>NC_133538.1:123743894-124068894 GCF_048544455.1 Silene latifolia | reverse complement strand
GGGTGGTCCGCGTTCCCCATTGTGTCAACAAACACGGTCGTGGTGCTCGTCTGAATACGGTCACATGCAAACACTACCCATCCCCCTGTTTTCCCTTGTTTACCTCTACCACCGCCACAAACCACCACGTACAGCCACCGAGACACCTCCCCCACGGTCGCCTACTCCACCACATCACAACCTCACCATGCCCAGGTCAAGACTCGTCCAATCAAGGGTTCAATTCGCGTTTCCAATTCAACAGCTACAACCACCACCACCCGCGTAAACCACCCATAATTACCACCCTAGGTCGGTTGTCGGTGGTCAGGGCACGGTCCATTAAAGTCACGCTGGTCTAGGCTAGGTATGGTCAAAGTCTTGGTCCATTAGGTTGTGTGTAAGGCGGCGTACGATGGTCATTAAAGGTCACGGTTGCAAGCTTATTAACTAATAGAAGTTGAGTTTAAGACGGTTTTTTAACTCTTACCTTAACACGATTATGCAAGACGATTTATCCTTCTTTCTTTTAGATTTCTTACTTCTTTTGTAAATTATTTTTCAAATTTTCTTTGTATTTATAAGCTACGTTTAGGGTGTATAAGACACTAATTAGGAAAATATTACCTTATTACTATTAGTATACAATTACTATTACTATTACTACAAGTATTATTATTATTATTATTATTATTATTATTATTATTATTATTATTATTATTATTATTATTATTATTATTATTATTATTATTATTATTATTATTATTATTATTATTATTATTATTATTACTATTATTACTATTATTATTATTTTTTTTTATTATGAAGGGATGCGCGCAGCTTTCATTAAAATAAAAATAAAAGTTTACATGAAATTGGTGGGGAGCCGAGAGACAATCTGGGCTCCCACACCCTTAGCAATAGCAAAGCTAAGTCTAGTAAAAATGTAAGCGGCCATCCGAGCCCCCGCATCCTGAGATACCGAGAATTTCTGGATCCGCTTGAGCAAGGCAACAAACATCCGAACCTGACTCCCCAAGTGA
This sequence comes from Silene latifolia, assembly GCF_048544455.1. Taxonomy (NCBI): domain Eukaryota; kingdom Viridiplantae; phylum Streptophyta; class Magnoliopsida; order Caryophyllales; family Caryophyllaceae; genus Silene; species Silene latifolia. Next base: position 124,067,872 of record NC_133538.1, on the reverse strand, counting down.
AGAGAAAGAGAAAGGTAGGAAACCATAGCCCGCTACCGCGCACAAATCCCCATACTTAGCACACTTTTGCCGAGCAAAGATCGGCCGACAACCCGGCTCGGCACAAAATCGCCAACCCGATCCGAGTCAAAGGTGAAGAACCTGTCGGTCGACGCACACATCACGCCCCCTGTCCCAAGAATAAAGCAATAAATCCGCAGGACGAAGAGAGCCACCATGCCCATCAACCAAACCGATATCAACCTCCTTCCCCGCAGTAATACCAGATCTATAGCAGATGTCGAAAAGAGTGTCCCGGACAAGGTTATGCCGATGTTTAACACCCACAGTACCAGTACAAGAAACAGCGTTGTCCCCAAAAACATCCCCAGCAAAAACCCGAGAGCAAGGGGATGGGCCTAGATACCGTGAATAACGGAACACCAGACGATACCCCAAAGACACTACGGTAAGTCCTCCCGTTCATAGTCCGCCCCAACCCCGAGATAGGAACCGCACGTAACCAATCGGAGGAGTGAGAACCCGCCGAGATCGCCATAAAGCAAGTGGCGCGGTGTCAAAGAGAAAACAGACTCGAGGCAAGAAAGAACCGTCGTGAAATAAATGTCCGCCAATTTCTTCATAAGTTTGGGGCGCAATTTCACTAGGGTGACCTAATATACGAAACCGTAGTCGCAGTAAACACCTGCGCGACATCATCAAAAGCAGGGCCAGCAGCTACAATACCAGAAGGACCGAGGAGCTTAGCCTGCAAACCAGCAGACTGCAAGCGGGACGCAATAAAAGCATAAAATAAAACATCTCCCGCCGCATAGACACCAAGACCGCCGAGATTATTATTATTATTATTATTATTATTATTATTATTATTATTATTATTATTATTATTATTATTATTATTATTATTATTATTATTATTATTATTATTATTATTATTATTATTACTATTACTCTAAATACTCGGCCCAACTCGTCTTCCGACTAATCCATTATTCTATTACTTATTCCCAATTATTCCCAATTATAAATTATAACTTATTATAAGTAATTATTTAAAATGTTTTAATTATCAATATAAATTCTTATCAAATTACAGGGCATTACAACCTTTCCTCTTTAAAATAAACTTCGACCCAAAGTTCACCCAAAAATGCTACAAAAGCCTCATGAAACCATCAACGCATCTGATTGCCATTTCAACTGTTTGTCATTGCAACACAATTAACTTACTTAATCATTATCAAACCATATCATACTTATCAAAATGTATCACGAAATTAACTAAAAACACTAAAATGTATCACAAAATAAACTTAAAACATGAGGTGTCACATTCTGCCCCCCTAAAAAAAAATTTCGTCCCGAAGTTTCGGAACTACTAGTACTTTATTAAATTACTAACAACCAAAAAACTTATATAAATGATAAGACTCTAATCCTCTCAATAAATACTAGTTACCCTTCTCCCCATTTCCTTGCACTGTACTAGTTGTTCCAAATGTTTTTCCGCCATTACTCTGGTCAACTCCATTGTCTTGACTATTGTTATAGCTTTTTTGGTTACTCCACCGTCCCGGATTCCTATCACTTCCAATACTTGATATTAGAGTTTGATAAGGCCCTTGGTTTCCCACACCATAACCTCAATTTCCGTTTCCATAACTGCTATTGATACGTGCATTTTATATACGGTTTTTATCCTATATTTACCTGCATTTCTATGTTATTTATGTAGCATCTAGCTACAAATGCCCCCGAATAGTCTACTTTGGTCTGTCTTGTATTACTTGTAGGTTTGGACCTGAAGTGAGCTAAATCAAGCATGAAGATGTCCCGTTTGCATCCATTTTGGAGAAAGAAGAATTCGAACTTGGAATCTGTCACTTATAGATGCGTGAAGTGGCTTCAGAAGGTGTTTTGAGTTCATCCACACTGACACAGTTCGATCGACTAGATTGGCTGCTGAAAACTGGTTGATCGACCACTTCTTGTTGCTGGGGATATTCGATCGAGTAACTAATATACTCGATCGAGAAGGGTGTTTACTAGTGTAATACCCGTCCTTTTAGAGACCCTTTTACCGACGTTGACTGACCGGAGATGCCTATCTAGACCTTCGGAAACCTTACGAGTGAAACCTTGCAACGTTGTAAGTATTTGAGTTCGTGTTACTCGATTTAGCGAAGGCTACTCGATCGAGTAGCTTGGGAACTCGATCGAGTAAGTGTGTTACTCGATCGAGTAACGGGATTTCAACGGGGAATTATAAGTCGCATAATCGGGAAACCCAAATCATTTCTCCTTTCTTCCTAAATCTAAATGTCGTCATTTCACTTCTCCTCCACCATAGTTCCTCTCCTTGAGTCCTTTGAGTGTGGTTACACCATAGGGATGGGATGCTTAGGTCGGTTAGCCGTCTTGACACCAGATTGCTTTGTATAGCTATGTTGTCATCATCATCATCGTCTCCCTTGATTTTTGTTATGGTTATGGTAGTAGTAATAAATGGTTATGCTGGTTGGTGTAGGTGGTTTTGATGGTTGTTTGTTACCTTGTGGTCGTGTGCGAAATCACTGTGGTTTGCTAAAGGTAGTTTTTCCTACTCAGTACTGTTGATTGTTTAGAGGGTCTGTTGATGTTGTATAGTTGGTTTAGCGGTCATGTTGATGATTGGTTGTGGTCGATTAATTAACATTGTATCGAAATAGGAGTTGGTGATTGTTGGTTGTAAGGTTGGTTGTAATTGTTTGTCTGTGGTTCTCGAGGTGCGTCCTCGGCTAAGTGGAGTCACTTGTGGGAGGGGATTCACGCTCTTGATTCGCCTTTTGTGGAACCCGCCACAGAAGAGATGTGCAATTTAAGGAACATGGGTTATCGCTCGGATAGATGAGCGGGGCTTAGGTGGGAACAGCTGCGGTCCCTCAGTAGTAGGACTGGACCTTCGGGTAGTTAGAGTTGTGTGGTTGGTTGGAAGAGATGGTGTGTATATATTGCTGTAATTGTGTTGTGTCTGCTTTTATACTTGTTACCTCAGTTACTAACCTTGTGTGGTTTTATTGTGTTGTCTTTCTATGTTGTGTCTGCCGTGATCCACTATGGCGAGCAGTCAGTCTTAGCAGGTTGGTGTATGGATCGTTGCTGGGTGCTTGGAGGGATGAGTCTATCACGAGTCGTGGCCGAGATAGTTTTACATAGCTGATAGTAGTCTCGAGTTATATCTTTATATCGTCTGTTCGGTTTAAATCACTTGTAATTATTATAACTGTTTATTTATTGATATTTGATTATTACTGTCCTCGGGCAACCGAGATGGTAACGCCACTATCTACTAGGGAAGGTGTTGTTAAAGCTCCTTCGTAGATGGGGGTGTTACAAAGTGATATCAGAGTGACGATTTTAGAACTTGTAACTAATGAGCCTAATGAACGTAGCGAGTCTAATAAAATGAGCCTGGTGTATGTATGTTGGGAGCTCCAGCTGATGCTGGATTTTGGGTGAGTAGGCGCCCTCATTTCAAAATCATGGCCCCAATATGCTTAAGCCAGCCACTGAGTAAGGGGATATCGAGTCGGGAATTGTGTGCATGGATGTATATGATGCATAAGTTAGCGATACTTGTGATGGAATCTATGATAATTTATAGTGCGTGTAATTCGTGATGATGAACTGTGAAGGTTTGTGGTTGAGTGGAAGTGTGTGTGGATGTGGTACGGATGGTGAAAGTACTGATAGTTGCATGATAGTATTGGATAACGTGATGAAAATAATGAGTTTTAAGTCTTTGTATGTGATGATAATAATGAGCTGTAAGTCTTGTACTAGTTGATAGTGTTTGTCAAGTAGTAATTGGAATTGCCATGGATGAATTTGTTGAGTACTCTTGTGATATGGCATAAATAAGTTGGATATCTGGTTGATGAATTATTATGACGTGTTTGAAATTTGTAGCGAACTTGTGTAATATATGATGGTTTATTGATTGGTGGATGCTTAGTGTAGGGTTTACATATGTTGGATAGTTAAATTAGCAAATGCGTTAGCAAATGAGAAGTGATGTGTTGGTTGTTTATATGTATGCGCTGATATCATAGCGAATTATCTTGCATAATGTTTGTTATAGGATGGAGTGATATATGTAATGTTCGGATGAAGTAGTTTTGTACATTTGAGTAGTAATAATGTGTCGTGATTGGATGAAATAATCTGTGACGATTTCCAAATTTAATTTGGAATCGACGCGAGTTGTTGTTTTGCAGGAATCGATAACTAAACTCGTAACTTTTGACCGTGTACCTAACCTTACTCGACGGAGTACAAGTGCCTACTCGACCGAGTAGACCTTACTCGATCTAGTTGAGGATTTATAAGATCGAAAAGGTTGAAACTGCCAGCGAAAACTCGATCGAGTAGCTCCAACTCGATCGAGTAGAGGCCACTCGATCGAGTACCTTAATTACTCGATCAAGTAAGTGCTACAGTACACGGGTTTATACGGGATTCATATACCTTTCCCAATTTCTTTCTTCTTATTTCTTCATATCTATAAACCCTAGTTCTTTCAATCTCTCTCTTTGCTCTCAACCCTTGGTGATTTTGTGCTTGTTTCCTTGGTTTTTTTCTTGTTTAATTCGTCCTTACCATTTGCTAATCATTCAAGGTAAGAATGTTCATCCTTTTCTTTGTTTTTAATCAATTAGAACCATATAAAGTATTGGAGTTTTCTAAAAATTCGATTTATATACATGTATTCTTGCTTATAATTGTTGTAACATGGTATAATTGCTCTAGATTGTTGATTTTTGGATGCTAGAAGTAGAAAGATCGAATCAATATGGGGTTTTATGTGTACCGAAATTTTTAGGTTTAGGGATTCAAATTGAATTTTTGTTTGTCTTTTGCTTATAAAAGGAGGAAAATTTAGTAATGTATGTTATGGGTATCATGTTTTGTGTTGATTTTGATTGGCTTTGCTCTAAATTTTGTCTTAAAGCTCCGTCTTAAAACTGCCCCAAACTGAAATTCGCCCCAATTCTTTTTATGATTATCTATTTGTGAAACTATTTTGAAAAGATTGATACCCTAATTTGTAGTTGATTTGTTAATTGATGTTGCGATTTTCATATTTTGATAGCTATGAAGACCGTCTGATATGAATTTTGGAAGTAGTATGTTTGAACCTTTTGATTGTTTTGGTGAAAGTGTGTACCTAGTTGTTTCTTCTTCCATGAGTATGCAAGGAAGTTTATGTATCTTCAAGTAGGTGTTCGTTTGTGTGCCTAAAATGTGTGTTGAAACAGATGCTGAGACCTACAGTTGGCACCCGTCAAAGTAAGAGGGGGAGGGCTAATGAGCCTGAGGTTGGTAAAGGGATTCAGGGACCCACGGTCCCACCTGTACCTGAGTACCCTACCATCGTGTTTGCTGATTTTAAGCAAAGAGATGCTTTTGTCGAGTTATAGAAACGTCGCATGAAACCAACCCGTTGCATCGACACCACAATCTTGGAGGGCCTAGGGGTGGAGACGGATATGAGGCATATATTTGAGACTTTGGATTTGACAGGTTTGTACCGTCTTAGGAAACATTCATACTCCTTCTTGACTTTGGAATTCATGAGCTCTTTCCTTTATGATGCGACGGCTAAGACCGTCCAATTTCGTCTCATGAACACTAGCTTCCTCTAGACCATGAACATGTTTGCTACCTACCTTGGACTTGCCCGACCGGAGAATGGAGCCTTTAGGGATATCCCAACTGAGTGTGGAGCCAGTAGTTACATGCCTTGCTTTACCGGTAAAACGCTCCCACCTCTAGCAACATGTTGATAAACGATGTTCAACATGTTATCTTGTAGATCTTTCTTCGTGCCTTGACTTATTTCCTCTATGACTGGAAGGATGTGAGTAAGCTTAAATCACATAAGGTGATGTTGCATGTTGCCTAACTTAACCCCACCCGAGCCCCGAAAGTTTCTTACAGTGCCCCGGCCATAGTTTGTGCTAGCCTAGCTTTGATGGCCACTTCTAAGACCCGTTTCTTGAGCTGCGTTGCCACTGCCACACGGTTGGCGGAGAGGTTGACCACCTTTGAGGTCTCCTCGGTCCTTACACCCATGACCCCGTCTGTGTCTACATTGGACCGAGACTACTTCCCCGACCATAAATGGTTGAGAACTTTGGAGGGTGGTGGTTTGTCTTGGTGAGTATGGGGGATGAGCTAGATGAGGATACCCGACATCGAGCACCTTCCTTCGACTCAGCCCTTGACGGTGGCGGTAGTGGCATCAGATTCTGATGATGATGAGGAGGTTCCTACTTGACAGTATTACTGATACCCGTCGTGAGGTGTCAAAAATAAGATTTATAATTTCCAACTACAACTATAGCTAGCGGCAGTCGGGTCGAACCAAAGAGAGGCAGATGTAAATTCTAGTTGATTAAATTCAGTCTAAGGTAACAAGTGTGGGGGTTAAGTTTAGGTTGTCTATAGCTAAGAATAATTAAAGACAATGACCTAAAAGATGGCTTAAACAGATAAAGAAGGGGTACTAGGATGGTCGGTTCATTAAAGCTTTGGCGGCAGCATACTAAGTCGGTCTGAATCAAACACAAGTGAGGCGGGAAAGAAGAGGTCCTCTCGGTCCACTCTTAACAAACAGCATCTTTCGATCTCGCTATAGGTCCCTAATATCACTAATACTGACTCTCGTCCTGAAAAGTGACTAACGGTCTAAACTATACCTATGTTTCGATCTCAGCACAGTATAGTCATCTTAATTGGTAATCCAATAACTTTCCCTATCTTTCGATCTAATGGGTCAGTCATAAATTAAGCATCTAACTGGTCGCATGCATTCGATTCGTTAAATACAACATTAAAATCAATTAAAACGAAGGGTAACCTCACGAGGTCAGTCGATCGACCGAGAATGTCAGTCGATCGACCGAGAATGTCAGTCGATCGAGCGAGAATGTCAGTCGATCGACTGACACGTGAATCAGGCCGTGTTCAATACTTTGCCGCCTACGCTATAATTCGCCTACATCCTAGCACAAATAATCTAGCTACTCATGCTAAGGGTAAAAACAATAATAATGACGATGAAATTAACTACTGAATTCATGCTTGAAACGATAAAGTAAACAATTAACATAAACAAATGAATTGGTTTTGGGAACTTAACTAGCAATTCTATACTAATGATAAAATAAGGAAGAACTGAAAATAGGGCAGAAGAATACCGAGATTATACAGGAAAGATTAGGAATAAGAACTAAAAATCCAATGCTCAACAATATTCCAAACCCTAATTATCAAACTAAATGTTACTGTATAAAAACTTGATTAAAAACTGAATGTCAAAACTGATGTTTTTAGGTTACGTTATATAGCAACTAACGTAACTTAATTTCCTTAACCTAGCATAACTTTGGGCTTCAATATTCACGGTCTTTTAATTCTCGTCTGGAATAGCAATTTAGTCGATCGACTGCTAGTACTGGTCGATCGACCGGGTCTTGATGTGATAGCCACGGAACCCGATGGTTGGTTGATCGACTGATGGCAGTGGTCAATCGACTGCTTGAGCTGCTACTTGACTTCTTTAAACTCGTGGACTTGTCTTTTGGGCCTTGAATTGCGCACCAAGTTCGTTCCTCGGGTGAATACTTCACATCACATGCAATGCAGGATACTCGGAGACGGATTTAGCTCGATTTCCGCTGGATTCTTCACATTTCTGCAATAATGTACAAAAATACGGAAGTAGACGGAAATAGGGAGAAATGTAGCATAAACTACATGAATGAGCTCTGAAATGCGTGTAAAATGGGATGTAAAACATCATATAAAAGACACGCATCAAACTTCCCCAAACCAAACCCTTGCTTGTCCTCAAGCAAGAACTAGACTCGATCTAATGACCTAATGGAACGAGTTCAATCTCAGAGCGAAATGCAACATGTAAAGCCTAAACCAATTTAATGCACAACCAACAATCAATTAGTAAGGTGAATCATGCAAACGAATTATGAAGTCGTTAAAACTACTGAACCGTCAATTGTAGAGACTTGTCAAATTGGACTCTCACGGGTCGCTCAAATCACTCAATAGGTACAGGTGAATATATGTAAGATAGAAAGAAGTAAATGTAATGACACTCACCTAACTACGACCTATAAGAACATGTCTGCAGTCTAATATGAAAATAATCTCTACAACCGTACATACGCATTCCAACCAACAAGAGACGATGACATATGCCGAGGTATAAATGTGGATATGTGAGGTATGGGTAAGAAGAGGCAAAACATTTATGGGAAAGTGGAGGTACAGGTGATCAAGCTAGTACCAAAACGGAACCATATGGCAACATCCAACTTCTTGCTTATAAAAAAATAAAACGGTGCTATAGCAAGCACAAATCTCACAATTTCCAGAGATAAAACTAATCAACTAACTCCCCATAAAATTTGAATAATACATGGGAGCAAAAATCGCCAAAAGATAAAGGATTGAATTATGCGAATTGATTCTTTCTCTTTCTCGAACCTCGGTCAATCGACCTATAAGGGTAGTCGATCGACTGCTTAAACAGTACAGAACTCTTTTTTCTTTTTCTTCGAATCATTTTTTTTTTCTTTCTTTTTCTTTTCTATTTCTTTCTTTCCTTCTTTTCATCTTCCCAATATTATCTCAAACATGAGCATATGCCACCAAAAATGAGTGACAACCCCAAGAACACAGACTACTAGCTTGACAAAGGACAGGCTAAATGCAGGATGTAGTAATTAGGAAAAAAGGATATTTTGGCGGTGTGGAGCTTATGGGCAAAACGAGAAAAGGAAAACTCTACCACATGTGTCAACTAACCACAGACCGAATGCGTACAGGTATTAAGCAGATTAAGTTCATATTTATGCACATTTATGTGACATGCCTTATAAGAAGTACTACTCACATTCCTAAATAAACCGGTCATAGATGTCACCAGTTATAGGCTCTAAATCTCAGAAACATGATGTAGTTTGCCAATATTCAAAGTCAAGTCTCAAGTTCAGCAAATATTTAACCAAAACTCGTAGATATGCACTTATACGATTCTACTAATAACATGTCAATCTAGCAAGGCTTAGGCAAAACAGGTGCAAAATGCAATATCATCCTTGAAATACTACCGTTCCGACTCGACCTATATGCTAAAATAAACCTGCATTTTATGGAAATTTTTGAAATTTTTCAATTTTTTTTTTTTGAATTTTGTATATATGAGAAATGAAATAAACAATGCAAAACAAAATGTAAACGTGAATGCAAGCAAATGATATGCGACGCAAAACCCTTCCCCAAACCAAATCGCACAATGTCCCCATTGTGCAAAATCGTGTAATGAAGAAAAGAGAAATGGAAATTTGCGGGAAAATGAAATAAATAAGACATGAAGTGAAAATCGGGAACTTACAAGACTTTAAGCGCAGCAAAAGGGAAACCTCCCCAAACCAACGTGAGCTAGGAGGTTTCAGTAGCTAGCAGTGCTACTTAAAAGGGTACCTGAAAGACAAGTAAAAACCCACGCATAAAAACCGAGAAAACCATTTTTGAAGCGGTAAAATTGTGCACAAATGAGAAAATAGAAAAAATAAATAATTAGACGGAAAATAAAGTGGAGTAGAAAACTCCCTTAAGTCCGCAAATCGACCAAACACAGCAGGGGAGAGGTCGTGAATAGGTACAGCAGCGTCCTTGGTCAATCGACTAAGGATGGCAGTCGATCGACCAATGTGTCAGGAATAGTAGCTCTTGGAAAGTGCAACTCAGTCGATCGACCAATGTAGCCAGTCGATCGACTGAAAATACTGCTGAACTCCTTATTTCTTCGTATTTGCTTAATTACTTGAGCTAATGAGCTCTAAAAACCTGCAAATGCACAGTAATACGCGCCCAAAATTGCGCAAAACCCAAAACAAAGTCTAAAGTACTTAAAAATCCGAAACAAACAAAATAAAATGCAAAGTTTCGCGCTCACAAAAGCAATAAAAAACGTCTAACAAAAGCAAATAAAATGAAGTTTATAACGAGCTCGATCAACTAATAGTTGATCAAGAATGACCACGGTATGGCCCACTTCGTCGGCTTCTGGCTAGTAGAGGTAGCCTCAACGGTGCTTATCTGAGCAGCTGCACCCTTCTTTGCTTCCACGTCCGTATGGCTCAACGGATTAACACTCTCATTATCTCCCCAGTCAAGGATCTCTTCGGGCTTGCCAGAATCCAAATCAGACTTCCTGGCTTTGACCGGCTCGTCATCAACTATCTCATCAATTCCATAGCTCAGGCAACCAAGACCTCCTCTTTGAATGATCGGCTTCTTTACCGCTGGAGCACCTTGCCGCACTTCCTTCCCCAAACCAGCTCCTGCAACATCTAAAACAACAGATTCTTCCTCCTTTTTGCTCCCAGTCTGGGGCGGAGGGGTTAACACAGAAGTTGTAATAGGGACAGGCAATTCAGGAAGCACAAAGTACGATTTCTTTTCAGAGACTGTATTACAAGTCACAGACCACATGGGGTCCTTTTTCTTAGCAGGTTGGGTAAAAACAATAGAATGCTTTCCCACTTTGAAAGTCAAGGTTCCTAGACCGACATCTATGACTGCACCTGCAGTGTGCAGAAATGGCCTACCCAAAATAATGGGTATATGAGCATCCTCAGGCATGTCAAGTACAACAAAGTCGACGGGGAAGAAGAACTTCCCTATTTGGACAGGGATATCCTCTAAGACTCCTATTGGCTGGACCGCAGATCGGTCAGCCATCTGTACTGTCATATCTGTCACTACGAACCTAGTCAATTTGAGCTTTCTAGCTAGACTCAAAGGCATGACGCTTATACTAGCTCCTAAGTTACATAATGCCTTCTCAATAGAGAAGGTACCTATATTGCAAGGAACAGAAAAGCTACCCGGGTCCTCTAGCTTATGGGGTGCAGTGTGAGACAAGTAAGAGCATGACTCTTTAGTTAATGCGACAGTGTGAACATGTTCAAGCGACTTTTTCTTTGACAGGAATTGTTTCATGAATTTAGTGTAGGCAGGCACCTGATTGACCAACTCAAGGAAGGGTACTTGTACATTCAAGCTACGAATAACTTTTTCAAATTTACTGAAAGTTACCTGTTCCTTTGTTGGCACTAGTCTCTCCGGATATGGGGCTGTAAGGAGTACCTTAGCCCTCTCCTCTAGGTTGCGCATGCCGGCATCCGTGGACTTAGGCTGGAAGTCCACTGCTTTCTCCTTGTCAAAGCTCGAATCCTCCTCAGACCGTCTCAAATGTGAGCCATTGGCCGTCATCGGATCGAACTTCGGAATTGGGACGGACCCATCAGCACTCGGGTCTGGCCCTAACACTTTCGGAGCCGTCGTGCCCCGAAACAAATAGTCCCTCAAGTTATCGGGCATCGGAGGACGAACAATCTCGCTATCAGCAGTAATCTTGGTCGATCGACCACTATCCTCAGTCGATCGACCAAGGTGCAGTTCAGAAAGCTGCTTTGTAACGCGAATCGGTCGATCGGCCCGAGGTGTATCGATCGATCGACTGATATACCTGGTAGACGCCTTTTTCTTTGAATTATTCGTTTCCGCTTTCTTTGGACTCGGATCCGCCTCATTCTTTTCAACAGCATCCTCGACCATGGCAGGCCCCTCTAGGGTGGACCCACTCCTTAACGTGATGGCGTTTAGGGTCTCCTTTTGGTCGTTTTGAGTCGGTAAGTGTCCCGGAGCTCGAGAGGTACTCTTACTAGCCAATTGAGCAATTTGGCTCTCTAGTAACTTCATCCCGGCCTCTCTTGCTTGGGACTCCTTCATCAACAAGTTCTTAAACTCAGCAAAATCGGAACTATGGGATTGTTGTTGCTGCTGCGGCACATAAGGAGGTTTCTGATATTGTTGTTGCTTTTGATGAGGGGGCACATAGGGTTGCTGCTGCGGTGGTGGAGTTGGATTTAGGACATTCTGGCTACTCCACCTCAGGTTGGGATGAACATTGGGCTCATAGTAGGTGCTCGTCTGCCTATAGTGTTGAAAGGCAGCACAAGACTCAAAAGGACTAGGGCAATTCTTCGAAACGTGTCCCTCAGCTCCACATCTTTCAGAGACGAAAGGACCGTCTGACACAGCATTTACTTGGTACATCCCACCTTTAGAAGCTCCTCCCAATTCATATTTGTCAAATCTCGCAGTGAGAGCTTCAAGTGCAAAGAACAGAGGAAGATTCAGCAGGCTCTCCTCTGGTTCCCTCTCGGAATTCCCATACTCAGCCTTGTGGGTGGCTAGATCGTCGATTATCTTCCACCCCTTGGTCTCTCCCAAGTTCTCAACAAATCGGCCATTGGTGCAGACATCCAAAATAGCCCTCGATCGTCATACAACCCATTATAGAAATGATTGCACAAGCTCCATTTTTCGAAACCATGGTGCGGTATGGTTCGCACCAGCTTCTTAAATCGAACCCATGCCTCGTGGAAGTTGTCATCCGGCCCTTGTTTGAAACTTGTGATTTGGGCTCTAATAGCAATCGTCTTAGAAGCAGAAAAGTACTTCTTGTAGAATGCCAATGCCAAGGAATTCCAGTCAGTGATCCCATGAGCAGCTCGATCCAGATCTCTATACCACTCCCTTGCAGCATCACGAAGGGAGAAGATAAACATGGTTTCCTTGATCGGTCTTGGGTCACACATTTGGGGATATGGAACAATGATGAGTCAATAAAGGTCTCCATATGCTTAGCTGCATCTTCATTTGCAGCTCCCCCGAACTGGTTTCTCTCAACCATATTAATGTATGAAGGCTTTGGTTCGAACTTCCTGGCATCTCCTGGTAATTCGAACCCCTTATATAAATTTGCAGTTGTTGGCTCAGAATGACTAGCTATACTCGCTTCCTCGGCCATGACTGGTATCTCGGGAGAAGTGACTGTCTCGGCTGAAGAGGTGGAAACGGGTGAAGACTGTGGGTCTTCCTCGAACAGCTCGTTCTCGTGATAGCTTGACAGAGTACTCAGCTCTTCCACTGTCGGTAATACCCTTTGTGATCGTCTCAACTCGCGCAAAGATTTCTCTATCTCAGGATCGAATGGTACTAGTTCACCACCCTATGACCTGCGCATAAGAAGAAACTACAAAAAAAATATAAGAAAAGTTTAAGGAACAGAAGTCCCTTAAACTAAGAAAGACTAAAATAAAACAACTAAAAATTAGAACTATTGCCTCCCCGGCAACGGCGCCAAAATTTGATACCCGTCGTGAGGTGTCAAAAATAAGATTTATAATTTCCAACTACAACTATAGCTAGCGGCAGTCGGGTCGAACCACAGAGAGGCAGATGTAAATTCTAGTTGATTAAATTCAGTCTAAGGTAACAAGTGTGGGGGTTGAGTTGAGTTGGTCTATAGCTAAGAATAGTTAAAGACAATGACCTAAAAGATGGCTTAAACAGATAAAGAAGGGGTAGTAGGATGGTCGGTTCATTAAAGCTTTGGCGGTAGCATACTAAGTCGGTCTGAATCAAACACAAGTGAGGCGGGAAACAAGAGGTCCTCTCGGTCCACTCTTAACAAATAGCATCTTTCGATCTCACTATAGGTCCCTAATATCACTAATACTGACTCTCGTCCTGAAAAGTAACTAACGGTCTAAACTATACCTATCTTTCGATCTCAGCACAGTTTAGTCATCTTAATTGGAAATCCGATAACTTTCCCTATCTTTCGATCTAATGGGTCAGTCATAAATTAAGCATCTAACTGGTCGCATGCATTCGATTCGTTAAATACAACATTAAAATCAATTAAAATGAAGGGTAACCTCACGAGGTCGTCGATCGCCGAGAATGTCGATCGATCGGTGACACGCGAATCAGGCCGTGTTCAATACTTTGCCGCCTACGCTATAATTCGCCTACATCCTAGCACAAATAATCTAGCTACTCATGCTAAGGGTAAAAACAATAATAATGACGATGAAATTAACTACTGAATTCATGCTTGAAACGATAAAGTAAACAATTAACATAAACAAATGAATTTGTTTTGGGAACTTAACTAGCAATTCTATACTAATGATAAAATAAGGAAGAACTAAAAATAGGGCATAAGAATACCGAGATTATAGAGGAAAGATTAGGAATAAGAACTAAAAATCCAATGCTCAACAATATTCCAAACCCGAATTATCAAACTAAATGTTACTGTATAAAAACTTGATTAAAAACTGAATGTCAAAACTGATGTTTCTAGGTTACGTTATATAGCAACTAACGTAAATTAATTTCCTTAACCTAGCATAACTTTGGGCTTCAAGATTCACGGTATTTTAATTCTCGTCTGGAATAGCAATTTGGTCGATCGACTGCTAGTACTGGTCGATCGACTGGTCTTCGATGAAATGTAGCTTTCGGAACCGATGGTTGGTCGATCGACTGATGGCAGTGGTCGATCGACTGCTTGAGCTGCTACTTGACTTCTTTAAACTCGTGAACTTGTCTTTTGGGCCTTGAATTGCGCACCAAGTTCGTTCCTCAGGTGAATACTTCACGTCACATGCAATGCAGGATACTCGGGGACGGATTTAGCTCGATTTCCGCTGGATTCTTCACATTTCTGCAATAATGTACAAAAATACGGAAGTAGACGGAAATAGGGAGAAATGTAGCTTAAACTAAATGAATGAGCTCTGAAATGCGTGTAAAATGGGATGTAAAACATCATATAAAAGACACGCATCAATTACCTCATCTATGCCGATATTTTGGAGGTGATGCAAGAGCCGACTAAGAAGAAGCAGGCTAGACCCGAGGATAGGCAGCCTAGAGTGGGGAGGGGACCGAGACGGGTGAGGAAGAGAGCTGCTGAGACCCAGCCGGAGCAGGCCGTGCCTTCATGGCATTAGTTTCCCAGCTATCCTTCCTTCTTAAGTCATGAGATGAGGTTGAGTGAGCTCACGGAGAATGTGTCTGTCACCTTGACGCTCCGAAACCTATACGAGATGGCTTATGTGCAGGTTGTCGGGACTACCTCAGCTCAGCCGGTGTGGTGGAGAGGTGTTGGTGATGACAGTGAGGTATTTCACTCTTTTGGGGTGGATCAGACTACTTGGGGAGAGCCTCAGAGTTATCCTTAAGGTTGCTAGGCACCTTGGCGCGTGGGAGCAGATTCAGGAGTTGAAGCCACTATGGGCGACGAGACTGCAGGAGCTAGCACATCTGGTGGAGGTGGTGGAGATGAGGTGATGGACGAGCCGACCTTGGAGTGATGGTGTTTCTCTGTTTTATCTTGTTTTCATCGATTTGTAGTATTTGGTACTCATTTTGGTTGGTACATTCGTTAGACTTTGCCTTGTATTTAGGCCATAAGGCCGTATTTGGATGATTTTCGGACTTACTATGCAGGTTTCTAGTGTCGGAAATGAATTTACGACTTATGTGCATGTTTCCTTCGCCTCACGAGGTAGTAATTTGGGGAATACCGACCTGTGGCAACTCGATCGAGTGCCCCTCACTCGATCGAGTAACTGCATGAGTGGTTTAAAGGTGCATTCTGATCTCGGCGTACTCGATCAAGTGACTGGTAAACTCGATCGAGTAACGTCAACTCGATTGAGTAACTTCCAAGCTCGATCGAGTGCCTCTGTAGGCTGGTAATTTCGTTTTCAAATTTGTTTGGTACTTCAAGCTTATGGTTCTTGAGATAAGTGTTCCTTGTTTTGGTGGGTGACAGCGTTGTCGCATCTCAAGTGTGGTTTATACAGTTGTAAGTATATGTGTGGTTTATACAATGTAGGTGTGGTTTATATATTTTCGCATGCTAAATCGAAATACCTCAACTAATATATCGTATAATGATTATAATTATTGTTGCGTATTTTTTTATGGTCGCATGAAAATAATAGATATCGGGTATGATAATGGATGACAAAATGTGTAATTGTGTGGTTCACTATTCCGATGGTTTTCATAAAAATGAATTATATCTATGTTATGTCAAGGAAGTATCATGGTCGTCGTGAGTCTCAATGTATAGCATGAGTTGTTCGTAATGTCAATCTGGAATAAAAAAAAAATAACCGCCTTGTGTAAAAGTTACAGTTGTTTTGATGGTGAACTTCGGGGACGAAGTTCCTTTTAAGAGGGGAAGAGTAATGTCGCATGGGAAAATGAGGTAATTATGACAATTTTATAGTATTTTAAATGGTTGTTTGTGTAATTAGTAGTGGTTGTTGTATAATTGAGTGGTAGTTTGCAATTGTTGAATAAATTATCATGTTGTTGTATTTCATTTCTAAGTAATTATTCACAAAGTTGTTATATAATTGAGTGGTAGCTGCTAAATAATTGATTTGTTGTTGAATACTTCAGCAATACAAGTGACTTAAAAGAATTAATGTAAATGAATGATATGTTGTTGTGTGTCAGTGTCCATGGCCTGCTGCTTTAGGTGTTTGATGAATTGCTCAGTATTGACAAGTAGTTGAAGGAGGAATAGATAGATAATCTTGTTGGCTTAAATTTGAACAATAACATGAGATGAGTGTAAGTGATAGTCGAGTTGGTTGTTCTTGTATACAATGTGTGCTTGATGATTTGACAGGAAGGTTGGTGACTTGATAGAAAGTCGTGTTGAGTGATGTGTGCTAAGGTAGATGATGGTTGATGAGCATTCATATCAGGGTATTCATGAACGGTTGTGATGGCTCGTGTCGGGATAGATAGTGGTAGTTTGCCTTGGTTCCTTTTGCTTTGCTTTATGGGGGGAGGATGAGTTGAACTTCGGGGATGAAGTTCTTTTTAAGGGGGGAAGACTTTAATACCCGTCCTTTTAGAGACCCGTTGACCGATGTTGACTGACCGGAGACGCCTATATAGACCTTCGGAAACCTTACGATTGAAACCTTGTGACGTTGTGAGTGGTTGATTTCATGTTACTCGATCTAGCGGAGGCTACTCGATCAAGTAGCCTGGGAACTCCATCGAGTAGATGCCACTTAATCGAGTAAGTGCGTTACTCGATCGAGTAACGGGATTTCAGTGGGGAATTATAAATCGCATAAACGTGAAACCCAAATCAATTATCCTTTCTTCGTAAACCTAAATGCCGTCATTTCACTTCTCCTCCACCATAGTTCCTCTCCTTCAGTCCTGTGAGAGTGGTTACACCATAGGGATGGGATGCTTATGTCGGGTAGCGGTCTTAATGCCGGATTGCTTTGTATAAGTATGTTGTCATCATCATCATCATCGTCTCCCTTGATTTTAGTTATGTTTATGGTAGTAGTAATAGATGGTTATGCTGGTTGTTCTAGGTAGTTTTGATGGTTGCTTGTTACCTTGTGGTCGTGCGCGGAATCGTTGCGGTTTGCTAAAGGTAGGTTTTCCTACTCAGTATTGTTGATTCTTTAGAGGGTCTGTTGTTGTTGTGTAGTTGGTTTAGCGTCCATGTCGATGATTGGTTGTGTTCGATTGATTAACATTTTACTGAAATAGGAGTTGGTGATTGTTGGTTGTACGGTTGGTTGAAATTGTTTGTCTGTGGTTCTCAAGGTGCGTCCTCGGCTGAGTGGCTTCACTTGCGAGAGTGGCTTCATGCCCTTAATTCGCCTTTTGTGGAAACCGCCACAGAAGAGATGTGCACATTAAGGAACATGGGTTATCGCTCGGATATATGAGCAGGGCTTAGGTGGGAACGGCTGCGGTTCCCTACTAGCAGGACTGGACCTTCGGGCAGTCAGAGTTGTGTGGTTGGTTGGAGGAGATGGTGTGTATATATTGCTGTAATTGTGTTATGTCTGCTTTTGTACTCGTTACCTCAGTTACTGACCTTGTGTGGTTTTATTATGTTGTCTTTCTGTGTTGTATCTACCGTGACCCACTATGGTGAGCATTCAATCTTAGCAGGTTGGTGTATGGATCGTAGCTGGGTGCTTGGAGGGATGAGTCTATCACGAGTCGGGGTCGCGATAGTTTTACATAGCTTATAGTAGTCTCGAGTTGTATCTTTTGTATCGTCTGTTCGGTTTAAATCACTTGTAATTAATATAACTGTTCTTTTATTGAAATTTGATTATTACTGTCCTCGGGCAACCGAGATGGTAACGCCTCTATCTACTAGGGAAGGTGTTATTAAGGCTCCTTGGTAGATGGGGGTGTTACAAAGTGGTATCAGAGCGACGATTTTGGAACCTGTAACTAATAAGCCCAATGAACGTAGCGAGTCTAATAAAATGAACCTGTTGTATGTATGTTGGGAGCCCCAGTTGATGCTTGATTTTGGGTGAGTAGATGCATAAGTTAGCGACAGTTGTGATGGAATCTATGATAATTTATAGTGCGTGTAATTCGTGATGATGAACTGTGAAGGTTTGTGGTTGAGTGGAAGTGTGTGTGGATGTGGTAAGGTTGGTGAAAGTAGTGATAGGTGCATGATAGTATTGGATAACGTGATGATAATAATGAGTTGTAAGTCTTTGTATGTGATTATAATAATGAGCTGTAAGTCTTGTACTAGTTGATAGTGTTTGTCAAGTAGTAATTGGAATTTCCATGGATGAATTTGTTGAGTACTCTTGTGATATGGCATAATTAAGTTGGATATCTGGTTGATAAATTATTATGACATGTTTGAAATTTGTAGCGAACGTGAGTAATATATGATGGTTTATTGATAGGTGGATGCCTAATGTAGGATATACATAAGTTGGATAGTTGAATTTGCAAATGCGTAAGCAAATGAGAATTGATGTGTTGGTTGTTTATATGTATGCGCTGATATCATAACGAATTATCTTGCATAATGTTTGTTATAGGATGGAGTGATATATATAATGTTCGGATGAAGTAGTTGTGTACATTTGAGTAGCAAATATAATTTGGAATCGACGTGAGTTGTTGTTTTGCAGGAATCGATACCTAAACTCGTAACTTTTGACCATGTAACTAACCTTACTTGACCGAGTGCAAGTGCCTACTCGACCGAGTAGACCTTACTCGATCTAGTTGAGGAGTTATAAGATCGAAAAAGTTGGAACTGCCAGCGAAAACTCGATCGAGTAGCTCCAACTCGATCGAGTAGAGGCCACTCGATCGAGTACCTTACTTACTCGATCAAGTAAGTGCTACAGTACACGGGTTTATACGGGATTCATATACCTTTCCCAATTTCTTTCTTCTTATTTCTTCATATCTATAAACCCTAGTTCTTTCAATCTCTCTGTTTGCTCTCAACCCTTGGTGATTTCGTGCTTGTTTCCTTGGTTTCTTCTTGTTTAATTCGTCCTTTCCATTTGCTAATCATTCAAGGTAAGAATGTTCATCCTTTTCTTTATTTTTAATCAATTAGAACCATATAAAGTGTCGGATTTTTCTGAAAATTCGATTTATATACATGTATTCTTGCTTATAATTGTTGTAACATTGTATAGTTGCTCTAGATTGTTGATTTTTGGATGCTAGAAGTAGAAAGATCGAATCAATATGGGGGTTTATGCGTACCAAAATTTTTAGGGTTTAGGATTCAAGTTGAATTTTTGTTTGTCTTTTTCAAATAAAAGGGGGGAAATTTAGTAATGTATGTTATACGTATCATGTTTAGTGTTGATTTCGATTGGCTTTGCTCTAAATTTTGTCTTAAAACTCCGTCTTAAAAGTGCCCCAAACTGAAATTTGCCCCAATTCTTTTGATGATTATCTATTTGTGAAACTATTTTGAAAAGATTGATACCCTAATTTGTAGTTGGTTTGTTAATTGATGTTGCGATTTTCATATTTTGATAGCTATAAAGACCGTCTGATATGAATTTTGGAAGTAGTATGTTTGAACCTTTAGATTGTTTTGGTGAAAGTGTGTACCTATTTGTTTCTTCTTCCATGAGTATGCTTGAAAGTTTATCTATGTTCAAGTAGGTGTTCGTTTGTGCGCCTAAAATGTGTGTTGAAACAGATGCCGAGACCTACAGTCGGCACCCGTCAAAGTAAGAGGGGGAGGGCTAATGTGCCTGAGATTGTTGAAGGGAGTCAGGGACCCATGGTCCCACCTGTACCTGAGTACCCTACCATCGTGTTTACTAATTTCAAGCAAAGAGATGCTTTTGTCGAGTTATAGAAACGTCGCATCAAACCAACCCGTTGCATCAACACCACAATATTAGAGGACCTAGGGGTGGAGACCGATGTGAGGCATATATTTGAGACTTTGGGTTTGACCGGTTTATACTGTCTTAGGAAACATTCGTACTCCTTCTTGACTTTGGAATTCATGAGCTCTTTACTTTATGATGCGACGGCTAAGACAGTCCAATTTCGTCTCATGAACACTAGCTTCCTCTTGACCATGGACATGTTTGCTACCTACCTCGGCCTTGCCCGACCGGAGAAGGAAGCCTTTAGGGATATCCCGACTGAGTGTGGAGCCAGTAGTTACATGCCTTGCTTTACCGGTAAGACGCCCCCACCTCTAGCAACATGTTGATAAACGATGTTCAACATGTTATCTTGTAGATCTTTCTTCGTGCCCTGACTTGTTTCCTATATGACTGGAAGGATGTGATTAAGCTTAACTCCTATAAGGTGATGTTGCTTGTTGCCTACCTTAACCCCGTCCGAGCCCCGAAAGTTTCTTACAGTGCCCCGGCCATAGTTTGTGCTAGTCTAGCTTTGATGGCCACTTCTAAGACCCGTTTCTTGAGCTGCTTTGCCACTGCCACACAGTTGGCGGAGAGGTTGACTACCTTTGAGATGTCCTTGGCCCTTACACCCATGGCATCGTCTGTGCCTACATTGGACCGAGACTACTTCCCCGACCAGAAATGGTTGAGAACTTTGGAGGGTGGTGGTTTGTCTTGGAGAGTATGGGGGATGAGCTAGATGAGGATACCCGACCTTGAGCACCTTCCTGCGACTGAGCCCTTGACGGCGGCGGTAGTGGCATCAGATTCTGATGATGAGGATGAGGTTCCTACTTGACAGTATTACCTCATTGATGCCGATATTTTGGAGGTGATGCAAGAGCCGACTAAGAAGGAGCAGGCTAGACCCGAGGATAGGCAGCCTAAAGTGGGGAGGGGACCGAGACGGGTTAGGAAGAGAGCTACTGAGACCCAGCCGGAGCAGCCCGTGCCTCCACGGCATTAGTTTCCCAGCTATCCTACCTTCCTTCAGTTATGAGATGAGGGTGAGTGAGCTCACGGAGATGGTATCCGCCACCTTGACGCTCCGAAACATATACGAGATGGCTTATGTGCAGGGCGTCGGGACTACCTTAGCTCAGCCGGTTTGGTGGAAAGGTGTTGGTGATGACAGTGGGGTCTTTTACTCTTTTGGGGTGGATCAGACAACTTGGGGAGAGCCTCAGAGTTATCCTTACGGTTGCTTGGCACCTTGGCGCGTGGGAGCAGATTCAAGAGTTGGAGCCACTATGGGCGACGAGACTGGAGGAGCTGGCACATCTGGTGGAGGTGGTGGAGATGAGGTGATGGACGAGCCTACCTTGGAGTGATGGTGTTTCTCTGTTTTATCTTGTTTTCATGGATTTGTAGTATATGGTACTCGTTTTGGTTGGTACATTCATTAGACTTTGCTTTTTATTTAGGTCATAAGGCCGTATTTGGATGATTTTCGAACTTACTATGCAGGTTGCTAGTGTCGGAAATGAATTTCCGACTTATGTGCATGTTTCCTTCGCCTTACGAGGTAGTAATTTGTGGAATATTGACCTGTGGCTACTCGATCGAGTGCCCCTGACTCGATCGAGTAACAGCAGGAGTGGTTTAAAGGTGCATTCTGATCTCGGCGTACTCGATCGAGTGACCGGTAAACTCGATCGAGTAACTTCCAAGCTCGATCGAGTGCCTCTGTAGGATGGTAATTTCGTTTTCAAATTTGTTTGGTACTTCAAGCTTATGGTTCTTGTGATAAGTGTTCCTTGTTTTGGTGGGTGACAGCGTTGTTGCATCTCAAGTGTGGTTTATACGGTTGTAAATATATATATGTGGTTTATACAATGTAGGTGTGGTTTATATATTTTCGCATGCTAAATCAAATTACCTCAACTAATATATCGTATAATGATTATAATTCTTGTTGCTTATTTTGTATGGTCGCATGAAAATAATCTATGTCGGGTATGATAATGGATGACAGAATGTGTAATTGTGTGGTTCACTATTCCTATGGTTTTCATACAAATGAATTATATCTATGTTATGTCAAGGAAGTATCATGGTTATCATGAGTCTCAACGTATAGCATGAGTTGTTCGTAATGTCAATGTGGAATAAAAAAAACAATTATCGCCTTGTGTAAAAGTTACAATTGTTTTGATGGTGATTTTCGGGGACGAAGTTCCTTTTAAGAGGGGAAGAGTAATGTCACATAGGAAAAGGACGTGATTATGACAATTTTATAGTATTTTAAATGGTTGTTTGAGTAATTAGTAGTGGTTATTGTATAATTGAGTGGTAGTTTGCAATTGTTGAATAAATTATCATGTTGTTGTATTTCATTTCCAAGTAATTGTTCACAAAGTTGTTATATAATTGAGTGGTAGTTGCTAAATAATTGATTTGTTGTTGCATACTTGAGCAATAGAAGTGACTTAAAGGAATTAATGTAAATGAATGATATGTTGTTGTGTGTCAGTGTTCAATAACCTGTTGCTTTGGGTGTTTGATGAATAGCTGAGTATTGACAAGTAGTTGATGGAGGAATAGATAGATAATCGTGTTGGCTTAAATTTGAGCAATAAAATGAGATGAGTGTAAGTCATAGTCGAGTTGGTTGTTCTTGTATACAATGTGTGCTTGTTGATTTGATAGGAATGCTGGTAACTTGATAGAAAGTCGTGTTGAGTGATGTGTGCTAAGGTAGATGATGGTTGATGAGCATTCATATCGGGGTGGTATTCATGAACAGTTGTGATGGCCCGTGTCGGGATGGATAGTGGTAGTTTGCCTTGGTTCCTTTTGCTTTACTTTATGGGGGGAGGATGAGTTGAACTTCGGGGACGAAGTTCTTTTTAAGGGGGGAAGACTGTAATACCCGTCCTTTTAGAGACCTGTTGACCGACGTTGACTGACCGGAGACGCCTATCTAGACCTTCGGAAACCTTACGATTGAAACCTTGTGACGTTGTGAGTATTTTATTTCGTGTTACTCCATCTAGCGGAGGCTACTCGGTCAAGTAGCCTGGAACTCGATCGAGTAGATGCCACTCAATCGAATAAGTGCGTTACTCGATCGAGTAACGGGATTTCAGCGGGGAATTCAAAATCGCATAATCGTGAAACCCAAATCAACTCTCCTTTCTTCCTAAACCTAAATGCCGTCATTTCACTTCTCCTCCACCATAATTCCTCTCCTTCAGTCCTTTGAGAGTGGTTACACCATAGGGATGGGATGCTTGTGTCGGGTAGCGGTCTTGATGCCGGATTGCTTTGTATAGGTATGTTGTCATCATCATCATCATCTCCCTTGATTTCACTTATGTTTATTGTAGTAGTAATAGATGGTTATGATGGTTGTTATAGGTAGTTTTGATGGTTGCTTGTTACCTTGTGGTCGTGCGCGAAATCGCTGCGGTTTGCTAAAAGTAGGTTTTCCTACTCAGTATTGTTGATTGTCTAGAGGGTCTGTTGTTGTTATTGTATATTTGGTTTAGCGTCCATGTTGATGATTGGTTGTTTTCGATTGATTAACATTGTATTGAAATAGGAGTTGGTGATTGTTGGTTGTACGGTTGGTTGAAATTATTTATCTGTGGTTCTCGAGGTGCGTCCTCGGCTGAGTGGATTTACTTGCGGGATTGGCTTCAAACCCTTAATTCGCCTTCTGTGGAACCCACCACAGAAGGGATGTGCATATTAAGGAACATGGGTTATCGCTCGGATAGATGAGCGAGGCTTAGGTGGGAACGTCTGCGGTTCCCCACTAGCAGGACTGGACCTTCGGGCAGTCAGAGTTGTGTGGTTGGTTGGAGGAGATGGTGTGTATGTATTGCTGTAATTGTGTTGTGTCTGCTTTTGTACTCGTTACCTCAGTTACTGACCTTGTGTGGTTTTGTTGTGTTGTCTTTCTGTGTTGTGTCTGCCGTGATCCACTATGGTGAGCAGTCAGTCTTAGTAGGTTGGTGTATGGATTGTAGCTTTGTGCTTGGAGGGATGAGTCTATCCTGAGTCATGGCCGAGATAGTTTCACATAGCTTATATTAGTCTCGAGCTGTATCTTTTGTATCGTCTGTTCTGTTTAAATCACTTATAATTAATATAACTGTTCTTTTATCGACATTTGATTATTACTGTCCTCGGGCAACCGAGATTGTAAGACCTCTATCTAATAGGGAAGGTCTTGTTAAGGCTTCTTGGTAGATGGGGTTGTTACAACTAGGTTCCTCTATCGAGTACTCTTTTCTCTCGATCGAGGTGTTTTACCTTGATTGTGCTCGATCGAGTGGATTACTTCTGCTCGATCGAGTGATTTTGCCGTGGATATTATTTTTACCTAATCCTTAAGTTTTACCTAGTGGATCATTTTAATCCTATCTTAAAATAAATAGGAGGAGGAGAGTAGAACGATACATCTCTCTTTTTTCATCCCTTCTTCTGGATCTCACTTTTACTTTCTACTTCATAGATCTAAACCTTTGCACTTTCGGAATTCATTGTAATCGGTATTTTCGATCCTTAATTTCAATCCTTAATTTATTGCATCTGGTCTTATTCTATCATCTCTTTCTCTATTTCTTGAATTCTTGTTCCTTTAGCATTTGATTTCTAGCATCGGTGTATACGATTTATCGCTTTATTAAGATGTTCAATTTAATTGTTTCTCTTATTACTGTTAATCTCTCAAATTTTATTATGCATAGCTAATCTCTTATGTTGGGACATAGGGGAGCCATGGTAATTAGGGTGATTAGGATTAAGTGATTAGGCTTGGTTAGAATTAGGTTTGTAATGTTAATCACTGCATTTAATAACAATTAGCTGCTTGAGTCGACGCATTTAGCTAGTTGATTTGATATACCTTTACCTAGATCGGAAGATTGGAAGGGGTAAGACCTGCGGTGAACATTCCGACATTTTAATGAGGATGGAAGCTAAGTTAGTAATGTTTTAGGGCGAATAGTGGACCGGTGATAAAAGGTGTCGTCGTGTCTCCCAATCAAACACATTTAAATTCTCAACAAACAACTAGTTAGTGGTTAAGCCGAGGTCGATCCATGGGACGATGTGCTTTGGGTTCTAAGTCTATCTATCTTAATTTATTCTAGTGTCACAATTTGTTTGGGTTTGTAGTTGTGTTCTAAACTAATGAAAGTAATAAAGTAAAACAAACAATAAATTAAGAGACGTAAACAATTTATTAAAAGCACTAAGGTGTCATGGGTTCATAAGGGATTCATTGGAGTTGATCATACAAACATGTTCTCTACTAGATGCAAGCACTTATTTATGTGATGGGATCGAGTTAGTGTATATCTTACAATCCCTAAGAAGGTTTGGGTCCCAGAGCCGAATCGATTAGATTGTACAACCCCTACAAGTCGACTTAGTCCTTCCTATTCAACTATATGCATGGTCTAATGAGACTCGAGTTGGTTTATGTCTTACAAGTCTTATTGAAAAGATAGGTGATGGGTAAAAAATGCAAGGATTCATAGGCTCGCATTTAATTATGAAAATATATTAGATTAATCATGAATCATTCCCCATGTTTGTTTTCCCTAATTACCCATTAACCCTAGCTAAGGAAACTAATCACTCATTATCACGTTCAACATGCTAATAAGGTTGTCAATCATATTAACAAAGCAAAACATGATGAATAAAATAAGGTTGTCAATCATATTAACAAAGCAAAACATGATGAATAAATGAAAGTGATTAACAATAAATAAACAAGGGTAAAGAGAATTAAACCTATGAAGATGATTCCAAATAATAAAGCAAAGAATAATAGAAGAAAACTTGATTGATTGATGAAGAGTTGTCAATTCTCCAATATTTACCCAATAATCTTCAATTACCCAATAATAAACTTGAACAATAATTAAGGAAAGATTAATGTGTGATTTGTGGAAAGATTAAAGAGTAATCTATTCTAATCTACTCCTAATAAAGGCTTAATCTAATCTAAGGAAACTGGATCTAAGCTAAGAGTTGTTGCCTCCATAAGAGGGCTTGGTCCTTTTGATTATTACAATTGGAGTATATATAGTGGTGTATCACTAGGTTAAGTAGGGATCAATTAGTAAATAACTATTCTAAGTTTTAAAGTGGAGAAATGCAAGTCTTGCGAGGAGATGAGCATATCACGCTAGTGCTGCCACGACCCGCTGGGATCAAGGAGGGAGACGCTCGTATTGTGAGGGGAGGAGACGAGCGTCTTCTGCACGAGACGCTCGGATTATGAGAGGGGGAGACGAGCGTCTTCTGCACGAGCCGCTCGGAATGTTCCTCAGAGTGGTCCTTGCTCCACATCCTATTGCATACTCTTTATTCTTGCTTTGTTGGTCTTCGTTCTTGCCTCCTCTTTCAAATATGCACGAGAGACGGGAATTCCGCCTCATTATCTTCTTTCCTACAAAACGTACGAAATGCAATAAGAAAGCAAAATAGAAAGCATTTGACAGATAAAATGGCTATGAAATGTTATAATAGTATGCAAAATAGGCTCAATTAGGGGACTAATTGTGCGCAATTAAGAGTCACATCAAATATCCCCAAACCGAACCTTTAGTCGTCCCGAGTAAAGAGGTGACTAAAACTAGACCATTATTTAAGCTATCCTAATAATATAACCGATGTGAGACAATTAGCGGGTCTCACTCCGCCCCTTCAACTCACAACAAGACAACCATGAGGTAGGATGCCTTCTTTCAAGGCAAGGTGGGGCTTGCCGAAATGGCGATACATCCAAGCATTAAGCACACATAACAAGAAATGGATGCATCTACAAAAGAATAGCCACTTTCCTCGTCTAAGTGGCGGAAATCACCTAAGGGGGAGGCAATTCAAGGGCACACACTCGATTATAGATAGTATTTCTCCAAGCTACTAAGTCTAAGAGGATACCAATAAATCACCTCCAAGTTGTGTCAAACTAGGGTATTTTTATCCTCAATTGCTAAATGCTTTCGTCAAGAGTATACGCCCTATGGTGTTAGAAATACTGGAGGATCGCGGAATTCCCCTTCTTTCCTAAACAAGAAGAAGGGTTGTCCCCTCTCTACCATGCGCAAAAGTGGATTCGATGGAAAAAAAAAGGGATCATTTTGTTTTGAGCTTCATATGGGAGTTTGCTTTTGTTGTTTTTATTCCCCCCCCCCAAATTTCTTAGCATTTGACATTTTGAGAACATTTCTTTGCAATTTCTTTTCATGTTTGGCATTTCAATACATGACAATTTCAAACTTTTCTTGCATTTTCTTTTGAACATTTTCAAAGCTACCCCATTTGTAGTGAGGGTTCTTATATTTGAATCATAGGAGTTTTTATTTTTGTTACTCCTCTTTTATTTTGATGCAATTGCAAACTTTTTCTTTTCATTTCAATTCTTGAACTCAAATTTTGAACAATTTTTGTACCCCTTCCCTTTTTGATGATAAAATGTGGTAGAACATGGATGATGGTTGCATGGTTTCAAGGGTCACCTTGGAATAAACGGTAGCCAATGAGTTATCTCACCACAAGGTACTCTTGACTAGGCCTTAGTCCATGGGTCAAAAGATACTAGTATGACACATCCTAGGGTGTCTTGAGGGTATTCTAGCAAACAAAGTCTCAAGAAGAAAAATTATCTACAAGGGCCTTATATACACCTGTCAAGCTTCCCAAATAGGCATTTTCACACAAAAATTTCTAACCCTACAACTAACATATATACAATTCTAATGCATATGATTCTATCAACTATTATGCCATATAAACTAAATGCAACTCTTAACAACACATAGATACACAAACCGCATCAATAAAATACACCACATCCTCCTTGACAAGTAAGCCCATCCTCCTCATATGAATAATGAAAAAGAAATGGAAGGGAAATAGAGATTAGAACGATCATACCAAGCGGTCTTCATTTTCCCTTGCTAATGCCTCAAATGTAGTGTTATATCATGTGAGAAGAGAACAAAAACACAAGTATATACAAATCTACACTACTAAATTAAAGAACATGTTTTTGGTTTTTCAAATTTTCAAATTTTTATGCATTTTTTGAATATAAATTTTCATCCCCCACTTTATTTTGGACATTGTTCTCAATGTACATGTAGGAGTAGGAATGAAAAGGAAATACATGTTTTAGGATTTTTTTTTTTGGATTTTTGAAATAAAGTACAAATGCAATGATATGATATGAATGAATGCTCTAACTAAATGAAATTCTATATGACATATATAACAAATGAATGCAATCTAAACTATACTAAATTATGCATGTTTTCTAGTAAACTATGGTCACTTATGATTAAACCTCCCCAAACCGATTTAAGGATTATTTCTAGTGTAGAAATGAATAGGTTTGGTCATTAGTGACTATGTATGAATTCTAGTCTATATGCAACTAACTACATGAACCATGTGCGATATAATACAATGCAACTACACTATATGAACTGACTAATATGAATGCAATATAATACAAATGCAAGTGAGGTGTAAACTAAATGCAAGGTGATTTTAAATGTAATACAACTATACATAAGAGATAGGAAGAGAAGGGGTACCATACAATTTGAGGTGGTGTGGTAGGCACCTCTCATTCGTCATCATCATCATCATTGCGGTATCCATACCCGCTAGAACCTCCTTGGTCATACGCTCCTCCTTGGCTATAGAATCCTCCACCTTGGCTGCCAAAGTTCCCGTCTTGGTTCCCTTGATTAGGGAATAAAAGGTGCGGTTGAGCCCAAGATGGACGAGGGCCTATAAGGTCTACATACCCTTATTGTGTCATTTGGTAGTATTGAGGATAGAGGGCCAAATAGTTGTCTTCTTGCCCTCGGTGTACCCCAAGATCGACCTGTTGTATAAGATTCATCAAATCATTCACATCCGGAGCATTGGGAACTTGTGGTTTGAATGGCACATAAGGATTGGGGTGTGGTGGAATTGGTACATAAGATAGTGGTGCATTACCCCATATCGGCATCCCACGAGGTTGTTGAGGTTGGCGAGGTGCTTCTTCTCTTTGAGGTGGGTTGGGGTGGATCTCAATGTCAAGGAGGTAGCTCGGTGTAGGCGAGTACCGACTCAATCGTGGCTCGGTAATTGGCCCATTCCACCCCGTAAGGACAATAGAAGAGCACACTTTTTTAAACCACTCCACACTCCCGGTTTGAGTGTAGGTACACCACCGATGGTGGGAGAAGATGGCATCCTCATCAATCAAGGTGCTCCCTTAGAGCTTTATATAAGTCTCATGAAGGTTAAACCCGGGACAAAGATCATTAGCCAACATTGTGACTAGGCCTCCCATCACAAAGGTCTTAATGTGGGAATTCCCTTGAGCATAATCAAAGAACCTTGTGAGCATCTCAAGGGGCGTGTTAAAATTATAAGGACTTGTCCCTTGAACATTCAAATAAGATTCTAAAAAGGTAAAGTCAAGGAGAGTGGACCTATCTTGTTCGAATCTCCAATTGATAATGTCGGTTATTAAGCGCTCGGTGATTCGAATAACCGGATGTTGAATTGCAAAGGTATAGCATTGTTTCAAGTGAATGAGGTCCCTTCCAGAGATAACTCTCCAAATGCGGTCAACATTGAAGTCCGTGGGTTTGTCGGTGTTTCCCGTTAGGATAAGAAGACCAAAGATATGTTGGGTTTATATACCTCTTATTAGACTCCTCTAATAGTGGACTAATTAAAATCTTAAATATTTGTTCATTAGATCTAGTGCATGCATAACAAAATAAGAGATTTATAAGAAAAACAATGTCCCTTACATTGTAAGTAAGTTCGAAAATATGGGCACAAGTAAGGTCACGTTCCTTCACTTGTTCTTGGGCTTAATATGATGGATGATCCTCCTAAGACTCCAAGTATAGAAGACACTCCAATAAGTTACACCCAAGATTAAACCAAAAAATTCTTACTAATATTAACTAGATATGTAGTAAAAATGCTACCTTAATATTACTAATATTTCTAGTATTACTACCTCTAGTAATAGTTGGAGAGTATTAGTATTTGAGAGTTATAGGTGGATTTTGCATGTGAGGAAATATAAGTGAAAAACAAGCCAAGAACAATAGAGAAAAATGAGAAACAAGTACTCTCTTTTAAGAGCCAAAAACCGGTTGCTCTTATGCCAAGGGAGGAATATTTTTCTCTTGTTTTTACTTATAGCTATAGTGTAGGTAGGGTAGTGTAAGATATAGTATGATTAAAGCGTATATGATATGTCAATATCACACTCTAACCAAAATAAACAAAAGACAAAAGGAGCATCTTTTGCTCTCCTTTGGCCTGTAATATGGAGCCCTTTTGGTCCATTTTTGCCTTTTGTCATTTGTCCCACAAATGCTTATAAGTCATATGTTTAACTATCTTACATAATTAATTATTAATGTAATCATTTAACACTTAAATATTACAATTAGTAATATAATATACACTCCACTTTTGAGTAGTATACTACCATTATATCAATATATAATGGGTCCTATAATTGCTAGTTAGTTAAAACTACAACTTCTTGTAACTTTAAATAACCAATTACCTCTACCTCAAAACTTATATAAAACCTCAACTAATCTAGTAATTTAACACTTAATTACTAAATGAAATCTTATTTAATCACATTAGAATAAGACGTAAAATTGCACTCCCATAATTAAGGAATTAATCAATCTGTATCGCATACAATTAATTAAATATCTATTTGGTCCTCATCCTATAGGTGTGACCTAAAGGGATCAACTGACCACCACCGCCATACGATAACAATGTCAAACTCTAGTTAGCCAATCACTACCGATTATTGATGATCAGTTGACTACATAAAGAATCATCCTTTTCATATTCTTGATATGAGATTTAATTATGATATTAAATCATGTGATCGCACTATTGTTGAGGACACATTTTCCAACAATCTCCCACTTGTCCGAGACAAGTGTGTGTCACCAATTCTCTTATCCTATTACAATCTCCTATTCAATGCAAGGTGTCTGGCAGGTCGTACTTGCACTTGATCATATCTTCAGTGGTTTCCTATATCTGGAGAGTAACTGGCTGACCGGAAGTATCTACCATAGATACCTTCCGAGCGTGGCCACGCATTTCCAGTTAACTACTCCTCGAGTGGCCTTGAGATTTCAAACAACCCTAACAAGGGGTGGACAATTCGTATCGCACTATTCCCTTTGTTCAGCCACAGTTCATCATAACCCAAAACATACCCATTTGACCTCATTTAGGACAGTCGTAGAGTATAAATCAAAGCTAATCAAAAATTTGTGCTAACTTGGGCGAATAGTCTCTAGTCAAAAGAATTGACTCACAAGAATACTATAGTAGCTCTTGCCATGACCAGGCTTTATGAATTACCAGAACTCTATAAGCGGTCACTGCCCGACAGAGTGTCCCATACAGTATGCCTATGTGATCGACTAGTCATCCCGTATGACTCTATGGCACTTGAACTTGCCATCAATCGCATCACACTCTAGTCACTTCGAGACGTCACCTCATATAAGTAACTAGGGGCAAATACCATGTCAATCCAATTCACTTTAATGGGGTTCAATTTTTCTCTAAAACCCATTTGGATATAACAAGGTAACGGGTGAGTTTTAATAAAACTCAAACGATAAACGCAATTATCACATATGAATAGTCAATACACTATTACTACTTCATATCTTATAATCTTTAGTGTACCATTAACACTAGATAAAGTGAAATAATATCTTGGTAAGTGGATATACCCTATATCCATATATTCCAACTTTGTCAATTGTTATTTCCTTCTATTCAATGTTATCTCTAATAACTTGAATTTATCTCCAAGTATTTGTCTAGTCTTCTTACCAGACTTGGGCTCTTTAACTTGAAAGATGCTCCCACTGTTATCGCATAATTTGTGATAAAGTCATTTGTAGGGGGATTCACCCTTAATCCCTATGTTGACCATTTTACCACAATTTACTTAGATTTCTTTTGTAGAATTTTCAATGCGCGAAACTAAAACACTTTTCTAGTCTCTTACTCCTTGGTCAATAAGACATCCTAGGATTTCAACAAATCCCTTTTGGTTTGGAAACTAAAGTTTGTGCAATCCTTCAACACATAAATTAGTTTATCATCCAAACATATGAACGAATCCTTAATTATTCTCAAGAATCTCAAGGATGTTCTTTAAAGCTTTCACAAGCTATATCACGAGAATTGTCTTATTATTGACTTATCATGCCCTAGGCATATATCATATCATGGCATGTGCGTGTGTTAGCATACATGATCATTCTAATGGCGGAAACATTAGAAATCGATTTCATGTAATCAACAACTTAATAGGTTCAGTGAACGACTATGACTCCATCATAGTAATTCCACTTCCATTAACATGAATAACCTATTCAACTTTGTTGATGTTCAACAGATACGAAAGATCTTATCCTTATAAGACTCTCAACTCTATGCCAATATTTTCTCATATAGATTCAAAATCTAGAATATTTTGCATCCTTTTCCAATTCTCCAATCACTCTTTCACAGAAGAGAGCATTGGTACATTATTCTCAACAAGTAATATGTCATCAACATATAAGACATGGAAAAAAAATTCTAGCTCCCACTTAACTTCATGTATAATCATGATTCTTCAACCATGTGAATGAAACCATTCACTATTATCACATGAACGAAAAGTATAATCCATTAATGCTTACTTAAGACCATTCTAGGATCACTTAAGAAAGCTACGCATAAGATGTTAGGATTCTTAGATCTTCATCTAAGGTTTTGTGTTCCAAACACATCCTTCTCTAAATTCCCATTTTAGAAAAGCGAATTTTTTAATATCATTTGCCATGAAATGTGGCAATTCCTAACATAATTTATCTTGATCAACATCTTATGTCAATCTTATGTATTTGAGTACTCTAAAGCTCTATCTACATTTAAAGAGACCCTCGCTTTAAAGTAAATGTACTCTTGCTTTAACGTAAATGTACTCTTGAGTAACTATTTTTGAATTGTAATGCTACGGCTCGTATGTAACAAGGTCATGATACTATCACTTTCACAAAGCAATATTTTAACCAATAAGACATGTGCGATAAACTCCCATTGAACTATGCTCCCACTCTATCTTTATAGATTATAGTTCAACTATACTCCCACTTTATAGTTCCATTACCTTCACAAAGTAACATATTTAACTATAAGACATGTTTGTGACGATCCAATCTAGTCCCACTCTATCTCTCATAAATACATCTATCTTCTTGAGAGATAGCTTTGTGAGTTACAAATATATATATGGTGGAGTATTAGGAGTTTATCTAGACTATGCATTAGCTTTCAAAAGGCCATCCTTATCATGGCAGTTTGATTCAAGTAATATACGAGTCTTATCCATGTCATCTGTTTAATAGACTCTCTATTCTAGGTATCTCATGGTTGACCATCCGTTTAGAATAATGTGTCCGTATGGTATCGAAAATCCCTACTTTATGAGTTCAATAGCTCATCACAACTTTATAATTGATCTTACATAAGTAAGTTGTTACTTTTAGTAACAATGACATAAGGAGAATCAAATTCACAGCTAATGGACATATAATGATCCAATCATCATAATCGTCTATTTGATCAATTTGAGTTGTTAATCTAATGTTTCACTATGCAAGTAGTGTATGAAGATAAATTTTAGAACAAAAGATACAATAAAGCAAGTGACTTGGGTTGCAAACCATGTCACCAATATCCAAAATACAACCTGTGTTTAAAGAATACAAACAAATTTCCATGTCACACAAGGAAATCAAAATAGTTCTAAAATTTCAAAGTTCAACATGAAAATAAAGACAAAGAAACATAAAGCCAAGCTTCCATAGATCTAGCTCCATGGGCGGCTACCTCTAGCTTCCCTCAAGATCTTCTAGGCTTGCTTTTCTTTGCCCTTGTCCTTGCTAGGATGCCCTAATTCCAATAAAAAGGGTAATCATCACAACTTCTATCAACATACCAAAGTTGAGATCGAAACATAAAAGATAGGGATAGTTATATACCTACTGGAATATCCTTTCCAGCCTTAATATCGCTAATATATTTTGAACAGTTTCTCTTCCAAAGTCCAACACCACAACAATAGTGGCACTTGTTCTCTGATAAGGCACTGTACTTAGGCTTGGAGGAACTAGCTTCACAAGCTTTAGCTTTGTTCCTGTTAGGAGTTCGCTTCTTTCCCTTGTTCCCACTTTTTTTGTAATTCCCTTTGCTCTTATGATTAACATTGAGCACATCCTTGGTGGTGCTAACACTTAGCCCCATGTCCCTTTCGGCTTGCACAAGCATTTTGCGCAACTCATCAAGGGAAACTTTCTTGTCTTGCATATTAAAATTCACCCGGAATGGAACATATGCCTTAACTTTGTTTAGGGAATGAAGAATCCGATCAATCACGAGTTCATCGAGAATTTACACCTTATGCATTTTCAAGGTCTCAACATGATCCATCAACTAGAGCACATGAGGACTAACTTTTTGGCCCTCCTTAATGTTGAGATCAAAAAACTCGGATCCCGCCTCATATTGAATGATCCATGGAGCTCCTGAAAACATGGTCACAAGTTTCGTATAGATCTCATGAGCGGTGGTAATCTTTATAGCACTTCTTTGGAGTTCGGCCTCCATTGCAAAGTTCAACACATTTTTGATCGCGGCCGACTCCTTTTGGTAAACCTCATAGACTTGCCTAGCGGTGGCGGTGGACCTAACATTAGGTTCGGTGGGAGATGCCTCGGTAAGGAAACGAAGCTTGTCGTCATCCTCCGCGGCCAAGCGAAGTTGCGCGTCCCAATCGGCGAAATTGGACCCATTCTTTTCTAACTTACATCGATCCACGAAGGATCGGAGCCATGACACATTGGTGAGCGTGTTAGAACTAGTGGTTGCGGACGTGATTGGAGTTGCCATTGCAATTGAGAAAACGATTTTGACTACAAAATAGGAAGTGAAGGAATTAATGAACATCTATCGTTTTGACAATACTTGTAAACATTTTAAACAAGTTATTGAGCATTTATGTAGTGAGCTCTACCCAACTATCATAAATGATTCCGAGATCAAAATTCATATTAATACGGGTACGGTGAGACGAGTCATCCCTTATTAATATAACTCGGTGGATTAACCTCTTAATCGATTCTATTCTAGAACTCTCGGTCGATAAAAATTACTCTATTTTTCATCTTTAGCCCGGAACACATGCGACTACGGTCAGGAATATTTCCGTTGAGCTCAATCCAAATTTCGATGTAATAACATTTTATTACCCACTTACCCAACGTAACAAGTTTAGTACCCCGGTGAGCCGAATCTACTTCCTTATGAAATTGGGATTCATGGTTTCTACTATTTGGTAAGGCTAATTCTCAATTATTAAAAGTGAGAGGTCTTGTCAATTTATTATCTATCACGTTTTAAGTGAACTAAAGCAGTGAACTACGATAACTGTAATTGACACGGTCGACGACTCGATATGATATGCATGTTGTTGTTTATGGCGATTTAGCAATGCATGTAACATACTAAAAGAAATGCAAAGCAATAAAAAAATTCCTAGTATGGCCTTCCTAGAAATAGAAAATCAAATAATCTATTACGTATTCGGAAAACAACTCCTTTGGTCCCTTGAATCTTCAAGTGGCACGCTTCCCAAGAACACCGTCTTCGTCGGATCACCTTTCTGAATGGCACCGTCTTTGAAGATACTCCATAATTACAAATAACAATAAAAATACAAAGCTATTTCTATTATACATTTGTAAAATGGAAAAACTAGTAAAAATAAAAGTGATACAAGATCACATTAAATTACAACCGAATCAATATTCCCTTTCATTACGGGTAATATCGATTAAAACAACGGCCATACTAAGATAAAATTACATAATTTAAAATTATATAAATAAAAGGACATTCAACAATTAAAATATGCTGCATTATAATATGTACCTATCATGCCAAATTACGTGCCAAATCGCCTTATTTACACTTATGTCGTATATATATATATATATATATATATATATATATATATATATATATATATATATATATAACTCGGTTTTATGGAAATGCGTGATAATAACCCTTTTAAAATCGCAAATTAACACTTAAATCACATCTAAGCTCAAATTAATTATCCTAACACTCTTAGGACTCAAAAATTAGTCATCACTCAATTTTTGACAATAATTTCACTTGATTTAATTTTTATGCTTATATTTGACCTTAAAATTGTAATATATATGAACTAAATCCAAATTAAATTACAATAATTTCAAAATTTGAATTTTAAATTTTTGAACATTATTTAATAATTCAATGACACTCATAATGTCAAAAATCATGGTTAAAATTTTCGAATTAATTTTGAGAAAATATAGTTGCATTTTATCGGTTTTATCTCATAAAACATCTAAAGTATCCAAAAATTAATCCAATAAATTTTAAAACCTTAGATCTGATTATTGGGATATTTATGCAACCTAAAATAATTTTCTCATGCCATGCAATTCGTTTTAGCTATTTATGCTAAAATAGTCACTATTTATGCCATTTTTACACTAAAAATTCATAAATCATGCTAAATGAGATCATTTAATCTCGAAATTTACATAGACTCTGTAAATTATGCATGTGACAACATATTAAAGTATCATGGCCCAATTCGAAATTTAACTATTTTTAACCATTTTACCTCTTTTAATCCATTTTTATCTCATAAAAATCATAAATCATGCAATAATAATCCAATTAATACGAGATTTTACATACAACTTGTAAAATATGTATGTGTGGTCATATAAAAGTTTTAAGGTTAGAGAGTAAGTTTAACCATTTCTCGTCATTTTAACCTCCAGTTATACTTAAATACCACGACCATTAGTGAAGGTTAACTTATTTTAGTGAATAAAAGTTCATTTTACTCATAAAAATGTCATAAATCACTAAAAATCATTAAAATGAGCAATAAATTTCCATAAATCATAAAAATGACCTAAATTTAGGACCAGAATATATAACATGCAAAAAATTTCGTGGCTTTATCTTCATAAAACTCAAATTTTTAGTTTTATATGTTAACATTTTAACTCGGAAAAACAATAACCGATTATGCATGCAACATCCTTATACTCTGATACCACTTGTTGGGTTTATATACCTCTTATTAGACTCCTGTAACAGTAAACTAATTAACATCTTAATTATTTGTTCATTAGATCTAGTGCATGCATAACAAAATAAGAGACTTATAAGAAAAACAATGTCCCTTACATTGTAAGTAGGTTCGAAAATATGGGCACAAGTAAGGTCACCCTCCTTCACTTGTTCTTGAGCTTAATATGATGGATGATCCTCATAAGACTCCAAGTATAGAAGACACTCCAATAAGTTTTACCCAATATTCAACCCAAAAATTCTTACTAATATTAACTAGATATGTAGTAGAAATACTACCATAATATTACTAATATTTCTAGTATTACTACCTCTAGTAATAGTTGCAGAGTATTAGTATTTGAGAGTTATAGGTGTAATTTGCATGTGAGGAAATATAAGTGAAAAACAAGCCAAGAACAATAGAGAAAAATGAGCAACAAGTACTCTCTTTGAAGTGCCAAAAACCGGTTGCTCTTATGCCAAGGGAGGAATATTTTTCTCTTGTTTTTACTTATAGCTATATTGTAGGTAGGGTAGTGTAAGATATAGTATGATTAAAGCTTATCTGATATCTCACTATCAAAATCTAACAAAATAAACAAAAGACAAAAGGAGCATCTTTTGCTCTCCTTTGGCCGGTAATATGAAGCCCTTTTGGTCCATTTTTGCCTTTTGTTATTTGTCCCACAAATGCTTATAACTCATATGTTTAACTATCTTACATAATTAATTATTAATGTAATCATTTAACACTTAAATATTACAATTAATAATATAATATACACTCCACTTTTAAGTAGTATACTACCATTATATCAACATATAATGGGTCCTATAATTGCTAGTTAGTTAAAGCTACAAGTTCTTGTAACTTTAAATAACCAATTACCTCTATCTCAAAACTTATATAAAACCTCAACTAATTAAGAATAAGACGTAAAATCGCACACCTATAATTAAGGAATTATTCAATCTTTATCGCATACAATTAATTAAATAGCTATTTGGGCCTCATCCTATATGTGTGACCTAAAGGGATCAACTGACCACCGCCGTCATACGACAGTAATGTCAAACTCTAGTTAGCCAATCATTACCGATTAGTGATGATCAGTTGACTATATAAAGAATCATCCCTTTCATATTCTTGATATGATATTTAATTATGATATTAAATCATGTGATCGCACTATTGTTGAGGGCACATTTTCCAACAAGATATTTGCAAATTGATCAAGGGTTAACCTATGGTCTCGATTGCATAGTCGGAATTCCATACAAACAGTTCTCCAAGTATTTGTGACGATGCGGAGACCACACAAGAACTCTAGGGTAAGGCTAAGGTAGGTTTCCTCATGGGCATAGAATAGCTTTCTGAGGCCCAAACCATCAAAGAATATTTCAGTTTGATACCTTATACCTAGGACCTCTAAAACTTTGGTATCAATGAATTGAGTTGGCTCATAATGCTTGCCTAGCAACATAAATCATGCTAAATGAGATCATTTAATCTCGAAATTTACATAGACTCTGTTAATTATGTATGTGACAACATATTAAAGTATCATGGCCCAATTCGAAATTTAACTATTTTTAACCATTTTACCTCTTTTAATACATTTTTATCTCATAAAAATCATAAATCATGCAATAATAATCCAATTAATACGACATTTTATATACAACTTGTAAAATATGTATGTGAGGTCATTTAAAAGTTTTAAGGTCAGAGAGTAAGTTTAACCATTTCTCGTCATTTTAACCTCCATTTATGCCATTTTTACACTAAAATCTCATAAATCATGAAATATTAATCACATTAATATGATATTTTACATGCAATACATAAAATATTCATGTGAGGTTATACTAAAATACCACGACCATTAGTGAAGGTTAACTTATTTTAGTGAATAAAAGTTCATTTTACTCATAAAAATGTCATAAATCACAAAAAATCATTAAAATGAGCAATAAATTTCGATAAATCATAAAAATGACCTAAAAAAATTTTAGGACTAGAATATATAACATGCAAAAAATTTCGTGGCTTTATCTTCATAAAACTCAAATTTTTAGTTTTATATGTTAACATTTTAACTCGGAAAAACAATAACCGATTATGCATGCAACATCCTTATAATCTGATACCACTTGTTGGGTTTATATACGTCTTATTAGACTCCTGTAACAGTGAACTAATTAACATCTTAATTTTTTGTTCATTAGATCTAGTGCATGCATAACAAAATAAGAGACTTATAAGAAAAACAATGTCCCTTACATTGTAAGTAGGTTCGAAAATATGGGCACAAGTAAGGTCATCTTCCTTCACTTGTTCTTGAGCTTAATATGATGGATGATCCTCCTAAGACTCCAAGTATAGAAGACACTCCAATAAGTTGCACCCAATATTCAACCCCAAAATTCTTACTAATATTAACTAGATATGTAGTAGAAATGCTACCATAATATTACTAATATTTCTAGTATTACTACCTCTAGTAATAGTTGGAGAGTATTAGTATTTGAGAGTTATAGGTGTAATTTGCATGTGAGGAAATATAAGTGAAAAACAAGCCAAGAACAATAGAGAAAAATGAGGAACAAGTACTCTCTTTTATGTGCCAAAAACCGGTTGCTCTTATGCCAAGGGAGGAATATTTTTCTCTTGTTTTTACTTATAGCTATAGTGTAGGTAAGGTAGTTTAAGATATAGTATGACTAAAGCTTATATGATATGTCACTATCACAATCTAACCGAAATAAACAAAAGACAAAAGGAGCATCTTTTGCTCTCCTTTGACCGGTAATATGAAGCCCTTTTGGTCCATTTTTGCCTTTTGTTATTTGTCCCACAAATGCTTATAAATCATATGTTTAACTATCTTACATAATTAATTATTAATGTAATCATTTAACACTTAAATATTACAATTAATAATATAATATACACTCCACTTTTAAGTAGTATACTACCATTATATCAATATATAATGGGTCCTATAATTGCTAGTTAGTTAAAGCTACAAGTTCTTGTAACTTTAAATAACCAATTACCTCTACCTCAAAACTTATATAAAACCTCAACTAATTTAGAATAAGACGTAAAATCGCACTCCCATAATTAAGGAATTAATAAATCTTTATCGCATACACTTAATTAAATAGCTATTTGGGCCTCATCCTATAGTTGTGACCTAAAGGGATCAACTGACCACCGCCGTCATACGACAGTAATGTCAAACTCTAGTTAGCCATTCATTACCGATTAGTGATGATCAGTTGACTATATAAAGAATCATCCCTTTTATATTCTTGATATGATATTTAATTATGATATTAAATCATGTGATCGCACTATTATTGAGGGCACATTTTCCAACAAGATATTTGCAAATTGATTAAGTGTTAACCTATGGTCTCGATTGCATAGTCGGAATTCCATACAAACAGTTCTCCAAGTATTTGTGACGATGCGGAGACCACACAAGAACTCTAGGGTAAGGCTAAGGTAGGTTTCCTCATGGGCATAGAATAGTTTTCCGAGGCCCAAACCATCAAAGAACATTTCAGTTTGATACCTTATACCTAGGACCTCTAAAACTTTGGTATCAATGAATTGAGTTGGCTCATAATGCTTACCTAGCAATGTGACGAATTTTTGGCGATG
The DNA here is from genome assembly GCF_048544455.1 of Silene latifolia. Taxonomy (NCBI): domain Eukaryota; kingdom Viridiplantae; phylum Streptophyta; class Magnoliopsida; order Caryophyllales; family Caryophyllaceae; genus Silene; species Silene latifolia. Next base: position 124,026,751 of record NC_133538.1, on the reverse strand, counting down.
TTCATCGCAAGTGAAGATAACTTCCGGGAAGTATTCGAGTAGCTCCACCCCTCCTATCACCACATTGTGATAGCCTCTTGCCTCTCCTTGGGCGGATGAAGAAGTGACCATGCCCTTCTTGGGTGCAGTCTCAGTGGACATCTTGCCTTTTCCTCTTAGGTTCATCATTTTTTATTGAAAGAGCTAGGGTTTTTGGGTTGATTTTGTGATGGGGTTTTTGAGAGATGATGATGTGAGATTTTGGATAGATAATATAAGGGAAATGAGGGAAGGTGGGGGTGTTTATAAAGAAAAAGGGGTGGAAGTCGAGCGGGTTAGGGTCGGGCTCGGGCGGATTCCACGAGGTTTCCAGCTAAAATAAGGAGGATCCGAGTGTCCCGCAGTGAAGACGAGCGTCTTCGAGGAGCAATCTGAGCGTCTTGTTAGGAGGACGCGCGGATTCTTAGTCAGGGATCTTGGCACTTTTGAGACTGGCTGGGGACGAGCGTATCTTGCTTGAGACGAGCGTCTCATCTGGGTCGAGCGTCTTCTCATGAATCCGAGCGGATTCTCTTCCAGCGAAAAATTATTTCCAAATCCATGTTTAGGACGAGCGTCCCAGGTCAGATACGAGCGTCTTTCCTTCGAGACGAGCGTCTTCCCATGAATCCGAGTGGATTCTTAGTCAGTGCTGATTAATGCTTAGGACAAGGCTAAGGACGAGCGTCCTACGCTCGGGACGAGCGTCTTGAGTCGTCTTTCTCAATCCTTTCTTCTTTTCAATCGAAAATCATTCTCTTGCACCCTTTTGTGATTCCTTCATATCTTTTTAATTAGTGGTTTGAGATAGGACTCCACCAAACTAGCTAGTTCAAATAATCAAGATTCTTTGTCCATAGAGCTCAAGGCCCTTAGAACAAGATAAAAGGCTTGTGAACAAGCCCCAAATAAGCATAAGTATTGTTTGCTTAACTTTAAAACAAAGCTTGGCCAAGGGAGTTTGTCATTTATTTTCTTTTTCACTTTTTTCTTGGCACTTGAATATTTGGAATGCTTCAAACCAACAAGCCCATGATTCTTGTCAATGAAGTATGGCTCACTTTCGTCCGGAAACCCCCGCTTGCCATCTTCCTCTTTCATTTTGGTGATGATGATAGCATCTTGATTACTCAATCCTTCCAAAATAGAAGGAGAATTCTCACAGCATTAATGATCGGGTTCTTTAGAAGTTGAAATTGTGGATGCAAAATTTCCACAAGTGGCTTCATTTGCAAGTTTGTTCTTGAGCTTTTCCACCAAGTACCTTTTATATGATGATTTGACTTTTTGGAGGAGATCCACCATATCGTCTCCAACAATCGTAGGTTCCATGGTGGGTGTAAAATAGTCTTCATAGTAATAGGGAAGGGGCATTATTCTTTTTCGTGATAAGATATCCCAAATTTCTCAAGGATAGGCTCCTTAAGTAGAGTGATCTCACAAACTTCCCCTTCCTTATCCTATGAGTTCTTGCAAAACACGATCTTGTCATCATGGCTATTCTCATAAGAATCGTAGATGAGGGCTTCAATTCTCCTCATTAAATCTCTCTCCAACATCTCAATGTTGACATCAAAGGACACACCCTCATACTCACAAAGGTTAAGAGTATTTGGCTTACTCAACCTCATATCTTCCTCATCAAATACCACACTTTCATACTCACAAGAGCTCAAGGAGATTGGCTCTTCCCACTTCACATCTTCTTTATCAAAGGTTATTGCCTCAAATTCACATTCATGGTCAATGCTCGAGGATTGATGGGGAGTGTTTGTTTGGGTTGTTGCTTGGGTTGCCTTTATTTGGGAAATTCGAATTGCCAACTCCTCACCATGGGTAGAAATGCTTTGAAGAACATTGTCCCTATTTTGGCTCTCCTCTAGAACTTGTTTGAATAAATTTTGTTGGTCTCCCATCATTTGGAGAATCACATTTTGAATGGGCTCATCTTCTTGTTGTGGGTGAGTGGGAAAGTGGTTGTATTGTGGCAATTTAAATTCATTATGAAGTTGGTATTGGGTGGGTGGTTGTTGTGGATATTGGATGTGAGGATTTTGGTTGGAAAAATTGCGGTAGTAGTTAGAATTGTCATTGTATGAGTTGTAAGGTAGGTTTGTGTTGACTTGCTCCTCAAACTCCTCATACCCATAGTCATACTCAAAAGATCCACCACATACCCCATATGTCAAGTCTTAGGTCATCATCATAGATACAACTACAAACATGGAAACTAAAATAAAACGGTAAGAACGAACCTTGGGAACAAGTTCCTCAAGGTTAAAGCACAAATAAAAATAGACAAACAAGTAAGAACTTAATCACATAACACCGTCCCCGGCAACGGCGCCATTTTGATGAAGGGTGTCGTCGTAACTCCCAATCAAACACATTTATATTCTCAACAAACAACTAGTTAGTGGTTAAGTCGAGGCCGATCCATGGGACGGTGTCTTAGGGTTCTAAGTCTATCTATCTCAATTTATGCTAGTGTTACAATTTGTTTGGGTTTGTAGTTGTGTTCTAAACTAATAAAAGTAATAAATTAAAACAAACAATAAATTAAGAGACGTAAACAATTTATTAAAAGCACTAGGGTGTCATGGGTTCATAAGGGATTTATGGGAGTTGATCATACAAACATGTTCTCTACTAGATGCAAGCACTTATTGTTGTGATGGGATCGAGTTAGTGTATATCTTACAATCCATAAGAAGGTTTGGGTCCCGGTGCCGAATCGATTAGATTGTCCAACACCTACAAGTCGACTTAGTCCTTCCTATTCAACTATGTGCATGGTCTAATGAAACTCGAGTTGGTTTATGTCTTACAAGTGTTATGGAAAGGATAGGTGATGGGTAAAATATGCAAGGATTCATAGGCTCGTATTTCATCGAACATAACATGTGCATAAGTTGAAATCACAACAAGCAAGAAAATTAATTATGAAAACATATTAGATTAAGCATGAATCATTCCCCATGTTTGTTTCCCCTAATTACTCATTAACCCTAGCTGAGGAAACTACTCACTTATTATCAAGTTCAACATGCTAATAAGGTTGTAAATCATATTAACAAAGTAAAACATGATGAATAAATGAAAGTGATTAACAATAATTAAACAAGGGTAAAGAGAATTATACCTATGAAGATGATTCCAAATAATAAAGCAAAGAATAATAGAAGAAAACTTAATTGATTGATGAAGAGTTGTCAATTCTCTCATAATAACCCAATAATCTTCAATTACCCAATAATAAACTTGAACCATAATTAAGGAAAGATTAATGTGTGATTTGTGGAAAGATTAACGAGTAATCTATTCTAATCTACTCCTAATTAAGGCTTAATCTAATATAAGGAAACTTGATCTAAGCTAAGAGTTATTGCCTCCATAAGAGGGCTTGGTCCTTTTGATTATTACAATTAGAGTATATATAGTGGTGTATCACTAGGTTAAGTAAGGATAAATTACTAAATAACATTGCTAAGTTTTAAAGTGGAGAAATGCAAGTCTCGCGAGGAGATGAGCATATCACGCTAGTCTTGCCACGACCCGCTCGGATCATGGACGGAGACGCTCGGATTGTGAGGGGAGGAGATGAGCGTATTCTGCACGGGACGATATGATCATGAGAGGGGAAGACGAGCGTCTTCTGCATGGGACGCTCGGATCATGAGAGGGGGAGACGAGGGTCTTCTACACGAGCCGCTCAGATTGTTTCTCAGAGTGGTCCTTGCTCCACATCCTATTGCATACTCTTTATTCTTGCTTTGTTGGTCTTCGTTCTTGCCTCCTCTTTCATAGTAGTCCATCTAATATCATCAACAAGCTTCCAAATATGCACGAGAGACGGGAATTCCGCCTCATTATATTCTTTCCTACAAAACGTACGAAATGCGCTGGGAAAGCAAAATTGAAAGCATTTGACGGATAAAATGGCTATGGGATGTTATAATAGTATGCAAAATAGGCTCAATTAGGGGACTAAATGTGCCCAATTAAGAGTCATATCAACCGGAAGGACCTATTCACTACCCTACAAACCGAGTTTTTGCTGACCTTTGACCTTAGATTTGATCTCTAGAAAACCATGGTGAACCACCTGTCCTAGCTGTTTCTCTCTTTCTAGTAATTTATTTATTAATCATTGCTTATTCCTTTTTGTCTCTTCTCTCTTAATCTCCGTAGTTTAGAATCAACAATCAAACCCCCAAGAAACGGTTACTTAGACAGACTTAGTTTAGCATACAACATTCCCATCTCCCTGGGGATTCGATACCCGACTTCCTCTACTACATTCAATAGAGACCGGTTGGTTTTTTTTTTATAGGGTTGCGACAACCGTGTCAGGTATTTTGATTACCACTTTGTAACACACCTCATTTATTTAGGAACCTTTAGCAAGACATTCCAAAATAAATAGGACTGTTACCATATCGGGTTCTCGAGGTAGTGAATAACAAAGTACAACAAACCAGAGTACTTTAAATAAAACTTTGGCGATTACATGTTCATTACGCATTCCCATAAGCTCCCCAAGTCAACTAATCTTAAGCACCTGCAAATCTGCTCCCCATTTATGGTTCATCAGAGGTGTTCACGAATACACTGTCAACCACGAGGTTGAGTAAGAATAACCAACAACAATAAAAGTTGAAATGATATGATATATAATGCAAATATAACTGAGCTCATCACCCGAAACACCCGTTCATCCCACCAATCCCTGGCCCAGGATATTCATCATTCGAACCGAAGTTGAAGTATTCACCATCCCAACCGAAGTTGAGGTATTCACCATCCCAACCGAAGTTGAGGTATTCACCATCCCAACCGAAGTTGAGGTATTCAATATAATTATATGCCATGCCAATTATAAAATCATCTCAGACACGAGGCTGAGGTATCTAATGCAAACGAAATTTCAATATAAATAATCCAACAATAATCAATCCAACAATATGTAATCCACATCAATTAATCCATCCAATTCATCAATACTTTTATAAATTCCACAAACCAACAAAAATAAGACGAGTTGAGTAGTTATCCTACCTGGTAAGCAATTACTCAAATTTACGCAATCTACTAAAAGTAATCTTCAACAACTAGTTCAACAAAACCGTCACCTAAAAATTATAAGAATAGTAATTACTTAATTAATTCATATAATTAATTAAATTATTCATATTCATATTTCTATTACAATTTATTATTTGAAATTATAAACTTTACGATGGTAAACCCGTCACAATCCCACAGCCAAACCTGTGAACAACCCGTAATAATCCCCATGAATTACCCACACAACCTGTGTATTAACCACCACGAAAACAACCCGTAACCCGCACTAAACTGACACCCTCCTTGCTCCACCACGACTCACCACTACCACCTTCACTGACTAACACCAGCCGCCCCCTACATCACCATACAACCACCACACAACCATACCCTAGCAGCTCACACGACACCACCCATCAACAAACAACAACCAACAAACATCCTCTTTGAGCACACGGTTTCCAGCCATAACACACAACCCCAAACAACCACCAACCACCAGTAGCCACAATCGTGGTCTTCTCTGAGCCACGGTGGGACCACCAGAAGTTACCACCCTAACCCAATTTAAGTCCGGTAAGAGCAATGTGGGTCAAATCCCCCTGCATACACACGGGTTTAAGACATCCATACAACAACAACTTCAAAGCCACCGTGTAGAAAACCAGCAACCACAGCCACCACAACCACCAATAACACCCCTGGCCACCACCTTTGTCACCACTGACTCATGGCAACTCCATGGGTAGTCCTCGTTCCCTGGTGTGTCAACAAACACGGTCGTGGTGCTCATCATATGATGGTCACACGCAAAAACTTCCCATCCCCCTGTTTTCTCCTGTTTACCGCCACCACCACCACGTACAGCCACCGAGACACCTCCCCCATGGTCGACTACCCAACCACATCACAACCCCACCATGCCCAGGTCAAGACTCGTCCAATTAAGGGTTCAATTCGCGTTTCCAATTCAACAGCTACAACCACCACCACCACCCGCGTAAACCACCCATAATTATCACCCAAGGTCGGTTGTCGGCGGTCACGACATGGTCCATTGAAGTCACGGTGGTCCAGGCTAGCTATGGTCAAAGTTGTGGTCCATTAGGTTGCGTGTAAGGCGGCGCACGATGGTCATTAAAGGTCACGGTTACAAGCTTATTAACAAATACAATTGAGTTTAAGACGGTTTTGTAACTCTTACCTTAACACGATTATGCAAGACGATTTCTCCTTCTTTCTTTTAGATCTCTTCCTTCTTCTTTTCTAAATTATTTTTTAGATTTCCTTGGTATGTATATGCTAGGTTTAGGGTGTATAAGACACTAATTAGGAAAATATTACCTTATTACTATTAGTATACAATTACTATTACTATTATTATTATTATTATTATTATTATTATTATTATTATTATTATTATTATTATTATTATTGTTATTGTTATTGTTATTTTTATTTTTATTATTATTGTTATTATTATTATTATTGTTATTATTATTATTATTATTATTATTATTATTATTATTATTATTATTATTATTATTATTATTATTACTATAATTATTATTATTACTATTACTATTACTATTACTATTACTATTACTATTACTATTACTATTACTATTACTATTATTATTATTATTATTATTATTATTATTATTATTATTATTATTATTATTATTATTATTATTATTATTATTATTATTATTATTATTATTATTATTATTATTACTCGGCCCAACTCGTCTTCCGACTCATCCATTATTCTATTACTTATTCCCAATTATAAATTATAAACTTATTATAATTAATATTTAAAATGTTTTAATTATCAATATAAATTCTTATCAAATTACGGGGTATTACACACACCTATAAGATGATGCCTAAATGGAAAAACTAATTTTTTGTATGAGATACAATTTAATTAGATCCTTTTATTAATTTACTTTTGTTAAGTCAATTGAATATATTATTTGATGACGGGTTACGAACTTAGGCCATGGGGATTTATTATTTAATTATTTGATAATTAATTAATAAATATTAATTAGAATTTATTAATTAATAGTTAATTAATAAATTTTATATGGTATGTGTGTATATTGTGAGGTGGAAGTAATTAGCTATTTAAATTTACATGAGGTTGTATAATTAGCTAATAAGGGTTCATAAGACAGATTTTGTAATGATAAAACAGTCTAATAATTACTTAATAGTTAAGTGGTTATTAGTTGTTAATTTTGTATTATTTAAGTGTTAAATAATCAATTTAATATTTAATTATACATAAGATAATTAAATATAAGACATATAAGTATTTGTGGGACAAATGTCGAAAGTAAAAAATGGACCCAAATGGATCCACTTGGACCGGTTTTGACATGTGTCTAGGACACATGAATTTCCCTAACTCAATTCTTTACATATTGAGGTCTATAAATACCCCACATATTCACCATTTGCATGGATGTTTTTTCGACCAAAAAATCCTCTAAAATCCTCCTTTTGGCCGGTTGAAAATAAGAAAAAAAAGGTCCATTGTTTGCTTATTTTTTCCTTCATCTTCTTCATCAAAAACTTGATCAAATAGTTGATTAATCACACAAAATAATAATAATACATTATATAATATTATTAGTGTAATAATATTACATAATACAACGATTAATACTATTATTATCTAGTTAGTAATACTAATATTATTTGGGATAATCTTAGGTGTACACCTTAGGAGGCCATCTACTTTGGTGGCTTGGTGTAAAGGAGGATCATACATAGTTTAATAGCTCAAGAACTACAAAGGTAGGAGACCTTTGTGATACACATTTTGCCATTTCTACCATTGTAAGGATACTTCTATCTTATATATACTTGGATGCATGTAGTTTAGACCGTCACATAAAATTAACTAGTAATTTTACTATCCTTAGAAGAGTCTAATGAGAGTCTAAATATTAACAAGTGATACCACATGAAGGTACTAGAGCTCTAATTAGACTCTTCTAATTAGTGACAAAAATTACATTAATTTTGTGTCTTATGTGATCTAGTTACATGCATGTTTATAAGATGGCTTAAAAATGAAAAAGATAGAATTTTTCCTTACATCAATTAAGGAAAAATTGGGCACAACACAGGGACTCCTTCCTTGTGTTGTTCTTGAGCTAAAAATATAATGGATGATCCTCCATCTTCAACTTTCCATGGTAGGAAACCTCCTTTTGGTTGTACTCAAGATTAGCCCAAAAATACTATTATTACTCACTAGATAATAGTAGTATTAAATATTATATATTATTACTACTAATATTATTACTCTAATAATTTTTGATGTATAATATTACTTGTGAATTCATTTGTTTGATGATCAACATTTTGATCAACTTTTGATGAGAAAGAATGAAGAAAAAGAAGACCCTTTTCTAACAAAAATGGGCCGGCCAAAGTGACTTTTAGTGGGGTTTTTTTTGTCTAAAAAATCAACCCTTATAATGTCAAATGAGGGGCATATATATAGGCAATTCAAGGGGACAACACTAGAGTTATGTGTCAACAAACTTGACACATGTAGTGTCCATAAAAAACCAACCCACTTGAGTAAAAATTGGTCCATTTTGATATCTGACATTTGTCCCACAAATGCTTATAAGTCTTATATTTAATTATCTTATATATTAAATATTAATTTGATTATTTAATATTTAAATAATAAAAATTAACAACTAATAATCACTTAACTATTAAGTAATTATTACAACATTTTATCAATATAAAATGTGTCTTATGGACATTTATTAGCTAATTTTACAACCTCTTGTAAAATTAATAGCTTATTCCTTCCGCCTCAAAACATATATATATACCGTATAAAATTAATTAATTAACTATTAATTAATAAATTCTAATTAATATTTATTAATTAATTATCATATAATTAAATAATAAATCATGTTGGCCCGAGTTCGTAACTAGTCATCAAAAATAAATTCACTTGACTTAATAAAAGTCAATATATACAAGTGTGGGATTTATCTGTATGCATCCCTTTAACTTCAAGGATTATAACGAATTTATTGTGATGATAACTGGTCATAAAATAAATTGCATAAACAAAAGTAGAGAATGAAGAAACAACCTTCGGTCCTAGCAAAATCGGCCTAAGAACAATATCGCAATGATATTCACCTATCAGTTGCACCCAAGACGATATGAGATATGCCCTTTGCTTCTTACTAGAATCGATCCCCAAATTTTCTAAAAAATTTTAGGTTTTTTGTGTTTTCTTTGATGAGAGGAGGCTAGGTCATAATTCAGTTAAAAATTAACCTCTACTTCTCTTATTGTGTCGAAAAATAAATGTGAATGAGGGAGATCTTATTTTCCCTAAATTCGGCCCATCTAACCGAAATTAAGAGAAATTATTTTCTCTTTTTTTCGGTTTTTCTTCTTACCAAAAATAAGGAGATTAAATATTCTTATTTTGGTAGTATACAAAATGTATAAAATGTATTATTTATAAATTGTCATTTATATCATTCCGTATTAATAAGTCTACACACAAAACGACTTGCGGTGGATTTATTAATGCCTACTGTGACAATATCGTATAATATATACTTTAACTTGCTAATTAAATATAATCGATTACATTTAATTACGAATTAACATATTAATTCGTCCAAGCTAACATTATATACATTAATTAAATATAACTTATTATATTCAATTTACGAATTGACAGTTAATTCGTCTCAGCTAATATTATTTAATCGGCATTAAATAATCGTCTCATCAACACGTTGACTAACTGTTTAGTCATATAAGGCATCAATATGATTACATTTCCATAACCACATCTCTCAAACACATCCTTTAGGTGTGACTTTTAGGGACCAGTTGATCACCGCCATCAGTATGATAATAACGTCAAACTTTCTAGCAAGCCAACCGTTATTAGGTAATCGTTAATCAACTGATAAAATACGAAGTATACCCTTGTGAACCTTTAAGAGATTTATAAATGTTATCTCACTAATTTGTGGAGGACACAAGCTCCAACAAACTCCCACTTGTCCTCACAAGTGTATGTGCGATAACCGATTATCATATCCTAAAATTTCTCCCACTCAATGTAAAACAATTTGCATAGTCCGTATTTACAAAGGTCGTATTTTACAAGCGATCATTATCAAGAGTGGTTTCCACGACTAGAGAGTAACTTAACTGATAAACGAATCATCATTCGAGCATGGCCATGCATTTCAGTTACAACTCCTCAAGTGGCCCTGAGAAATAACTATACCTGATAAAGGTTGGATATTTTCCTCAACTCGAATCCTGCATATGTAAGCACAGTATGAAATGACCCAGAAAAAATCTATTTAGCCTCCAGTTACGGCAGACCGTGAGAAAGAAACCAGAGTCACCCAAAAACTGCCTTAATCTCAAGAGACAATCGATAGTCAAAAGAATCGACTCTAGGAACACAATGGATGTCCTATCCACGACCTAGCACCGAATGTTATTAAACATTTAGGACTCCATTACGTTGTCACAAAAATTTGTCCGACGAGGTATCGTTATTATCTCGCATTTGTGATCGATCAGTCAACCGTTTGACTTATGGCTCGTTGAACCCACCATCAATCGACTGCACAATATAATAACCAGAGTTATCAGCTCATTAAGGCGATTACGGACCAAACAAAATATAATGTAATTCAGTTCACTTTGTGGTGTTCAATGTTGTCAGTACAATCCACATGAAAAACAAAATATTATAAGAACGATGAAGTTATAAATAGTATATGAAAAAGATAATGTATCAAATCCATAATCAACTACTACAACTCAGGAACACGTTTAATTCCCATGGAAATAACGTGCCCTTCATGCTTATCAAAATTCAACGGTTTAGTGAGAGGGTCCGCAATGTTATCATCCGAAGCTATCTTGTCAATCACTATCTCTTCTTGCTCCACATAATCACGGATCAGGTGAGCTTTCCGATGTACATGTCTAGATTTGTTGCTAGACTTTGGCTCCTTAGCCTGGAAGATGGCACCTCTATTGTCACAATAGATGGTGATCGGGTCATTCGAACTAGGAACTATCGTAAGTCCTTGTAATAATTGACGCATCCATATAGCTTCCTTAGCTGCTTCCAAAGCGGCATAGTACTCAGATTCAGTAGTAGAATCTGCTACAACACTCTGTTTGGAACTCTTCCAGCTGACCGTAGCACCATTAAGAGTGAAGACGAACCCGGACTGAGATTTTGAATCATCTCGATCCGTTTGGAAGCTAGTATCTGCGTAACCGATTGCGCATAGCTTAGTATCTCCTCCATAAGTCAATACCCTATCCTTAGTCCCCCGTAGGTACTTAAGGATATTTTTAACAGCTATCCAGTGTGTTTCACCTGGATTCTTTTGGTAACGACTCGTCATACTCAATGCATATGCCACGTCTGGACGTGTGCCTATCATGGCATACATGATTGATCCTATTGCAGATGCATAAGGAACACGACTCATGCGCTCAATCCCTTCAGGCGTCGTGGGTGACTGAGACTTGCTCAACTGCATCCCAGACGTCATTGGAAGGTTCCCCTTCTTGGAGTTGGTCATGCTGAACCTCTCAAGAATCTTATCCAAATAAGACTCCTGACTAAGTGATAACGTCCGTCTTGATCTAACTCGGTAGATACGTATTCCCAATATGCGTTGTGCGTCACCCAGATCTTTCATCTGGAAATGGTTCTTAAACCATTTTTTTGTTGGGAAATGTGTCCTCAACAATAGTGCGATCACATGATTTAAATATCATTATTAAATCTCATTACAAGAATACGGAAGGGATGATACATAATATATATAGTCAACTGGTCCACACATATCGGTAATGATTGGCTGGCTAGAGTTTGACATTACTGTCGTGCGACGGTGGTGATCAGTTGATCCCTTGAGGTCACACCTAAAGGACGATTCCCTTAATTGAAAAGGTTAATTAATTGTATACCGATACAGATTAATTAATTCCTTAAAATTGAACAATTCAATTTGTGAGAGAGAATATTGATATCTTATTGTAATGGGATTAAATAAGATTTATTTTAGTAAATAAAATGCTTTATTGCTAAAATTGTTTATTGTTTGAGAAACAATAAAGATAAGAATGAATGGTTGATTATAATTACAAGATATTGTGAATTATAATTATATGACCCATTTTATTTATGTGATCAAGTATCACTAGTCAATTTGTTGAATGTAATTTAATTAATTTATAAAATGATATTTATGTGATAAATATGCATTTAATTAATTAGTAACATGTATCATACTACATGTGACATATTGTGTGACAAATGACAAATTGACAAAATAAAATGGTAGTCCATTTTATGCATATATGGACCGAAATATTGAAAGAGTTAGTGGGTTTAGGTTGTTTTATTTTATTTAATAAAATAGCATGATGATGCCTACCTACAACTAGCCTTACACCTACTCTTACACATCTATTTCTTGTAAAGACAAAAAGTGAAAATAGATGCCCTATTTCTCTTTATTCCAACCGTGAAAGTGGATGTGTAATGAGATTAATTTACTCATCATTCATTCTAATAAATGACATGCAAGTTGTTCATGTATTTTCCTCTCTTCTCTCTCTTTTATCTTCATCAAAAAGATGAGATTTTAATTGAAATTGTTCATGTAAGATTACTAAAATTATCAAAGTAATATATGAGTATTAGTAATCAAATTTAAGGTAAACCACAATATAAACATCTAGTACATGTTAGTTTGTGGGATTAAGGGATTGTCTTGGGTGCTACTAATTGGAGAATCTCTACTTTGGGATTTTGTATGTTCATCCATTATTGGAAAGCTCAAGAACTAACAAGAAGGAGATCTTGTTGGTGCCCAATATGACCGAAATTATTATGGTGTGAAAATGTTTTCTTATCTTCTTTTATTTTAGTTTGCATGCATAAGATCCACCATTTAATTTTATGACAATTAAATTAAAACATATATGAATATGTTGAGTATATAGATCTACTTTTCCTTCAATTGGTATCAGAGCCTTGGTTGTTTGCATGCAAATCGGTTAAAAGTTTTTCCGAGTTATAAGAATAACATATAAAACTTGAATAATTAGTGTTATTATGAGATATCACGAAATTAATTTATGCATGTTAAATTTCTGGTCCTAAAATGTTTTTAGGATATTTTGGTTAATTTACGGATTTTTATTGTTCATATTATACAATAATGGCATTTAAATGTGATTTTATGAGTAAAAATGTCATTTTTGCACGAACATTAGCTATACTTCGAATTTTCCAGTGATTTTTGGATATGTTGTCACATATATTATTTTGAGATAACCTTAAATTTTCATAATTTTTGGACTTGTTATGCTCGAAAAACGGATTTTTCATTATTAAATTCGGATTTAGGTGAAAAATAGGTTAATATGAGTTAAATTTCGAATCTGGTCATAGAAATTTAATATGTTGTCACATGCAATTTTACAAGATGTGTGTAAAATAATGGGCTATAGTGAAGTCTTTTTGCATGATTTATGGATTTTTGAAGAAAAATAGCATAAATAGTGACATTATTAGTGAAACATTAATAAAACATAATCTATGACTAAGGAAAAATATTATATGTTGTATTTTATTATCTTTTTCAGATCTAAAATTGAAAAGTTGATGAATATAATTTTTCTCATGTTTTTATGATTATTTTAGTTAAAACCGATAAACCGCAACATTGTTTTTCCAGAATGTTCATGAGTTTAAATTTCAAATTTTGAATTTATTTAAAATTTTGTGATTTATTTGAAGTTTATAGCCTATTTTTATAATTTTTGGTCCATTAATGAACAATTTTAGAAATATGAGTTAATTATGGTCAAATTATTAGTGAAGACTAAATTTTGAGTCCTAAGTGGTTAGGGTAATTAACTTATGCATAAATATGAATTTATGCAATTTTTGTGATTATAAAATGTTGAAATCACGCAAATCCGTAAAAACCGAGTAATATACGATATTGGCTAATTAAAGGCGATTTAGCATAAAATTGAGCATGTTCATACATATTATAATGCTGCATTTTCTTTATGATTGTCATAATTTTAATTTATGTAATTTTGAATTATGTAATTTTACTTAGTATGGCCTTAGATTTTAATTGGCATTTCCCGAAATGTATGGGAATATCGATTCGGTTGTAATTTTATTGTGAACTCGTATCACCGTTTTGTAATTTAATAGATTTATTTTATTTTAGTTACAAATGTATAATAGGAAATTATGTAATTTATTATATAATTTTATTCATTCCGGAGTTCCCAAAGACGGATTTCTTCAAGAATGACGATACATAAAGACGGTGTTACCTCGAGATGCGTGCCACAACCGAAGTTCAAGGGACCAATGGAGTTGGTTTCCGAATATGTAATAGTTAAATAGTTTTTCTATTTTAGGAAAGGTCATACTAGGATTAATTTATTTATATTTATGCATGCATTTTATTTTATGTCGCATGCATCGCTAAATCGCCATAACTAAAACATGCATCCTTATTTTATCGAGTTTATCGACCGTGTCAATTAAAATTATCGTAGTTCACCGCTTTAGTTCACTTAAAACGTGATAGATAATAAATTGACATGACCTCTCGCTAAAACAAACAATTGAGACATAGCCTTACCAAATAGTAGAAACCATGAAAACCTATTTCGCGAGGGAGTGCACTCGGCCATCCCGGGGTATAAACCTTGTTACGTAGGGGAAGTGGGTGATAAATGTCTATCCACCGAATTCATGTTGATGAGGGTTACATCGGCTATCCCGTGCCCAAGTTAATGTGGGTTTGGATCATGGACACATTTATTCGAAATTTGGATTGAGCTCAACGGAAGTATTCGCGACCGTAGCCGCATGTGTTCCGGGCTATATATAAATATTAGAGTAATTTTATCGACCGAGAGTTCTAAATGTAGAATCGATTAAAGAGTTAGTCCACCGAGTTATATTGATAAGGGTTCCATCGGCTATCCCGTGCCCAAGTTAATATGAATTTGGATCTCGGAATCATTTATCATAGTTGGGTAGAGGTCACTATGTAAATGCTTTACTTGTTATTTACAAGTATTATTAAAACGATAAATGTTAAGTTTTCCACTATTCCGTTATTATATTGTTCTATTTCTTTACCACAATTCATATACGATATTATTTCGATTTTGATAGAAATCTCCATTAAAACATCTTAACTAAAGACAAAATTTGAATTTGCTTCTAAAACCTCAAACGAACCATTGCTAATGATCTCTTGAAAAGAGTATAGATTAAAGTTATTCATTATCAAACAGGTTTTTGATTCTAGACTAACACCTCTACTTACAATGGATTATGCTTCATATACTTAATTGAATTAAGTACCTTGAAGCGACAAATTGTTTTGGTGATTAGATTTTCAGAATTCGTAATTGACCAAAATAACGCAACCACTTCAATGAAAGTTTTAAGACTAAAACGAACAAATGAAGAGTAATCTTCATGAATTCAATTTTGCTTCTCAAAGCAAAGACTCATTGAAATCAGTGGGAGCATTCTCTTAAACCGTTAAGATGAGAACGAGGTTCAAGAAGTAAAGATAATAATGGAATTGATACAAGGTAATGTTAAAAGTAAAGTTGTTGAGAATAGCGATACTAAACCTATCAATTCCGACAGAGAAAGTTTCCACTGTCTTAAATGTTGGACACTAGAAAGGAAACTACCCCAAATTATTGAAGAATCAACAAGTTAGTTGTGGGACATCTAATGGGACCTTCTTCGTTAAATGTTTATTTGATTAAACATAAATTTTGCTAGTACTACTTCGTCAATATTAGAAACCAGTGGTGGTTTTCATCATTATGTTTGATACATAGGATGATTAGAATATGACGACTAGCAACAATGAAGTCAAGAGATAGAGTCATTGTGTACTAAGTCTAGT
This sequence comes from Silene latifolia, assembly GCF_048544455.1. Classification (NCBI taxonomy): domain Eukaryota; kingdom Viridiplantae; phylum Streptophyta; class Magnoliopsida; order Caryophyllales; family Caryophyllaceae; genus Silene; species Silene latifolia. The sequence continues at coordinate 124,010,633 of NC_133538.1, read as the reverse complement.
TTTTGGGTTTGGAGTTGTACTTAATTGTGACTATTAAGTACATAAACTCTAAATAAGAATACAACTTGTTAAGATACAAAAGAGGTTTCACTTTTGTGACCCTATACACCACAATTTGATGTATGGCTAGCCCATTATCAAAGGTGATTATATTCTAAACCAAACTAGAATGATATATCATGAAGATGATGCAAGACTCAAATTGGTAACCCAAGATTAAACCTTAAATTTTGGAATGATGAACGCAAAGAGTTATCGAGTACTCTTGAAACCATTAGATTGTTATGGTATATGCGTATCTTGTATTCAAAGCAAGATGTCTCGTGCCTTTTGGTTGAAAAGGAGATCGAGGTTATAAATCATCGATCCAAAATAGGTTGATCATCATCTTTTACCAACGATTTAAGTTGACACTAGTGTGTTCACTTAATAAGGTAAATAGAGAAATCTTTGAAGAAGTTCAAGAGTTCAAGGAATCACGATTTAGTCGTCTTTGGGATTATCAAAGTGAAGACTTTGATATAAGCAAAGGAAATGTGATATAGTATCACAAGTTAATCTCTCTTAGCACGCATTATGAAATAATGTGTGGATGGATAAGAAATCAAACGCTATTCGATATGGTTTGGACTTCGATCAAGTTACTTTGAGTTACTTGATCCTTTTGGGGATTTTATCATTTTGTCTAGATTATTTTTCCACTAAATCGAATCATATGAGATATGAAATGGTAAGGGTACCATGGTTGTAAGTTTTCACAAGAAACAAATGCTCATTTTTCCCTTGCAATTATCACGAGCACGACGGGTTTGCGGCTCATGAAGCTGTCTTTCTAAAATACAAGTTTATTTCTAGAAGACAGAGTGGGAGAAATTATTCAAGAGCCACAAAGAATGTTATGTCGCAAGAAACTGGCCTTTCTTGGCTACATGAAACGTTTTGTGTAAGACATTGTTTCTTCAAAACCTAGGAGGTTAAATTCGTCACTTGTTAAAAATGATGAATTCGTGCTACTCTTAAGAAAGTAAAGAGCTTATAACTTACAAAAGAAATTGTTTGATTCAAGTTGATTACTTCTAGAAAGTAATGAACATATGACTTACATAAGAGTGTTTAAGTCACAACTCAATACAAGGCTTAGAGCCATGAAAATCCGAAACGAAAGGGCTTGATTAGTGACAAAGGGTTTTGCACTAATAAAGAGTTATTTCATAGCAAGATTGGTTGCAAAGGGTTTTGCACTAATCGAAATGATTAAGTCTATTTAGATCTTCTTAGGTATTGTGATTCATTATGAGGATATGCATACAGCAAGTGAATCTAAAACCCACTTCTTCAATAGAAGGAATGTATTCAATACATGTCATGAGTTTTATAGATTCTTGCAATCCTAAGATAATGTGAAACTTAAGAGAGAATCTTAAGTAGGACATCAATGAGTTGGAATCAACATTTTGATCATGTGATAAAACATTTCTCGATAAGTCGAGAAGTTGTGTTTATACATGGAGTTTAGTGGGAGTTACGGAATTTTTAATTGGTCCGATATGTGGATGACATATTGATCATTGAGAATGATTTAAGACTTTTGGAGTATTATAATACATCTTGAATATCCGGATTTATGAAGATAAAACCACATGATATTAGCGTCAGTAAGAAGTCTTATGTTGATAAGATTCATGACTAGTTCAATTAAATTGAACATATTTGATTGATTTCATTTGCTTCCGCTGCCGAATCAATTAAAAAGAAATGATGTATAACACTTCATATGCTTTGAGTATGATGAATTGTTTTCAAAATCGAATTTAAGTAATCTTTACCAAGTAAGCTATAAAGATTACCCTTGATTGCTAGAAGCATTAAGGAAGTAAAGCAAAGTGTTTATGATGCAATTTTGTGTAAGGGTGTTACACAAGTGACAATTGACAATTGAGATTGCGCATGGTTTCCGACAAAACCATAATCAAAACATATTAAGATGGTTAAGATACCATTGTGGCAATGTTAATTAAGAAGTAGATTTTCTAGAATCGTTCTAGGCAATAAAGAACAATGAGAGATATTTATAACGGAAATTGAGTACACTTGCAATCATGAGATGTGCAAGAAGGATGAGTCCCGCATTTGTAAAAACAGTGGGAGCTATTCTTAGGCTAGAGGGCCTATGTCTTGATTGGATCTCAAGACGTACTCGAGAAAGTTTAGTAATGCAAATGTATACATTACAAAGGAAAACGAGTATGTAGTGAGGTTGAGTAAGGTACAAGAAATTGATAAAACCTACTAACCAAAGCCTTCTCAAAGGCTGAACATGATGAGTCATGTCATTTCAATTGAATTGAAATGAACAACTACGTACAAGATCAAATTAGATTATAGAACATGAAATAGTAATCAGGCATTGACTATTCATATGTGATAATCGCATTTGTCGTTCGAGTTTTACTTTAAAACTCTTTTATTATACTTTGTTACATCCAAACGGGTTGTAAAGACAATTGAACCCCGTTAAAGTGAACACGGATTAGCATTGTATTCGCCCATAGTCACTTATATGAGGTGACGTCTCGAAGTGACTAGAGTGTGATGCGATTGATGGCAAGTTCAAGTGTCATAGAGTCTTGTGAGATGACTAGTCGATCACATAGGTAGACTGTTGGGAACACTTTGTTGGGCAGTGACCGCTTATAGAGTTCTGGCAAATTTATAAAGCCTGGTCGTGGCGAGAGCTACTATAGTATTCTAATGAGTCGATTCTTTGATTAAAGACTGTTCACCTAAGATGGCACATTTTCAGATTGACTTTGATTTGTGTTACTACGACCTTCGTAAATGGGGTCAAATGGGCATATTTTGGGTTATGATGGCTGTGGCTAGTCGAAGGGAATAAGTGCGATAGGAATTGTCCACCCCCTTATCAGGGTTAAAACAATATCTCAGGGCCACTCGAGGAGTAATGAACTGGAAATGCGTGGCCACGCTCGGAAGGTATCCAGAGTGGATAAATCCGGTCAAACAGTTATTCTCCAGATCGAGGAAACCACTCTCGATATGATCACTTGCAAGTACGACCTGAAAGACACCTTGCATTGAGTGGGAGATAGTAATAGGACAAGAGAATTGGTGACGCACACTTGTCGAGGACAAGTGGGAGATTGTTGGGAAATGTGTCCTCAACAATAGTGCGATCACATGATTTAAATATCATTATTAAATCTCATTACAAGAATACGGAAGGGATGATATATAATATATATAGTCAACTGGTCCACACATATCGGTAATGATTGGCTGGCTAGAGTTTGACATTACTGTCGTGCGACGGTGGTGATCAGTTAATCCCTTGAGGTCACACCTAAAGGACGATTCCCTTAATTGAAAAGGTTAATTAATTGTATACGGATACAGATTAATTAATTCCTTAAAATTGAACAATTCAATTTGTGAGAGAGAATATTGATATCTTATTGTAATGGGATTAAATAAGATTTATTTTAGTAAATAAAATGCTTTATTGCTAAAATTGTTTATTGTTTGAGAAACAATAAAGATAAGAATGAATGGTTGATTATAATTACAAGATATTGTGAATTATAATTATATGACCCATTTTATTTATGTGATCAAGTATCACTAGTCAATTTGTTGAATGTAATTTAATTAATTTATAAAATGATATTTATGTGATAAATATGCATTTAATTAATTAGTAACATGTATCATACTACATGTGACATATTGTGTGACAAATGACAAATTGACAAAATAAAATGGTAGTCCATTTTATGCATATATGGACCAAAATATTGAAAGATTTAGTGGGTTTAGGTTGTTTTATTTTATTTAATAAAATGACGTGATGATGCCTACCTACAACTAGCCTTACACCTACTCTTACACATCTATTTCTTGTAAAGACAAAAAAGTGAAAATAGATGCCCTATTTCTCTTTATTCCAACCGTGAAAATGGATGTGTAATGAGATTAATTTACTCATCATTCATTCTAATAAATGACATGCAAGTTGTTCATTTATTTTCCTCTCTTCTCTCTCTTTTATCTTCATCAAAAAGATGAGATTTTAATTGAAATTGTTCATGTAAGATTACTAAAATTATCAAAGTAATATATGAGTATTAGTAATCAAATTTAAGGTAAACCACAATATAAACATCTAGTACATGTTAGTTTGTGGGATTAAGGGATTGTCTTGGGTGCTACTAATTGGAGAATCTCTACTTTGGGATTTTGTATGTTCATCCATTATTGAAAAGCTCAAGAACTAACAAGCAGGAGATCTTGTTGGTGCCCAATATGACCGAAATTATTATGGTGAGAAAATGTTTTCTTATCTTCTTTTATTTTAGTTTGCATGCAAAAGATCCACCATTTAATTTTATGACAATTAAATTAAAACATATATGAATATGTTGAGTATATAGATCTACTTTTCCTTCATCTTTAACCGAAGATATAAGAGGAATGTCATTCCCAATCAAGAGTATGCCATCGACATAAAATATCAAGAATACAATCTTGCTCCCACTCGACTTGATATATAAGCATGGTTCCTCGAACGATCGAGTGAAACCATACTCTTTTATCACCTGGTCGAAACGATGATTCCAACTCCGAGAAGCTTGCTTAAGTCCATAAATGGAACGCTTAAGCTTGCATACTTTCTTAGGATGTTCAGGATCTATGAAACCTTCGGGTTGCACCATGTACAACTCTTCCTCCAAATAACCGTTTAAGAAGGCGGTTTTCACATCCATTTGCCAAATTTCATAGTCATGAAAAGCAGCAATCGCTAAGATTATCCGAATGGAACGTAGCATGACTACGGGTGCAAAAATTTCATCATAATGCAATCCGTGCACTTGAGTGAAACCTTTTGCCACTAGTCGTGCCTTATAGGTATCTGGTTGCGCGTCTACATAACGCTTTATTTTGTAAAGCCATTTGCACTGTAGAGGTTTTACCTTATTAGGTAAATCAACAAGATCTCATACGTCATTCTCATACATGGAATCCATCTCGGATTGCAAGGCTTCGAGCCATAACTTTGCGTCGGAACAGGCTATAGCACCTTTATAGGTAGCGGGTTCATTACTCTCTAGGAGCAAAAAGTCATTCTCCTCGACCATACCAATGTATCTGTCCGGAGGATTAGAGACTCTACCCGACCTTCTAGGTTCCTCAGGAATATTAACTGTATCATCAGTTGGAGGAACAACTTCCTCCATCTGTCCCTCGGTTGTTGGTTCATGAATCTCTGACAGCTCGAAGGTTCTATTATTTGTCTTATTCTCGAGAAATTCTTTCTCTAAGAACGTCGCACTAGCCGCAACAAAAACTCGATGTTCGGTAGGCGAATAGAAGTAATGACCAAACGTTCCTTTTGGATAACCTATAAAGTATGTCTTGACCGATCGCGGGCCGAGCTTATCCTCGTGTCTCCACTTGACATAAGCCTCGCAGCCCCAAACCCGAATAAAAGACAAGTTGGGGACCGTTCCCTTCCACATTTCATATGGAGTCTTGTCGATAGCTTTACTCGGACTTCGGTTAAGTATAAGAGCAGCTGACAAAATAGCAAAACCCCATAATAAATCAGATACTACCGTGTGACTCATCATGGATCGAACCATATCAACTAAGGTTCGATTTCTCCATTCGGACACACTATTTAATTGAGGTGTTCCAGGTGGAGTTAACTGCAAAACGATTCCACAGTCTTTAAGATGTTTATCAAACTCATTTGAAAGATATTCGCCACCCCGATCTGAACGGAGTGCTTTAACCTTTCTACCCAGTTGGTTCTCAACCCTGTTCTGGTATTCCTTGAGTTTCTCAAAGGACTCACTTTTATGCTTCATTAAGTAGACATATCCATATCTACTCAAATCATCCGTGAAAGTGATAAAATATCTAGAGCCATCTCTAGCGGTAATTGACATAGGTCCACAAACATCAATATGTATGAGTCCTAATAGGTCACTTGCGCGCATTCCAACACCTTGGAAGGAAATTCGAGTCATTTTGCCAATGAGACATGATTCACACGTGCCATATGTAGAAAATTCGAATGCGGGAATAGTCCCATTATCGACGAGTTTCTTTACACGTTTCTCATTTATGTGTCCCATTCGACAATGCCATAGATAGGTTTGATCTTTGTCACCAACCTTTAATTTCTTATTATTCACGTGTAATACTTCCGTGGTTTGATCTAAGATGTAAATTCCGTTCATGGAAACTGCTTTGCCATAAATGATTTCATTTAAAGAGAAAATACAGCTATTATCCTTTATTAAAAATGAAAAACCGTCCATATCAAGTACGAAAACTGAAATAATGTTCTTAGACAAACTGGGTACATAGTAACAGTTATTTAAAAATAACTCAAAACCACTAAGGAGTTGGATTACATATGTTCCCTTCGAGACAACAGCAACTCTAGCTCAATTCCCGACTCGCAGGTCCACATCACCCTTTCCGAGAGGTGTGATGTTTCTTAGGCCCTGCAAATGATTACACAGATGAGAACCACAACCAGTATCAAGTACCCAAGTTCCGAAACTTGCATGGTTAATCTCAATCATATGAATATAAGATGACATACCAACAGGAACGACGCGGCCTGCTTTTATGTCCTCACGGTACACGGGACAGTTCCTCCTCCAATGTCCAGTCTTTTGACAATGGTGGCACTCAATGTCACCACCCTTGCTCTTTGCCTTGCCCTGTGAGCCACTAGTCTCACCAGGCCCACTCTTACCTTTCATGGCTTCTTAAATTTGGGCTTAACTACAGTTAGGTCGCCTGGAGATTTGCCCTTACCTTTACCCTTGTTGGAAATCGTGAGAACATCCTGCTTCATGCTCCCACTCAATTTTATATCCTTCTCGGTCTGTACGAGAAGTGAGTGTAGCTCATGAGGACTTTTCTTTAAGTCATTCATGTAGTAGTTCGCCCTGAAAAGAGAAAAACCATCGTGAAAAGAATGAAGCATTCGGTCAATGACAATGCTCTCACTGATTTTGCAATCAAGTGCCTCCAATTTCTCGACATTCTCAATCATGTTAAGAATGTGTGGACTAACCGGTTGGCCCTTTTGGAGTTTCGCATCAAAGAAGCGACAGGTATGCTCATAAGTAACGATTCTCGGTGCTTTTGAGAACTCGTTAGTGAGCGTGGTGAAAATCTTGTTTGCACCCTGGGCAATGAAGCGTCTCTGCAAATTGGTTTCCATTGCAAAGATGAGTACGTTCTTTATCGCACCTGCTTCCATGACGAAATCACTATAAGCAAGTGACTCGTTAACTCCCGCATTGGGGCCTGGGTTTACCGGTATTGGCTCAGTTAAGTACTTGAGCTTACCGTCAGCAATGGCAGCATTCCGTAGTGCTGCCTCCTAGTCCGCAAAGTTGGACCCATCATTCTTCAGTCGCGTGTACTGATTCATGTTGTCCATAAAAACTTTCAGCTAGGACTCGCGTCCAAGTGTGGCACTTGGCATCCGGATTTCGCTATTTCCAGCCATTTGTTGTAACAATAATATAAACGTGTTCTACATTGCGAAAAGAAGAATAAATAATAAGCATGTGCATCGATTTTAATTTAAGTCTAATGCAATACTGTTATAACGCGAAGACTCATGCATTTATACAATTTACCTTCCTCAAGAATTATATAAATGATCCCAAGACTCAATTATCTGTAAATTGATAAGCCAACCTTTTGGCTAATTCTACTGTTAGAATTCTTGGTCGATAAATTTCTGTAAATTTTATCTTTAGTCCATCATAATCACGAGATACTCTTCGGACTATAATGTTGAGATAAACTAAGTCAACACAAACTACTTACCCAACGTAGAAGGGGTCATATTATGCCTACCGACGAAGAAGGGATTCATAGTTGTTTGCCCTTATAAAGACTAGTCTCAATTTCCGTTTTAGAAGAAGATCCCATCAACTTTATTTTAATTCATTTTAAGTGAACTAATATCTAGCATGCGTGAATGAATAAACTAAGATGATGGCTTAATAAACATGTGACATCTGTATGTCTATGAAAACTAACATACAACCTATATATGTCAATTTTCATGCATTTTAGTAGGTGGTTTGGTTTTAGGCGGAATATGATGCATTAACTAGCATGTGAATGAAAAACAATAAGAACGGCAAAACCTAAAACAAAATAAAGTCTTGGTGTGGCTTATCCTATCAAAATGAACATAAATACAACTTTGGAATCCATCCTTGGACCCGAGAAGCTTGTCTTGATGTTCCATCTTGATCCATGTAGCGGGAGTGAGCTCCAATCTCCATCTTTAATCTTCTCAAAAATTACAATTTAAAAATTACATAATAAACCTATTTACATTCTAATTTCAAAACCGTAATAAAAGAAAACCAAACGGAGATACGAGATCTCAAATTACATTAAAATTATGTTCCCATCATTACGAAAACATAATTTGACTAAGGCCACACTAAGTATTACAAATTACAACCGATTGCAAAAATACGTAAATAAAACCATTCAACGATTCATTCAACTAAAATAAAATGCATCAACTAAAAAAAAAATTAAACATGCAAGACATAATTCTTTAATTATGTAGATTAATTTTATCCAAACCACCTATTTAATTGATCAAATTAAGTGACAATTCCTCAATTACTCACTATAAAATTAATCTTAATTCATATTAAACTTGTAATATGAATTTAATCCAACATTATTTTAAACTTCTTTAAAATAATTAGGTATCTTCAAATTTTTGAACTGTTTCAAAAACATGCAATCATACATTATAAAAGTAATGTATAATTATAATTATTGGCCAAAAAAAAAAAAAAAGAAACCCCCTTTTTTTTATTGTCTCGGCAAAACAGTAAAAAAAAAAACAACATTTTTTTTTCCAGCTCGGCTGAAATAAAAACAGAAACCCAAAAAAAATATATTTCCTTCCTCGGCAAATCTAAAAAAACCGAAAAGAAAAACAACCCTTTTTTTACAGCTCACGGTTTAAGCCAAAAATAAAAATAAAATAGTTTTTTTTTATTATTATTATTATACACGGCTGATAAAAAAAAAACGAAAAACAGCCCTAATTTTTTATCAATTCGGCAATATGCTCTAAATTGCAAAAACATGATATTGATGAACAAAATCGTTTATTGTTGCTATTAACAAGATTGGCATATTCATCTTATAATTTAAACATGTAAATTTATGAAACATGATTCTAAACAACAATTTAGAACCATTTATGCCAAAAACAATATAGCAAAAAACAATTTATCATCAACAACAAGACGATTACATTTACATTTTAACTTAATCTTCATTAAATCAAACATCTACCAATTTATCATATGATTATTTTAACTGATTAAAACAACAATATGAAAAATCAAAATGGAAATAAATCATCAAACAAAGAAAAAAAAACAAAAAAACAGACGGGAAAAAAAATTCCTCTCGGTAAAGTTTTTTTTTTCAGCCAAAACCTTTTTTTTTTCTTTTCGAAATTCCTTTGCACTTTTGCTAAATTCATTTATGAAAATCATCAAAATAAAATCGTGGCCCTGGCTCTGATACCACTTGTGGGATTTATCTGTATGTATCCCTTTAACTTTAAGGATTATAACGAATTTATTGTGATGATAACTGGTCATAAAATAAATTGCATAAAGAAGAAACAACCTTCGGTCCTAGCAAAATCGGCCTAAGAACAATATCGCAATGATATTCACCTATCAGTTGCACCCAAGACGATATGAGATATGCCCTTTGCTTCTTGCTAGAATCGATCCCCAATTTTTCTGTAAAATTTTAGGTTTTTTGTGTTTTCTTTGATGAGAGGAGGCTAGGTCAGAATTCAGTTAGAAAATTAATCTCTCTACTCCTCTTATTGTACCGAAAAATAAATGTGAATGAGGGAGATCTTATTTTCCCTAAATTCGGCCCATCTAACCGAAATTAAGAGAAATTATTTTCTCTTTTTTTCGGTTTTTATACTTACCAAAAATAAGGAGATTAAATCTTCTTACTTTGGTAGTATACAAAATGTATAAAATGTATTATTTATAAATTGTCATTTATATCATTCTGTATTAATAAGTCTACACACAACAGCTTACAGTGGATTTATTAATGCCGGTCTGTGACAATATCGTATAATATATACTTTAACTTGCTAATAAATATAACCGATTACATTTAATTACGAATTAACATATTAATTCGTCCAAGCTAACATTATATACATTAATTAAATATAACTTATTATATTCAATTTACGAATTGACAGTTAATTCGTCTCAGCTAATATTATTTAATCGGCATTAAATAATCGTCTCATCAACACGTTGACTAACAGTTTAGTCATATAAGGCATCAATATGATTACATTTCCATAACCACATCTCTCAAACACATCCTTTAGGTGTGACTTTTAGGGACCAGTTGATCACCGCCATCAGTATGATAATAACGTCAAACTTTCTAGCAAGCCAACCGTTATTAGGTAATCGTTAATCAACTGATAAAATACGAAGTATACCCTTGTGAATCTTTAAGAGATTTATAAATGATATCACACTAATTTGTGGAGGACACAAGCTCCAACAACCAGATAGTAATTATACTATATCATATATAAATAATTAGTCTATCCATTTGGGCATCATCCTATGGATGTGACCTAAAGTGATCAGCTGATCACCGCCATCATACGATAGTAATGGTCAGCCAATCATTACCGATTAACGTTGACCAGCTGACAAATAAATAAAATATAAATCCCTGATATTCCTTGTACGAGATTTAGTATGTAAACGCACTATTGTGGAGGACACTCACTCCAACAATCTCCCACTAGTCCGACACAAGTGTGCGCTACCGATTCTCTTGTCCAAAATTATCTCCCACTCAATGCAAGATGTCTTTCAGGTCGTTCTTGCACCTTATCATATCATAAAAGGTTTTTCTTGATCAGGAGTATGACTGTTGATACCGTCGTTTAGGATCAAAGTTAAATTATAAATCTAATTACTACTAACAGAAGTTAGCGGTAAGCAGGGTCGAACGACAGAGAGGCAAACGAGATTCATCTGTTTACTTTAGTCTATAGGGTATTGGGGGGGGGGGGGGAGTTGAATTGAATTAAAACTAATCTAAATGCAAATAAAATAAATCTAAACTAAATGCAATTAATTTAAAGCAGGTAATTTAAAGAGATGTAAACAATAATAAAAAGAATGCTAAGACGGTCGGTTCACTACAGCTACGACGATAGGTTCCTAAGTAAGTCTGAATAATCACGGTAGGTGGGAAAATAAGAAGTCCTCTCAGTCCATTCTTAACTAGTAACGCCTCTCAGCCTATGCTACTGGTCCCTAGGTCTCACTAATACTAGCTCTCGCCCTCAAAAGTGATTCCTAATGTCTAAACTTTACCTATCTTTCGATCTTCGTAAAATTTAGTCGTTTCAATTTAGTCAATCTCCCTTCCCTATCTCTCGATCAGTGGGTTGGTCAATTCCTAAGTTTTTAACAAGTCTCCTCTCGGTCTCGTTGTCAAATATTGCAATTAAAACATTGAAACGAAAGATAAACTATCACGCGTCAGTCGATCGACCAGCTAAGCTAGTCGATCGACCAACAGGTCCAGTCGATCGACTGACTAATACAGTCGATCGACCAAAGGCCGACATCAGGTCGCCTATTATGCGTCGTCTTCGCCGCAGGTCCCCTCACATCTTAGCACGGGGTTTCTAGCTATGCATATTAATTATAACTACGACTAATCAAGCGATAAAAACGAATAGCAAAGGCATAACTAAACTATTTGAATTATAAACTTGCAACAATTGAATTAAAGGTTTGGGATCTAAACTAACAATCTAACTACTGAATGAATTGAAATAATACTAAAATAAAGAGCAGAAACACCGAATAAAAGAAAGGCAGGAAGAATCAAACCCTTGCTTGTCCCCAAGCAAGACTTAGACCCGATCTTAAAACCTAATTGGAGCGATTGCAATCTCAGAGCGAAATGCAACTATAAAGCCTAAACCAGTTTAATTCAACAACTAACAATCAATTAGCAATACGAATCATGCAAACGAGTTATGTAGTCGTTAAAAACTGCTGAACCGTCAACTATAGAAACTTATCATTATGGACTCTCACGGGTCGCTCATATCACCAATAAGCACAGGTGAATATATGTAAAAGATAAAAAGAAGTAATTTTGTAATGACTCTCACCTAACTACGACCTATAAGAACATGCCTGTAATCTGATATGAAAATGATCTCTACAACCGTACATATGCATTCCAACCATAAAAGACCATGACACATGCCGAGGTAAATTTGGATATGTGAGGCTATGGGTAAGAAGGGGCTAAAACGAATTTGGATAAAGGAGTTAAAGCCAAGCTAGTAATTACTGAAAACCAAATTATAACAACATCCCAACTTCATACTCAAAATAAATCAAAATGGTGCTTATACTAGCACAATTCTCAAAATCTCCATAAAATATTAATTCCCCAATTGATATAAATAATACATGGGAATAAAATCACTATCTAATAATAATAACAACCATGTGATTTTTCGAATTTTCTTTCGCTACTGCAGCAAGCAGTCGATAGACTAAGTGGGACGGTCGATCGACTGATCCTTTTTTTTCGAATTCCTGTTTTTTTTTCTTTTTCTTTTCTTTTCTTTCCCTTCAATCATTTCACCAACATTCTCAATAAGAGCAAATATAACCAAAATGATAAGAACACTCCCAAAGACTAATACTACTAGCTTGACAAAGGCAGGCTGAATATAGGATGTAGTTAAAGGGATAAAAGGCTATTTTTGGCTATGTGAAGCTTATGGGCAAAATGAATAAAGGGGAACCTCTTCCACATGTGTCAACAAACCACAAACCGAATGTATACAGGTATTAAGCAGATAAAGTTCATTTTTATGCATATTGATGTAACATGCCTCATAAGGAGTAACTACTCACATTCCAAAATGAACTGGTCATGGACGACACCAGTTATAAAGCTCTAAAACTCAGAATATAATGTAGTTTCCCAGAAATTCAAGTCAAGTCTCAAGATTCAGCGAATAAATTAACGAAAACTCGTAGACTATACATATATGATTCTACTAATAACATGTGAATTTAGCACGGCTTAGGCGTAAACAGATGAAAATGCAATGTCATCATTGAAATACTTTCGTTCCGACTCGACCTACATGCTAAAATAGACGTAAATTTTTTTTGAAATTTTTTGAAATTTTTGGATTTTTGTATATATAAGGTAAAATAAATAACAATGCAAGACATAAAATGCAGTAAACGTGAATGCAAAACAGAAAGAATGCGACGCAAAACCCTTCATCAAACCAAATCACACAATATCCCCATTGTACAAAATCATATAATGAAAATAGCAAAGGAAATGGGATTTGTGGTAAATTAAGTAAACAAAACATGAAGCTAAACTCGGAATACTCACAAGATTTTATGCGCTTTAAAGGAAACCTCCCCAAACTCGCGTGAGCTAGGAGGTTTCGGTAGCCAGCAGTGCTACCGTAAGGTACCTGAAAAGACAAACAATACCGTGCATAATCCGAGAAAAACAAAAATGGGACGGAAATTACGTGCAAAGAATAAAAATAGAAGAAAAGGAACAACATCAATACTGGTCGGTCGACCCATGGCACCTGTCGATGGACCAGTGCTCGATGAACAGAAGCTACTGTACTGCATATGGTAGTCGATCGACCAACTAGGTCAGTCGATCGACTGGCCTACCTGACGAAACAGATCTCTTCTTCGAATTAACTCAATGAATTGAGAAAATTTTGTCTAAATACCTGCAAGTGCACATAAATACGCGCCCAAAATTTGCGCTAAACCCAATTGTAAAGTCTACAGACGGAAAAAAACTAAACTAAACAAGAACCACACTCCGGGTTGCCTCCCGGCTAGCGCTGGTTTCAGTCAGGTCCCGCTCAACCTCTTTTTCATCCAACTACTCTAATTGAACCCAATCAAAGCAGCTCAAAGCTCGCAACAACCTATCAAACTTTTGCGCATGTGCTACACAAAACTGTAAGTAGCACCATAAGTGATGTGAGAGTGTCGTTGTACACCCAATCAAACACATTTATAATACTCAACAAACAACTAGTTATCGGTAAGTCGAGGTCGATCCATGGGACGGTGGTTACTCAAATTATTCAATCTAATTATGGTTGTGCTTGGGGTTGTCACAATTATAATGGGTTGATGATTCTAATCTAATAAAAGGAATAAACAAGCAACAAAAGGAAAGATGTAAACAATTGATTAAAAGTGCTAGGATATCATGGGTTCATAAGGAAATCATGGGAGTTGATCATACAAACGTGTTCTAAATTATAAGCAAGCAATTATTGTTGTAAAGGAACCGAGTTGGTTTATGTCTTACGGTTCTTAGGAATAGTTGGGTCACGGAGCTGAATCGATTAGATTGTACAACACCTACAAGTCGACTTACTTTCCCCCTAATCACTTCTATGCATGGTATAACAAGACTCGAGTTGGTTTATATCTTACAAGTCAAGTTGAATAGATAAGAGATGGTTGTAAATGCAAGGATTCATAGGCTTAGCATTTCATCAAACATAACATGTGCATAGGTTGACATCACAATAAGCAAGCAAATTAATTATGTGAACATATTAAATTAAGCATGAATCAATCCCCATGTTGGTTTCCCTAATTACCCATTAATACTAGCTAAGAGACTACTCACTCATTATCAAGTTTGACATGCTAACAAGGTTGTTAATCATATTAACAAGGCAAAACATGATGAACAAGTAAGAAAGATTAACAATAATTAAAACAAGGATTAAGAGAATTATACCTATGGAGATTCTAAAATAATAATGGAAAGAATAGTAGAAGTACTTGATGATTGATGGAAGGTTGTCAATCTCCCAATAAACCTAAATGATCTTCTAATTACCGGATAATAAACTTCAATTACTCAATAATGATCTTGGACAATGATTAAAGAAAAATTAATGTGTAATTTGTGGAAAGATTAAAGAGTAATCTATTCTAATCTACTCCTAATCTAATCTAAAGAAGGATTGAATTAACCTAATAAAAACTTGATGGTTTGATTATTACAAATGGGGTATATATAGTAGAGCATCATTAGGTTAAGCAAGGGTAAAATAGTAATTTAACAATGCTAATTGTTGGGTAGGGAATCGCCGGTCTCAAGAGAGACTCTGGTCTTTGAAAAATATGTGCATCCTTCATAGAACAAGAAGAACACGAAAGTTGCTGTAAGGGAATCCCAGCGGATTGGTCTCGGGACGAGCGGATTGGCGGACAACTTCTTTGTTTGAGCCCGGATTGTAAAACGGACGTCATTTTCTCATCCGGACTCCTATTGGAGTGATTCAAAATCTTAGATCACTTGATTTTTCGATGTTGTTCCATCTATCATACCTTCAGAGCCAAAGAAGCAACCCTTGGTTTGGTTTTCGAGCAGTTTATTCATGCAATGCCTTCCTTCTCGTCATCCTTGCTTTTAACCCTATGATTCTTCTATATACTCTTTATTCCTACATACTTGGCCATCATTCTTGCCTCCTCTTCATACTAGTCTATCCAATATCATCAAAAATCTTCCAAATATGCACGAAAGATGGGAATTTCCGCCTTATCATCTTCTTTCCTACAAAACATACGAAATGCACTAGGAAAGCAAAATAAAAAGCATTTGACGGATAAAATGGCTATGGAATGTTATAATAGTATGCAAAATAGGCTCAATTAGGGGACTAAATGTATGCAAATAATGTTCACATCAAATATCCCCAAACTGAATCTTTACTCGTCCCGAGTAAAGAGGTGACTAAAACTAGACCTTTATTTAAACTATCCTAATAATATCACCGATATGAGACAATTAGCGGGTATCACTCCGCCCCTTCAACTCACAACAAGACAACCATGAGGTAGGATGCCTTCTTGCAAGGCAAGGTGGGTCTTGCCAAAATGGCGACACATCCAAGCATTAAAGCACACAAAATCAAGTAATGGATGCATCAACAAAAGAATAGCCACTTTCCTCATCGAAGTGGCGGAAATTATCTACAACGGAAGCAATTCAAGGGTATACAATCCTTCATAGATGCAATTTCTTCAAACTACTAAGCCTAGAAGGATACCAATAAATTACCTCCAAGTTGTGTCAAGCTAGGGTACCTTTGTCCTCAATCGTTAAATGTTTTTGTCAAGAGTAGACTCCATATGGTGTTAGAAACACTGGTGGATTGCGGAATTCCCCTTCTTGCCTAGACAAGAAGAAGGGTCGTCCCCTCTCTACCATGCACAAAACTGGATACGATGGATAAAGGGATCGATAGAATTTTGAGTTTCATTTGGGAGTTTGCTTTTGTTGTTTGTTTTTTCCCCCAATTTCTTGTGACATATAACATTTGAGAACACTTTCTTTTCGCCATTTCTTTTTGATGTTTGGCATTTCAATACTTGACAACTCTTCAACTTTTTGTATTTTCTTTTGAACATTTTCAAAGTCACCCCAATTAGTAACGAGGGTGCCTTATATTTGAAGCATAGGAGTTTTCATTTTTGTTACTCCTCTTTTCTTTTGATGCAATTGCAAACTTTTTCTTTTCTTTTCTTTTCATTTCTTAAACTCAAATATTTGAACAATTTCTTTTTATGCCCATTCCCTTTTTGATGACAAAATGTGGTAGAACATGGATGAATGATGGTTGCATGGTTTCAAGGGTCACCTTGGAATGAACGGTAGCCAAGGTGTTATCACACTACAAGGTACTCTTGACTAGGCCTTAATCCATGGGTCAAAGGATACTAGCATGACACATCCTAGGGTGTTTTACAAGTATTCTAACAAGCAAAGTCTTAAGAAGAAAAAGCATCTACTAGGGCCTATATACACTTGTCAAGCTTCCCAAGTAGACGGTTTCACAAAATTTTTTCTAACATGCAACTACATGTCATGATGCAACTAACATATATACATCCTAATGCATATGATTCTACCAACTAATATGCCATATAATCTAAATGCAAGTCCTAAATTCACATTGTTTATATACCGCATCAATCAAAATAAAGCCACATAGTCATTAACATAAAGAGGAAAAAGGAGATTAGAAAGATCATACCATGTGGTCTTCAATATCCTCATGTCTCGGATGTGGCGTAGTCGATAAATGTGAAAAAGGATGGACAAAAACAATGTAAACAATATATACAATTCTACACTATAAAGGAATAAACATGTTTTTGGATTTTTAAATTTTTCAAATTTTTATGGTTTTTGATTTTATGAAATTAAAGAACATATTTTTGGGGTTTTTCGAAATTTTTCAATTTTTATGTGTTTTGGAATATAAATTCTCATCCCCCACTTTATTTTGGACATTGTCCTCAATGTACTTGTAGGAGTAGGGATGAAAAAGAAAAAGATGTTTTTGGATTTTTTGATTTTATGGAAATTGAAGTACAAATGCAATGATATGATATGAATGAATGCATGCTCTAACTAAATGCAATTCTATATGACATATATAACAAATGAATGCAATCTAAACTACACTATATGATTCATGGTTTCTAGTAAACTATGGTTACCTATGATCAAACCTCCCCAAATCGATTTAAACACTATCTCTAGTGTAGAAATGAATAGGTTTGGCCATTAGTAACTATGCATGAATTCTAATCTATATGCAACTATCTACATGAATCATGCGAGATAAATACAATGCAAACTAATCTAATCATGTGAGATATATTACAATGCAAACTATACTATATGAACTAACTAATGTAAATGCAATATGAAATATAATACAAATGCAAGCTAAATATATATGTATATAACTAAATGCAAGTGTAAATGTAATGTAAAGTTAAAGGAAAGGATATCTTACAAATGGTGGTTTGAGAGAGGACTCCACCAAACTCATTCCTTGTTGCCATGATTATTGATGTTGTCTATGTTGCTTAATGCTCTCAACAACCGGTCAAAGGCTTTTGAATGGGCTTCATGTAAGCATAAATAGGAGATTGGTGATGTCAAAACGTAGTTTAGCCATCTTGGCTTAGAATATAACTTGCTAAACACTCTCCCATTTATTTTGACCTTGGCACTTGGCTTCTTCCAATGCTTTAAACCATCAAGCACATGATTCTTTTCAATACAATGTATGAAGTATTGCTCATATTCATCCGGAGGCTTCCACTCTTTATCATCTCTTTCAAATTCTATGATGATAGAGCATTGATTCATCAATCCTTCAATAGTAGAAGGAGAGTTCACATTTCTTTGATGAGGGGATAGTTGAAGGATAAGATGTGGAGGAGTCAATTTCTCACCATTGAGGTCGTTCATGCTTTCATTTTCTTCACTTTCTTCTTGATGCTCCTTAGAACTTGAACCATTTTCAAAGCAAAGAGCTTCAATTTCTTCCAAACTATGATCAAAGATGCCAAAATCATAGTTTTCCTCTTGGCCTCTCAATTCTCCAAAGATAGGAAGTTCAAATTCATCAACATCTTCTTTCCAAGTTTTACCTTCACTCCCATAAATGTCAAGGGAACACACTTCCTCTACATGGGTGATAGAAGGAAATTGTGGTGGGAGGTCTTCCTCATCATCATCATCATAGGTATCCCAAATTAGAGAATCAAGGCTAGTGTGTGAGCTAGATTCATTAGACAATTTAGACAAAGTGCTTGTCTCATAATTGGCCTTCAACTCACATTCATCATTGCTCTCCACCCCAACATCATCATGCTTCAATTCATCATCCAGTCTTGGTCCATAATCAATCAAGCACTCCTCTTCCTCAAAAGTTACATCTTCATATTCACATCCATCATGAACGTTTGTAAAGTTGGGTACAAGTTGGAATATGGGATGTTCAATACTTATGAATTTAGGAGGTGGGGGAGGATTTACAAGAGTAGCTTCATAATGCCATCCAAATTCTTCTTCACCCTCATTATCTTACCCTTCTTCTTCATTTAGTATTCGGGTGGCTTCCATTTGGGCAATTTGATTTGCCAACTTCTCACCATCAGTAACAATGTTTTTGAGAACATTGTCCCTAGCTTGGCTATCTTCTAGCATTTGTATGAAGAGATTTTGTTGGTCTCTTAGCATTTGGAGAACCACACTTTGCATGTCAAAATTATGCTCATTCTCTTGTTGGGAGTACATGGGAATTTGGTGGTATGGGTGTTCATTGTAGGATGACATTTGGCATTGATTGTAAAGTGGGTTTTGGGAGGGTGGTTGTTGTGGATGTTGGATGTGGGGGCTTTGGTAAGAGAATTTGGGGTAGTGGTTAGGATTTTCATTGTACAAATAGTAAGGTAGGTTTGTTTTGACTTGGTCCTCAAACTCCCCATACCCATAGTCATACTCAAAAGATCCAACACATAATCCATATGTCAAGTCTTGAGCTATCATAGCTAAGACAAGGAAACAACTACAAGCATGGAAACTACATAAAAACGATAAGAACGTTCCTCAAGGTGAAAGCAAAATCAAAATAGACAAACAAGTAAGAACTTAATCACATATCACCATCCCCGGCAACGGCGCCATTTTGATGTGAGCGTGTCGTTGTACACCCAATCAAACGCATTTATAATACTCAACAAACAACTAGTTAGCGGTAAGTCGAGGTCGATCCATGGGATGGTGGTTACTCAAATTATTCAATCTAATTATGGTTGTGCTTGGGGTTGTCACAATTATAATGGGTTGCTGATTCTAATCTAATAAAATGAATAAACAAGCAACAAAAGGAAAGATGTAAACAATTGATTAAAAGTGCTAGGATATCATGGGTTCATAAGAAAATCATGGGAGTTGATCATACAAACGTGTTCTCAATTATGAGCAAGCAATTATTATTGTAAAGGAACCGAGTTGCTTTATGTCTTACGGTTCTTAGGAAGAGTTGGGTCCCGGAGCCGAATCGATTAGATTGTACAACACCTACAAGTCGACTTACTTTTCCCCTAATCACTTCTATGCATGGTCTAACAAGACTCGAGTTGGTTTATATCTTACAAGTCAAGTTGAATAGATAAGAGATGGTTGTAAATGCAAGGATTCATAGGCTTAGCATTTCATCAAACATAACATGTACATAGGTTGATATCACAACAAGCAAGCAAATTAATTATGTGAACATATTAGATTAATCATGAATCAATCCCCTTGTTGGTTTCCCTAATTACCCATTAATCCTAGCTAAGAGACTACTCACTCATTATCAAGTTTGACATGCTAACAAGGTTGTCAATCATATTAACAAGGCAAAACATGATGAACAAGTAAGAAAGATTAACAATAATTAATACAAGGATTAAGAGAATTATACCTATGGAGATTCCAAAAAATAATGGAAAGAATAATAGAAGTACTTGATGATTGATGGAAGGTTGTCAATCTCCCAATAAACCCAAATGATCTTCTAATTACCCAATAATAAACTTCAATTACTCAATAATGAACTTGGACAATGATTAAGGAATGATTAATGTGTAATTTGTGGAAAGATTAAAGAGTAATCTATTCTAATCTACTCCTAATCTAATCTAAAGAAGGATTGAATTAACCTAATGAAAACTTGATGGTTTGATTATTACAAAAGGGGTATATATAGTAGAGCATCATTAGGTTAAGCAAGGGTTAAATAGTAATTTAACAATGCTAATTGTTGGGTAGGGAATCGCCGGTCTCAAGAGAGACTCCGGTCTCCTTTTCGCCGGTCTTTGAAAAATATGTGCATCCTTCATAGAACAAGAAGAACACGAAAGTTGTTGTAAGGGAATCCCAGCGGATTGGTCTCGGGACGAGCGGATTGGCGGATAGCTTCTTTGTTTGAGCTCGGATTGTAAAACGGACGTCATTTTCTCATCCGGACTCCTATTGGAGTGATTCAAAAGCCTAGATCACTTGATTTTTAGATGCCGTTCCATCTAGCATACTTTCAGAGCCAAAGGAGCAACCCTGGGTTCGGTTTTCGAGCAGTTTCTTCATGCAACGCCTTCCTTCTCGTTATCCTTGCTTTTAACCCTATGATTCTTCTATATACTCTTTATTCCTACATACTTGGCCATCATTCTTCCCTCCTCTTCATACTAGTCCATCCAATATCATCAAAAAGCTTCCAAATATGCACGAAAGACGGGAATTTCTGCCTTCTCATCTTCTTTCCTACAAAACATACGAAATGCACTAGGAAAGCAAAATAGAAAGCATTTGACGGATAAAATGGCTATGGAATGTTATAATAGTATGCAAAATAGGCTCAATTAGGGGACTTAATGTGTGAAAATAATGTTCACATCAGTAAGACAGCAATAGCATAGGAAAGTAAAATATAATAACATTTAAGCCTAACAAATTTCCTATGACAGCTCCTAAAATCATTCACAAAATTATTCCTCCCTCTAGCTTAGGGCGTTATATAGAAGCTCAAATTAACCGCAGGTGGAGAACAAGAGAGATCAACAACATTCTACCCAAAAACAATGCGAGTAGAATTTAAATGCACAGACGGGTAAGAACTGTGAGGTGAAGGAGTCTGGTCAGCTAAAGGTGAAGGTGGATAATCGTCCCAAATGCATGGGGATGTAAAGTCAAATGGCTCAATGGGGTCTCCTAAAATAGGCTCATCATCTATATCATCATAGGTATCCGATTTGACCTCAAGACTGTCTGAACCTACCTCCTCACTCTCCGCATCGTTCTACTCGTCAAGATGAAGATTCTCAAAGAGAGCCTCCAAATCATCCTCACTATCTGTGTAAGAATCATAAAGGGGTTTATGATTATCCTCATAAAAAGGATTGTCAACCACGCTAGTGGTCTCCTTTATGTCTCCGTCAGCATTTCGTAGATTGGTTTCTAAGGTCTCACCCACCCCCTCATTCAAGTTAACATGAAGAGAAAAGTCAGGTTTACGAGTTTCAGCAGCAAACCAATCAAAAAATTGTAATACCTCATTCACGGGGACTCCTTCGAAATCCCACTTACCAATAGATTCAAGGTATGGTCGCGTAGGGTCATTCACTCCATGTATGATAGTCCAGCATAGTTGGAGTCCAGTATGAATTCCCCGTCTGGGTTCGAGCCACACCAAAAACCTGGCTAAATAAGCACCAAAAATCTCGTCTTCTCCCTGCGGAAATCTCAGAAGGAACGACATGAGAACGGTCTCAAGGAACCGAAGCTCCTTGAGACAAGAAATAAACTAAATAAAAACAGATAAAACTACACTGCCTCCCCGCCAACGGCGCCAAAATTTGATACCGTCGTTTAGTATCAAAGTTAAATTTATAAACCTAATTACTACTAACAGAAGTTAGCGGTAAGCAGGGTCGAACCACAGGGAGGCAAATGAGATTCATCTGTTTAATTTAGTCTATAGAGTAAGGGGGGTTGAATTGTATTAAAACTAATCTAAATGCAAATAAAATAAATCTAAACTAAATGCAAATAATTTAAAGCAGGTAATTTAAAGAGATGTAAACAATAATAAAAAGAATGCTAAGACGGTCGGTTCACTACAGCTACGACGATGGGTTCCTAAGTAAGTCTGAATAACCACGATAGGTGGGAAAATAAGAAGTCCTCTCGGTCCATTCTTATCTAGTAGCGCCTCTCAGCCTATGCTAGTGGTCCCTAGGTCTCACTAATACTAGCTCTCGCCCTGAAAAGTGATTCCTAATGCCTAAACTTTACCTATCTTTCGATCTTAGTAAAATTTAGTCGTTTCAATTTGGTCAATTTCCCTTCCCTATCTCTCGATCTGTGGGTTGGTCAATTCCTAAGTATTTAACAAGTCTCCTCTAGATCTCGTTGTCAAATATTGCAATTAAAACATTCAAAAGAAACCTAAACTATCGCGCGTCAGTCGATCGACCAGCTATGCTAGTCGATCGACCAACAGGTCCAGTCGATCGACTGACTAATCCAGTCGATCGACCAAAGGCCGACATCAGGTCACTTATTCTGCGTCGTCTTCGCCGCAGCTCCCCTCACATCTTAGCACGAGGTTTCTAGCTAAGCATATTAATTCTAACTACGACTAATAAAGCGATAAAAACGAATAGCGGAGGCATAACTAAACTACTTGAATTATAAACTTGCAAAAATTGAATTAAAGGTTTGGGATCTAAACTAACTGTAATACCCGCCCTTCTAGGGACCCTTTGACCATCGTTGACTGCCCTTGGGGGCAGGAGTAATCTAGAATGTTATGACAAATCCATCCTGGGTGCGTGTCAAGAGTAGTACTCGATAGAGTAGAGGCTACTCGATCGAGTAGATAGGGTACTCGATCGAGTAGGGGGTTACTCGATCGAGTATGTTGGGTACTCGATCGAGTGCCTGGTTTTATTGGGGTTTTATATCGCGTTTTGTTAAATCCGCAAATCACTTTCGCCACTTTCCACCTATCCTTCAGCCGCCTCTTTCCCTTCCCTTCACCTCAAAACCTCCATGGATGCCTTTTGAAGATTCTTGAGCCTTAGGAAAGCGTCTCTTGAGTCGGGTAGCGGTCTCTTGCTGAGTTTCCCCTATTAGGTATGTCATATTCATCATCCGTGCCTTTGCTTTTATAGTTAGGGTTTTGCTTGTAGTAATAGATGTTTGCATGATGGTAATAGGCTTTTTGTTGTTCTTTGGATGTGTTATCTGTCGGCGTGGATTGGTTGCGGTCGCGTAAAGGTAGGTTCGCCTACTCAGTTTCTGTAGACGGTCTAGTGTGTCGGTCGTTGTGGTAATATTGCGGTTGTTTGATATAGTGTTTTGTATGTGTTGTGATTGTGGCTGCGGTTGTTGTTGATGGTTCTCGAGATGCGTTCTCGGTGAGTGGGGTCACTTGCGGGAGTGACTTCACGCCCTAGTTTCGCCCTTCGTGGAACCCGCCACGGGAGGGGATGTGCACATTAATGGGACGGGGTTGTCGCTCGGTATGACGAGCGGGGCTTAGGTGGGAACGGCTGCGGTCCCCAGCATCGCGGGATGGTCCAGTGGACGATCGATGTGAGGTTTGGTTGGATTGTTGTGATTGCGAGTTGGGACTAGTGTCATTGTTTGTATTGTTGTTTGTGGTTGTCCGGTCTTGTCTCGCATCGACCTTGTGTGGTTGTTTGTTTGTTATGTGTCTGCCGTGATCCCTTATGGTGAGCAGTCGGTCTTAGCAGGTGTTGATGATGTTGATAGCTGGTTTCCGGGCAGGGATGAGTCTTCACGAGTTATGATGGTCATAGCGAGTAGTCCTTGAGTTGTACCTTTGTATTATATTTTGGTTTAAATCACTTGTAACACAACTTAATAGTTCTTTTATTGACGTTTGATAATTACTTTCCTCGGGCAACCGAGATGGTAACACCCTTATATGCTAAGGAAGGCCTAGTTAAGGCTCCTCTGAATATGGGGGTGTTACAAAGTGGTATCAGAGCGACGATTTTGGAACCTGTAACAAATGAACATAACGAATGTAGAGAGTCTAATAAAATGAACCTGGTGTATGTGTAATGGGAGCCCCGGCTGATGCTATATTTTGGGTGAGTAGGCGCCCTCATTTCAAAATTTTGGCCCCATGACACTTAAGCCAGTCACATGGGATGGGAATGTGGAGTCCGTATGTCCATGTGTGCTATGTATGATAATTGTGCCGGAGCTACCTCCGGTTAAGTTTTTGTTAGAACTAATAGAGGTGTGATAGTAATGTTTGGGCCGATTATGGTAATTATTGATAAGATTGTTGAAGCTCGTTGGATGAGTAGTGAGCTTACATGATGGTTATGAAATATGTGACAAAAACTTATGTAGCTGCTATGATGATAAGTATAGTATAGTGAGTTATAATTCGAGACATAGCATAGGGTAATGCGTTATTGCCTTATAGGATGGTCGAAATCTTTCCGTTGCGTAATATTTGATTCGTGCAAGGTGAATTACTTATGATAGATTGTAAGACATGATCGAGTAAGTTGTTTAGAAGTATGCATTTATGCGAGAAGTGATAGATTCATTTGTTATGAAATTATACAATTACATGTCAACGAGAGGATGAACTAATGTTAACTTGAACGTTTCAATTTAGTGGTAACATATAAAGTAAGCTTAAATGTAATACGGTGCTGTGATTATATTCATGGAAGATTCGGTAGCAGGTAAACGGAGTAGGGTAATGGGTGGAGTGTAAGTGGCATAAACCTCAATTGCTTAATAATATGGTAGGCTTTGTTAATAATAGTAATGTGTGAAGGAACTTGATAATGAGTGCCGAATTCCGAACTTAGTTGGAATCGACACGTGGTGTTGTTTTGCAGGAATCTTCAAGCTATTTCGTATTTATGGCCGAGTACTTAACTACACTTGACCGAGTGCAAGTGCTTACTTGACCGAGTAGACCTCACTCGATCTAATTAGGAAGCTATGATGTCGGGATGTGGGAAAATTCCTGCAGTCACTCGACGATTTAGCTCCTACTCGATCGAGTAGGGTGGTACTCGATCGAGTACCCCAGGCACTCGATCGAGTAGGTTACTGTGCAGCATTCCTACGGGTTTTCTTAAAACCCTTCATCTTTCTAATTCTTCTTCTTATTCTTCTATATTTCGACACACCCATCCTAAATCACTCTCAAATTCCTTTTTCCTCTCAAATCCTCTCATTCTCTCGGGTTAGTGGTGATTCTTGGGGTCGATTTTCCTTGTTTAATTCGTTTCTTTACTTTACTAATCAATCAAGGTATGTTATTCTTCTTAATTTATGTGATTTGTTACTTTGAATGTGTTAAAATAGTGAAATAATCTGAAAATTTCGATTCACATGAGTAAGTTGTTGTTTTGATGGTTGAAATATGATTCACATGCCTCCTATTCGTGCTTGTTGGTGACTAATTGCTGTAGATTAGATTAGAAACTTACATAGTTGGAATCGAGATTTCTAGGGTTACCAAAATTGAAGTTGGTTTTTGATTGTTTTGCAATAGTTAGATGGTAGAATTGAGCCTTAAGCATTGTTTATATCATGTTGGAGGATAGATTTTGATGATTTTACCCTTAGAAATTCGCCTTAAAACTCCGTCTTAAAAGTGCCCCAAGTGGAAATTCGTGATTTATAGTTGAAAATTTATGTTGCAATTCACATTATAAGTATAAGTTGAACCTCAGTATGATAGTAGGAACGATTGTTGATGAAATTATGCCAAAATTGTCTCAGCTGTAAAGACCGTCTGAAAAATTTAGTTGGGTTATTGAACATAATATGGAAGTGATGATGCTATGCTATGAAATTTCTTACTCTTTCTCTTGATTTAGTAACATGTGATTGGAAGTGTGTCTGGAATAACCTTAGAATCATGCTAGGATATTCAAATTTGTCGAACATATGTAACCACCATGATAATTTCCTTTTCCACCGTGGCTTGTGAGTAGTAATAATTTGAACTTGTATGTTAAAATTTTAGAAACTGTTGACAAACATGTGTACTTACCTTAATATTCAAGGTTAATAGCATGAATTATGTGCTTCACATGTCAAAATTTGTTGGAAAATTGTGTGCTTAGCTGGGTATGTGAATTTAAATTACGTGAAACAAGTGCTTGAATGTTTATACAAGTTGTTTGGACTTATGCCTAAAACAGATGCCGAGACTGAACCTTGGGCTTCGCCAAAGTAAGCGGGGGAGGGGTAACCCACTTGAGACAGGGGAGGGGAGCGGGCCCGTGGTACCCGCGGTCCCCGAATACCCTACAGTTGTGTTTGTTGACTTCAAGCAAAGGGAGCGTTTTGTAGCTTTACAAAAATGCAAGATGAGACCTACAAAGTGTATTGACACCGCTGTGTTAGAGGAGTTGGAAATAGAGACGGATGTCCGTCACATATTCGAGACCTTGGGGTTTACGTGTTTGTACCGGCTGAGGAAGCACACTTACCCCTTCCTTACCCTAGAATTCATGAGTTCCTTTAACTATGACCCGGTAGTCGATCGTTGAGTTTAGATTGATGAATACCAGTTTTACGTTGACCATGGATTTGTTTGCCTCTCACCTTGGGTTGGCCAAGCCTCCCAAGGACTCCATCACCGACATTCCAGTGAGTGCGGCATCTGCCGCCTAATGCCTTGCTTGATCGGGAAGCAAGCTCCCACCTCGAGCAATATCTTTGATTAATGACGTTCAAAGACATCACCTTGAGAATCTTCCTCCGTTCTCTTTCAAACCTCCTCTATGATAGAAAGGATATCAGTAAGTTGAATAACCATGAGGTCTTACTTCTGATGTCGTACCTGAACCCGGAGCGGACCAAGAAAGTGGTCTTCAATGCTCCTTCCATAGTTTGTGCTGCTCTTGCCTTGATGGCTTCTTCTCCTTCTCGATACTTGATTTGTGGTGCTATTGCCACTCGGTTAGCTGAAAAGCTAACCTCTTTTGAGGCATCTTCGGCATACGTGCCTCTAGTTACCCCTGTGCCTACCATGGATCGTAAATACTATCTCGACCTGAAATGGTTGAGGACCTTGGCTGATGGTAGCCTAGCATGGAGGGTGTATGAGATGAGCTGGATGAAGATTCCAGCTCCTGAGCACCTCCCAGCCACGGAGCCCTTGGAGCCGACAGTGGTGACTGTGGACTCAGATGACGAGGAGGAGGAGGATGATGACGGACCCCGCTAGCTGCAGACCTATCTCATTGATGGCACCATCCTCCAGGAGATGCCGGAGCCGACGAAGGGCGAGAATGCGGAAGTCCAGAGGGTGGAGAGACCCAGAGTGGTGAGGGGACCCCGTCGAGTGAGAGAGAGGGCCTCGGAGACTAGGTCACAGCCTGTAGCACCACAGCAGCAGCAGCCTTTTTCATGCTACCCTTACCTCGACACCCCGGAGACGCGATCCAGTTACCTGGCGGAGAGAGTGTCATCTACTTTGACACTCCGGAACATGCATGAGATGGCCTACGCGCGGGGGATAGGGACGGAGGGACCGCATCCGGTGTGGTGGAGCGGGGTCGGGGACTACACAGGGGTTTTCCATTCCTACGGGGTGGATCGGTCGACATGGGGGCACCTCAGACCTTCCCTTACGGTGGCTTGACCCCATGGTACGTGGGCCCGGGAGCAGGAGCAGGAGGTGATGCGGGAGTGGGTTCATCAGGTGCGGGTATGGCTGGAGGTGGTGGTGGTGGTGATGAGGTGATGATGGAGCAGCAGCAGCAGCAGGAGGAGTGATGCTCCTTGTTTCTATCTTCATTCATGATTGTTATTAGTAGTAGTTGTTGGTAGCGGAGTTAGATTTTTCGGTTGTTTTCTTTTAGTGGAAACTTTATTTGAGAACTTGTATCGTTAGGCCATAAGGCCGGATTTGCTACTTAAACTTGTTTGCAGGATTATTGAGAGTCGGGGCATCATCCCGACTCAATTTATGTGACAGTCATGTGTTATACGTGGTTACGACGGGTTATGAAAAGTACTTGACCTGCAGGTACTCGACAGAGTACCCCACACTCTATCGAGTAGCTGCAGGAAAGGAAGAAGGGGGACATTCTGATCTTGGGCTACTCGATCGAGTAGCCAAGACACTCGATCGAGTAGCATGGCACTCGATCGAGTACCACTAGTTACTCGATCGAGTAGCACTGTTACAGGGGGTTTTTGAAAATTAAAAATGTTCAACTGTTTTATAATTGCGAGTTCAATGTTTAAAGTTGTTGCGAGGGCATAGTAACGCCTTTGAGCCGTTAATTTCATACGTTACAAGTCATGATTGGAATTTTATAAGCATAATTGTTACAATTGGTGAAGCGGTAATAATTTCTTGTTACAATTAGTGAAGCGGTAATCATTTTCTTGTTGCTTTAATATGGCATACGCCTCATTACGATCTACTTATCGGAGTTGTAACTCCGCCTATAATTGTGCATATCATTTTAACGTGTGTTGTCAACTGTAACTAGTATTCCGGTGACTCGTGTATGATTTCTAAATTAACGAGTATGTAGTTAGCGAGTAATGTCCACAACAAATAATATGGTTTCCTTTAATGTTAAGATACAATACGCGTTGACATTTAGGTGGTGAACTTCGGGGACGAAGTTCCTTTTAGAGGGGAAGAGTAATGTCGCGAAACAAAAAGGCTATTTTTGAATAATGCTTTGCTTGTTTACAATGTTGTTGGTATTATGTGTTGCTTTAGTTACAAAATTATGTGTTGCTTTAGTTACAAAAATTTCTGAGATATAACGAATTACTTTAGTGATTTAAAGTGAAGGGTTGTATGTTTCAAGAGATGGTCATGAAAAATAGTTATAGTGTGATAAATCGTGCTCGAATCACGTTGCCAAGCAACATGGTGGCGTTGGTTGTACCATATGATAATTAATGAGAGGCATGTTTTGATCGATGGTTTGATAGTCGATACTGTATATCGGTACCGTATGTCGGGTGATCGTAGATGGTGATTCGCATGACGAGCTTGATGTTTCATAGGTATATAGTGCTTGCGCGATAGCAGTAAAAGTCATTAGATATAAGTATAGACGGTGATGATGATGACATGGGAGGGGATGGTGTTTAGGGAATAACGGGTTGAGCGGGAAGGTGAGTGGGGATGTCTTGTCCTCGTGTCTCGAGCGGAAGATAGGTGAGGTGAACTTCGGGGACGAAGTTCTTTTTAAGGGGGAAGATTGTAATACCCGTCCTTTTAGGGACCCGTTGACCATCGTTGGCGCCCTTGGGGGCGGGGGTAATCTAGAATGTTATGACAAATCCATCCTGGGTGCGTGTCAAGAGTAGTACTCGATAGAGTAGAGGCTACTCGATCGAGTAGCTAGGGTACTCGATCGAGTAGGGGGTTACTCGATCGAGTATGTTGGGTACTCGATCGAGTGCCTGGTTTTCAGCGGGGGTTTTATATCGCGTTTTGTTAAATCCGCAAATCACTTTCGCCACTTTCCTCCTATCCTTCAGCCGCCTCTTTCCCTTCCCTTCACCTCAAAACCTCCATGGATGCCTTTTGAAGATTCTTAAGCCTTAGGAGAGCGTCTCTTGAGTCGGGTAGCGGTCTCTTGCTGAGTTTCCCCTATTAGGTATGTCATATTCATCATCCGTGCCTTTGCTTCTATAGTTAGGGTTTTGCTTGTAGTAATAGATGTTTGCATGATGGTAATAGGCTTTGCTTGGTTGCTGGATGTGTTATCTGTCGGCGTGGATTGGTTGCGGTCGCGTAAAGGTAGGTTCGCCTACTCAGTTTCTGTAGACGGTCTAGTGTGTCGGTCGTTGTGGTAATATTGCGGTTGTTTGATATAGTGTTTTGTATGTGTTGTGATTGTGGCTGCGGTTGCTGTTGATGGTTCTCGAGATGCGTTCTCGGCTGAGTGGGGTCACTTGCGGGAGTGACTTCACGCCCTAGTTTCGCCCTTCGTGGAACCCGCCACGGGAGGGGATGTGCACATTAATGGGACTGGGTTGTCGCTCGTATGATGAGCGGGGCTTAGGTGGGAAGTGCGGTCCCCCCGGGCAGGCTGAGTCCGGTGGGATCGATCGTGTGAGTTTGGTTGGATTGTTGTGATTGCAGTTGGGACTAGTGTCATTGTTTGTATTGTTGTTTGTGGTTGTCTGGTCTTGTCTAGGTACTGACCTTGTGTGGTTGTTTGTTTGTTATGTGTCTGCCGTGATCCCTTATGGTGAGCAGTCGGTCTTAGCAGGTGTTGATGATGTTGATAGCTGGTTTCCGGGCAGGGATGAGTCTTCACGAGTTATGATGGTCATAGCGAGTAGTCCTTGAGTTGTACCTTTGTATTGTATTTTGGTTTAAATCACTTGTAACACAACTTAATAGTTCTTTTATTGACGTTTGATAATTACTTTCCTCGGGCAACCGAGATGGTAACACCCTTATATGCTAAGGAAGGCCTAGTTAAGGCTCCTCTGAATATGGGGGTGTTACACTAACAATCTAACTACTGAATGAATTGAAATAATACTAAAATAAAGAGCAAAAATACAGAATAAAAGAAAGGCAGGAAGAATCCGATTGCAAAAGGAAGATTTTATTGAAAACTCTAAACTAATTATAATTGAATCGAAAACGATAAAGTCAAATCAGTAAACGGGATTAACCCCTACTGAATGCGTCCCCAAAACTGATGTTCGAGGTCCTATTTATAGAGATGTCACGCAAAAACCTAAAAACTAATTACAGTTGGGCTTTCTAATTCTCGTTCTTAATTTCCGTCAGAGTCGAGGGGTGGTCAATCGACCACAGGGACCAGTTGATCGACCACAGGCGCTGTACAGTAATGCATTCTGACGATTCCTACAGCGCGCACCAATCTTAAAACAGCTGCCATTTCTTTGTTACTTGGTCAAATCAGACGTTCTATGCGGTGTTGGAAAGCTAAGAGGATAAGCTTTCACCTCCTAGTGGAATCTATTGATTATCTGCTCTAGAACTCGAGATAATGCCATCTAAATAAGGCTGTAATGTCGAGAAGCACTTCTTCGCTTGTTTAAGCTTTGCAACTTGTACGCAACCATGCTTTTGCTATCTTTTAGGCCTTGAACGCACACCAAGTTCATCTCTCGAGTCACTACTTCATGTCAGCTCCTATGATAAATACTCAGGGACGGATTCGGCTCATCTTCCGCTGAATTCTTCACATTTCTGCAATAATACATAAAAACACGAAAGTAGACGGGAATAGGGAATATCGTGGAATAAATTACACAATTGAGCTCTGAAATGCGTGTGAAATAGGGTGTAAAACATCATATTTAGGACACGCATCAACTGTCTGACCAGATAATCTACTATAGATCTCATCCGAGGGTGGCCACGCATTTCCACTCACCTCTCCTCGAGTTGCCTTGAGATGTAAAACGACATGAGGGGACAATCCTATTGATCTATTTTCTTCGTTCGATACAGATCACAATGACCCAGTAGATACCTATTAGCCTCCTTTTACAGCGCGACCAAGATCAAAAACCAAAGCCACCGGAAAACTGTACCATCTTAGACAAATAGTCGCAAGTCAAAAGAATTTACTCGAAGAAATGTATAGAAATCCTTGCCACGACCAGGCAACATATGGACTCTATAAATGGTCACTGTCCGACAAATCGTCTCACCATCTGCCTATGTAATCGACCAGTCATCTCCATGACTCCATGGTGGTTGAACTCACCATCGATCGACTTACAATCTAGTCACTCCAAGACGTCACCTCATTAAGCAACTAGGGGCATAATACAATGTTAATCCTGTTCACTTGAAAGCTCCAACGTTGTCTCCACAACCTTCTCATATTTAACAATGTATTAAAAAAAATATCTAGTAAGTACTGAATATATATGAGCTTTGAAAAACTCAAACGATAAATGGGATTATCATATATTTAAAAATTGATGCACTATCAGATTATTAGATATCATATAATCTACAGTAATTCAGTTCCCCTGTCACAACCATATTGAAACAACATTACTATCATGTTTATTCTTCAACAAGGCCTTGGTTTAAAATTAATGACACCTCATCTAATCAAACCAAAAAATTTCTATTTCCTTTGTTCCACATGACTTATATTACATGTAACAAAATTGACTGCATATCTAGACTTAACTCTAGACTAAGGCACCCTTGCCTATAAATAGCGCCCACTGTCATCACAGTATGTAAGGATAGGATATGCAGCTGCAGGAGCTACTTCTAGTCCTTGTATTACTACCGAATCTAAACTACTTCCTTTTGCAACATCAAATATTAGAATGTACTCATCTTCCGTTGTAAAATCCGCAATGTGTGAGTGCTTAGAACTTTTCAAGCAGATCAACTCCTCATTAGCCAGTACGAGATTCCAAACCATCCCTATGTGTTTCTGTAAGATTGTATTTGTATAACAGTTTACACAAACCTCAACTAGCATTCGTGTTAACTCCTTACACAATTCAAATAATTATATCAAAACACTAAGCTTCACATCCTTAGTCCTTTTCAAGTACTTAAGTCGCGATAATTTTCTTCCCCCTCTTGACATCATCGAAAAGACGAGAAAAGACATAAAACAACTGGAATGATATAGATCGAGACACGTATTAATTATGCAAAGAAAGATTATAATACGAGAAGATAATATACATTAAGCATGCCAAATATAAAATAACAGTACTAAAAACCAAAGTAGTCTAATTGCCAATGGGCCGAATAAGGAGACAAGTGATAAAGCCAAATGGGCCGAATGGAAGTGCAAGCCAAAATGGGCCGAATTAGACAATTATTCAAAATAAAAAGTCTAATAAAAAGAAAAGCAAGGTAAAGATGATGACGGGTTAAGGGTAGTCACGTTTCACGACATTTGGGTTCACATAATCGGGACAGGTCCTAAACTCAAGAGAGTCAAGACGATCAAAGCATGAGCTGACATGGTTAGCTTGTGCCATGAGACACGTCTCGAAATTGAGCACTTTCAATGACAAGGCTTTAGTAGCCTCGTAAACAACCCGCATATCCTCATGCATAGCCTTCCTTTCACGCCATATTACCCTTCATTGACTAGCTAAGTTAGCCAATGACCTGGAATGACAGACACACTCCTTAGCCGCCCTAGCCGCATCCTGAGCCATAGCATCAACCCGAGCTTCCAACCCATGCAAATAAGACAAAACCTCGGCAAGATCCGAACCCTTCGAACCCGAAGCCCCATTCCTGTCTTGACGCAAACTCGAGACCAATTCTGCAACCATCTTATTTTGTGCATCCATTTTCTCACAAATACTCGCCATAGACGAGTCCAACTTTTGTTCAACAACCGAGACCACATCCGACGATTTCTCCACCACATTCCCCTTAGCCAAAAACACCAAATCGGGTCCAATTGCACCAATCTTCATGAATTTAGGATGAGTGTCACACATCTCATCTCTGACTATTACACCATAGCTAGAAGACCCAATTACCCCTTTTTGTTCCAAAAGCCGAGAGACCCACATACCATACGACAAATCCAAAGTAGTATAAAACTTTTCCTCGGTGACGAAAATACTTGTGTGGACGATTTTATGAAACACGAGATGAGGAAGACTAACTTTGGATCCTTCAAGCCACTTAGACATCAATACCATCTCATAACTCGACAATTTATCACGATCACTCCTCCTTGGGACAACCGTGTTCCAAAGAAAATTGAGAAAGAATTTCAATTTTGGAGTGAACGACCCCGCAAGCATATTACTCGACCCCGTAGAATCAACATCAAAAGACTTCTTAATTTCAAGCTTTTCTTCCTCCATCACAGCTCCCCATTCCGCACTTGGATTTATTTCGATCCCATCATCAGGGACCGAAAACAGAGTACAAAAATCGGCAAGGGAGATTTTCACTTCGTATTCATTCACCATAGCATGCAACACGTTAATTCTTACGGAGACAGAAGAATAAAACTGGATTACCTCAATAGGATAAACCGGACCAACAAAGGAACTAACTTTCTTCCATTCTTGAATATTCAAGAAATCCTTAAAAAATTGTAAAGCTTCAATTTTCCCATACCATTTTTCGGAGTAAGAACGACCACCATGAATACCATACCGTATAACATTGTTGACTCAGGTTCTTTCGTCCGCGGTAAGTCGAAGCTTATCAAGTCCCGATGATGTTGCATTCGGCATATACTCTCGGAACATTGCTCTTTGATGACCTTCTTGAGTAGCTACAACCTCGGTTTCCTCCACCGAGCCTTCAAACCCCACGACATTCTTCTTCCCCTTATTTAACTTCCGTCTTTTCCCTTCTAATAAGTTAGGATCAATCCGGTTATGATCGGGATTAGTTGGTTTTTGGTTTGATGAAGGTGAGGGAGTTTTGAGAGGGACATAGGTTTTGTTGCATGGTTATTTGGAGGACCCGATCCGAGTTGTGGACCGAGTTGAGGGTGAGTGGAGGCGAGTTGAGGGAGGAGTCATGATGATGATTTGATTTTAGAGGTTGAGTGTGGAAAGATGTAGAAAGAAAAAGTAAATATTGAGAGTTGTGTGTTGATGGTGACGGTAGCGGGTGGGGTATTTATGGGGAGTGTTAATTGTGAATTATGGTAAAAGAGGTTGAGTGAGATAAGGAAGTTGGAGGTGACGTGTGGAATTAGGTAGGCAAATATTCCTTTTTTTTGTTAATTATTTACATACCAGAAAATAATATAAGTGGTTAGGGTAGGTCTCATCATAGTCAATTCCTTCTTGTCTATTATACCTTTGTACAACCAATCTAGCTTTATTTCGTACAATAACTCATGTATCGTCCAGCTTGTTGCTAAAAACCCATCTCGTACCGATAACCGTTCGGTCTTTAGGTTTTGGAACCAAATGCCACACTTTGTTCCGTTTGAACTGTTGAAGCTCTTCTTGCATAGCATCGATCCAATCTGGTTCAGCAAGTGCTTCTTTGATATTTGTTGGCTCAATGGGTTAGAAAAAGGAGTAGAACGAAAAAAAGTTGTTAAGTATTCTACGAGTTCGAACACCTTCATTCAAATTTCCTAGGATAGTTTCCATTGGATGAGATTCCCTATATTTCCATTTCTTAGAAATAGGAGGCACATCTTCATCTGAACTAGTCTCGCCTTCTTCGAATGATTGGGGTTCAGGCCTTGTTCCCCCTGAATCCAATCCTGGAGTTATAACAGAATCAGTTATAACATTGGATCTAATTCGTTGATTTGGAGTTGAAGTTATAGCTTCATCAGTTATAACTTTATCCTCCAATTGCTTAGATTGAGAAGAGGTTTTAGTATCATCAACTAAACTCTCAGTTCTCTTTCCTTTATCATTTAAAGGGCTTCCTTGTTCATCATTTGCGCCCTCAATTTCTTTATCTACTTCATCCAATTCTGGAAGTTCATCCCTGGATAGTTGGAAATCAGGTTCGTTCAAATCTTCTTCCTCATCCTATTCAGCTTTGTCAAACATATTATTCTCATCAAAAATAACATGAACACTTTCTTCGATGCATAAGGTTCTTTTATTGAAAACCTTATATGCTTTACTATGATTAGAATAACCGACAAACACCGCTTCGTCAATTCTGAGATCGAATTTGCTTAATCTATCTTTGCCATTATTATGGACAAAACATTTACTCCCGAAGCAACGTAGATGTGATATGTTAGGTTTACGTCCCCTAAGAAGCTCATAAGGAGTCTTCTTGAGAATGGGTCTAATCAAAGCTCGATTATGAACATAGCATGAAGTACTAATAGCCTCGGCCCAGAAATTTCGAGGTAGGCCGCTACACAATAACATCATGCGTGCTATGTCCTCCAATGTTCTATTCATACGTTCAACAACACCGTTTTGCTATGGGGTTCGTGGTGCTGAGAAGTTATGCCCAACACTATTCTCTCTACAGTATTCTATAAAAGCATGGTTATCAAATTTGGTGCCATGATCCGTACGAATGGAAACTAATTTTGATTTATACTTATTTTGAGCAAGCTTCATTAGAACTGCAAACTCTTCAAAAGTTTCATCCTTTGAATTGAGAAATATAGGCCAAACATATCTAGAGTAATCATCAACTAGAACAAAGACATACATGGATCCACCTTTACTTCTTACCTTCATTGGGCCACAAAGATCCATATGTACGAGTTCTAGTGGTTTCTTGGTACTACTACTTACCATTCTCTTGGGTTTGAACGATGATCTCACATGTTTTCAACGAGCACACGAGTCGCATAATGTTTGTTGATCAAATTTGGTTGAGGGAAGTCCTTCAACCAAATCCCATTTCTTTAGTTTATTCAACGTTGTTGAATTTATGTGAGCAAATCTTTTGTGCCAAAGGCACAGATCATCTGTCGTTACTTTCATGCACGTGAATTAATTAGTAGGAATATTATTTAGATCAATCATATAAACGTTTCTTCTACGCTATCCTTCAAGCACAACACTACTTGTTCCTTCAATTATTATTCGACATGAATCTGAATGAAAGACAACTTTATTTCCTTTGTCGCATAATTGAGAGATACATAGTAAATTGTGTTTAAGACCACTAACAAGATAAACATCACTAATAGCATGAGAAGAGGATATTCCAACTTTACCAACACCGATGATCTTATCCTTCTTGTTATCACCAATTGTGACCTTACCTCTATCAAAGGGTTCAAGTGAAAGAAATAAATTTACATCTCCAGTCATGTGCCTTGAGCATCCACTATCAATGTACCATAGGTTATTTTCTTTCACCACAACCTCCAAAATAATTAGATATAGTTTTTAGGTACCCAAGCTAAGTTGGGTCATTTGACGTTAGTCACTCTAAAAACTATTTCTTTTCTAATCCAAACCCTTTTTATAACTTTATGTTTTGGAGGCGAATGGGTTTGTTTAGGAACCATTTTAGGTTGAGTTGTGGGTTCCTTATGTCGTGGTCTTTTAGGTTGTTTTGGAGGAGCTTTGGTTTTGAAGGGCTCTTTAGGTTTAGGTGTTTGTTTTGATTTGGTAGCCTTCTTAAAATCAAAGCTCATATCATAGAACCAACGATGATCATTGTTGTGTTATTCACTTATACTTGGTTCTGATGGGGTACAATCATTATCTTCGAAAATAGTGTCAGATGCTTTAACAAAGTTGATTCCTTTTCTTAAATCCTGAGCATATTTGACACAATTTTCTTGGATATGTCCAGTATGACCACAGTAATTGCAAATCAAATATTCTGGTTAATTTGTATATTTTCTCCTTCTGAAATCTCATTCGGAGGGGGTTGATTTGCATTTAGAGTGATCTCTACGACCATAGCACTCGTGCCCTAATCCCATTTTCATGTTATTATCTGATTGCTCAGTTAGGAAATTTAGAACACGTGTGCTACCTTCCCATTTTTCGTGAACCTTTCTAGCATGCAAGAGTAATTCTTTTAAAGATTGAAGAGTCTATCATTAAGAACTCGTACCGTCTCGGTATGCGTTCTTTTAGTATTTGAAAGAACGGTTTTAGATTCCTTTAATTGCTGAGTTAGAGATTCAATCTCCTTCTTTTGATCTGAGATCACGGCTTCTTTAGCCGTAGACTTGGTCTCAAGAAGCTCTTTGACTTTCCTTAATTCCAATGTTATAGCTTCACTAGCTATAACTTTGGCTTGAAGATGCTTAATGTTGAGTTTCAAGTCTGAGGTTATATCTTCATTAGCTATAACTTTAGACTCAAGAGCCTTCTTCTCAACATTTGTCGTATCTGAAGTTGTAGCCATATTAGCTGTAACTTTAGATTTGAGCTTTTTGGTCTTTGCTTTAAGGAGGTGATTCTCTTCAGCAATATCGAGAATTAATTTTCTCCTATGTGGGACAATCCTTAATCATATGACTGGATTCTCCATACTTGAAGCAACCTCTATTAGCAAACATATTCTTTGACTCAGAAGTTTTCTTATTAGATAACTTGTTGTTATTGTTGTTGAACAATTTTGCTTGCTTATTTATGAAGACGCGTTTGTTAAATCGTTTAGCAAACAAAACCGTTTCATCCTCTATTTCAACATCTTCTTCTTCCTTAGTAGAAGCTTGTAAAGCCATGCTCTTAGTGTTACTGGCCTCGGCCTCATCGTCTTCCAAGACGAGTTCATGAGCCATGAGAGCACCAATAAGTTCTGCATAAGGAAGAGAAGTGAGATCTCTGACTTCTTCCATAACCGTGACCTTGGGACGCCATTTCATGGTTAGAATCCTAAGTACTTTTCTAGCAATATCCTTGGAGTCAAAAGTTTTACCAAGATTTTTGCGCTTATTGACTATAGTAGAAAATCATGCTGACATGCTATCAAGTGATTCATTCTTTTCCATTCTAAAAAGTTCATATTTTTGAATCAGCAGGTCAATGCGATATTTCCTTACATCCGATGTTCCTTCATAGGCCAACTCAAGACCATCCCATATTTCCTTGGCCGAAGTGCAAGAGGAAAAACGATCGAATTCAGTCGATGTCATGCCGTTTTGTAACAGGC
This sequence comes from Silene latifolia, assembly GCF_048544455.1. Taxonomy (NCBI): domain Eukaryota; kingdom Viridiplantae; phylum Streptophyta; class Magnoliopsida; order Caryophyllales; family Caryophyllaceae; genus Silene; species Silene latifolia. Next base: position 123,971,494 of record NC_133538.1, on the reverse strand, counting down.
TTATCGCTTTCGAGTTTTTCTCAGCCTTCTTGTAATCAGCCTCAATATAGTCTTCTTCCTTTTTCTCATAGGTAGTGCCTTCCGAAGACGCAACCAAAATTTTGTTTGGTCCATTCTTAATGATCTTCCACCACTCCCAATCTTGTCTTTTTATATAGTGTGTCATCATGTTTTTCCAAAGTCCATAATTCTTCCCATCAAAGACGGGACACTTAAGATACTTAGAATTCATTTCACACGTGTAAGGCAGCGGAAAAAAAAAGATAAGCAGATAGCCTCTTTGCGGTCAAGCAATCAAGAGCACGAGGCTCTGATACCAATTGAAGAGTGTATCACACCCGAAATACTCGAGGAAGAGGGGGGGGGAGGGGGTGAATTGAGTATTTAAAAACTTATGCCCACTTTTTATTTTATATCAATGATTAATTACTTAAAGTTTATTAATTAAACGTTAACTAATTAACTAAAAGAAAAACAACAAGGACACACGATATTTGAAGTGGTTCAGCTTCACACGTCGAAGCCTACGTCCACTATTCTCGATTAATAATTTTAGTACCTTTCTCCGGATTACAAAATTATCAACCCAACTCGTATAGCTAACTCTAGCTATAACTCAATTTCAATATTAATAGATATTCGGTTTTGACTATCTTAAGTTAGTAAGAAAGCACTTGATTGTTCTTCTAAGTGTTCACACAGTTGAACGAGTAAGAAACAATATGAAGTACTATTATCTTATGACGTAACCTTAAGTAAAATAACCAAATTAAAGAGCACGACTTTTCGCAAGATTTTCCAAACGCAAAACAATACGAATAGCCAATTAAAAATTAAACTCAATTTTGTTTGCAAGGGATTTTTAGTATTTCGAAAAGCTTAACTAGAATAAAGAATGATCATATGTATTTATAGTAGAGAAAAGAACTAGGGTTTGAACGAAACCCTAGGATGCCATGAGATAGGCGGTTTATCTCGCAAGAGATAAATCCCTATCTCTTTCCTAATTCAATCCAAGATATATTAGTTTAGGTAAATAAGATAAAAGTGAATCTTATTTTTCTATAACTATATCTTTAAGATTTTCAGATAAGTAAACAAATTAAATCATGTATATATTTAAGATAAGAAAATATCTTATAAAAATATAAGCTAGATTTAATTAGATAGGTTACTTGTACTAGAGGACTTGTAAAACCTAAAGGTTCAAATCCAGCGGCCGAAACCTTAGGCCCGTGTCCATCTAGACGAAAACCCTCTTCTTGGATTAGGGTTAGGTTAAAATAAACTAGCAAACCCTAGGTAGCATGACAATCCATAAGTTGTTTTACTAACCAATAGAGATATGCAAGTTATCCATTATAACAACCCATATATCAACTCCACTATAGATACATATGATTTCGAAATATGTTTAAAGAATTTTATCCTTTGAAAAATGATTTTAGAACTTTAAAATCGTGCTATTAAATTGCTACCCAAAGTTATAGTAGAAAAAGCTATAAATTTATGTTTGGTAAGTAAAGTTATAAGTGAAATAGCTATAACTTTACCTTCCCAATATTCTTTTCTTAAGATGCCGTCATTAGATGAAGACCTATACTAGCTAATTTTCCTGGAGATCTTCAGTGATAAGATCTTCTCTTTATCTTGACCAAAAGCTCTTCATCTTGAGCTTGTTAAAGACTTGATCTAGCCTTTTGCTTGAGTGAGCATCATACTTGAAACTTGTTACAGTTACTATGACGCTTTAAGAATCTTCAATGTTATAGCTCAAGCTGCTATAACATTACTTGAATGATGCCTCACAAATCTTCAATGTTATAGCTAAGAATGCTATAACATTACTTGCTAAACTTGTAAACCTAAATCAATCTTACAAAGACTAAACAAACGATTACGAGCAAGAGTATATATAAAACGAAACACACACTTGTCATTATCAAAATTTAATCATATATCTATATGGTCCAACAATAAATGACCATACGTTTTCTTTCGGATAACTTACAAATGAGGTAATCTACCTCTCCATATCTAATATGGATTGTATGCGATTGTTTAAATGATACTTTGATTTAGTGAGAAAAAAGAAATTAGCAGACAAAATAGAAAGACCCCTATTGAAAAATCAAGTGGCTCAATAAAACTTAGCAAAGATCAAACCATATCGTATAGGTTTGATATCTCCTTCCAACCACACCTTACATAATAATGTGCGTTTGGAGAAGTTAACTTGTTATACTATATCACTCTTCATTTGGTGAGAGGCAAAAGTCATTACTCAATTATTTCTTTCCACGATCGGATCGTGAATCTTTGATCTTATAATCTTATTGATTATCTCATTTACTTTAAAACTCTTTGAACTAATCAAAGGTTTCTCTTTATACCTCGTTTAGTAGACACACCAGTATCTACCTAAATCGATGATAAAAGAAATGAAGTGATTATAACCTACTCTGGTTGAGATTGTGATTCGACCACACAAACCTCCATATATAATTAGGGTCAATAACTCATTTACTCGATATCCTTTTCAACAAAAGCAATGAGTCATCTTGCTTTGAATAAATGATTCGCATATATCATAAGATTCATAATCAAATGATTCAAAGTGAACTAGACAACACTAGTCTATAAATGCGCTTTCAATCTAGAACTAAGATTTGATCGGGGTCACCAGATTTAAGCCATTTATATTCTATATGACATACCTATATGTAATTTAGATCAAGAATATAATAACCGATGATTGTAATGGCATAAACATAGACCAAATCATGGCAAAATAGGGCACAACGTTTGTTTAGATCACAAGAGTGAAACCCTTAGTGTCTTACATAAAACATGGAATTATATTCTTATTGTTTAGAATTTGGGTACATAATCACTTTTATTAAAACACAACTCTAAACCCAAAAACTAGGTTCAATACATAATAACATTTATATGTCTCATAGTAAAATGACAACTACTCTAGTTCCATTTCCTATGTGAAGGTTGACATTAGTTTAAGGCTAGTCGTCACATACTCATCATCCCATGTATCAAATACAATTATGATAACTACCAACGATATCAAATATTGACGATGTGGTATAAGCATGACTAATGTCAATCATATAGATATCTAGAGAAGAAGGACCCTTTTAGGTGTCCAACACCCAACTTTCTTATTCTCTAAAATGCTAGGGGTATTTTCTATTCTAATGTCGTCCACATTCAAAATAGCAACAAGTTTAGTCGGGATTGGCATCACACTAAGGCTTTGCGTTGCTATTCACAATAGCTTAGAATTAACCTTTGCCTTGAGCCAATTCCTTAACCAAACCAATTTCCTTCTTGAACCTCGTCCTAATCTTAACTATTAAGATATATACATCCCTCTTAAAGTCCCCACTCACTTCTAAAACCCTCTATGAAGTGATTGTGGTAATTGGTTAATCATAATTTCAAATAAATCATATTACCAATTCGTTCCAACGTTTTTTACGTACTCAAACAACTTAAATATGTGAGAACATTTATCTCATGAGCAATATGATTGCAGTATCATTGTTGTAAACAAGATGTCAATGCAAAATCAAAACGTTTTTGACTAAGCAAAAATCCCGTTTATACTCTTCACAAGAGACCCTTATAACGGACAATACGAGGATAAAAAAGAATTGCAATTTTGTCATTAGCTAAGGTGGTAAAACGTGATGCGTGCATTTTATATAGTCTTTTTAAGCCATATTTGCATGCATTTCTATGCGATTCCCGTAGTTTTAGGCTACGAAGTGCCCCGAATAGTCTAATTTGATTCGTTTCTTTTTAATCGCAGGAATAGACCCGGAAGGAGCAGAATTGAGCCTTTTACTATCCCTTTAGTTTGCATTTAGGAGACGGAAGGATCGGAGCGAGAATACTACTGTCTTGGGGTGTGTGAAGTTGTCTTGGAAGCTAAATCAAACGTCCTATGGCTGATTCAGTAGCAGTTAACTCGATCGAGAGCTTTTGTTGGCTTAGTTTCTCGATCGAGGCCTTTTTAATGGTGAAGACCACTCGATCGAACTCCTGCTATGTTCGATCGAGAAGTGGCTTTTTGGTGTTCCTCGATCGAGTAATTTTTTTTACTCGATCGAGAGGTTTTGGCTGGAGATTAATCGATCGAGAAGTTTATAAGTGCTCGATCGAACACTTTGTTATCTGACGCAAGATTTTATTGCGTAAACCTTATTTACTTAATATCTTAAGTTACGTATTTAGGTAATTAAATATCTCTCTTATAAATAGGAGAGATTTAATTAGGTTTAAGGATTCAGTTTTTACTCATTAACTCCAGATTTAAGCATTCATTATTGGTTAGTCTTGTTCGACGTTGCGTTTCAATTTCCGGATCTCAACTTGTGCAATTCTTTACTCTCTTCTCATTTAATTTAATTCTCTTTTGGAGCACTTAATTTCTTGTCCCTTAATTGCTGTTAGTTATTAGAATTTATATTTAGTTTATGCAATTTCCCTTTAATCATCTTTATACTATGTTTAATATAGTTTTATTTATCGTTATTAGTTTTGTTATTATTATGAGTAGCTAAATTCCTTAATGCTGGGATTAGGGGAGCCATGATAGTAAAACAATAATGCTTTAATTATTTTTGGAAGTTTTTAATGTGAGAATTATTTTATAGCAATATAACAGTAATTACTTGGTTGAGTGCACGCAACTAATCTAATTAATCCGGTTAAATTCAGATCTAGATCGGAAGATTGGAATGAACAGACCTGTTATGAACAATAGACTACCCTAATCAGAGCGGAAGCTATTTAGGAAGAATCTAAGGCGGATAGCGGACCGGAAGGACCTTTCCACTACCCTTCTCACATCAGACCGACTGACCTTACCTTTATCTGATTTGCGTAATATCATGGTGAACCGACATCCTAGCATCTTTTTCTCTCTATTTGATCACACTCCTTTTCACTCTTGCTAATTTTGATTGTTGTTTCTTTTATTGCTTTTAATTCAGTTCATTAGTTTAGTCAAAACAACTCAATCAAACACCCCTAATTTGTGACCGTGGACAGACTAGATAACAAGTAGATAGTGATCGCCTCCCTATGGAATACGATACCCGACTTACCTCTGCAATATAAGTTAGAGCCAGTTAGGTTTATTTTTGATAGGGTTGCGACAGCCGTGTCAAATTTTGGCGCCGTTGCCGGGGAGGCAACTATTTTATTTACTTTTCTTATTTTAGTTTGTTTTAGTCTCAAGGGATTTTCAATTCCTTGAGACAGTTCTTATTCTTTTCTCTTAGTTTTGTTTATACCCAGGTCCAACAGGTCAGAGTTAGTACCAGCTGATTCTGAACCAGAGAGGACATTTCGCCGTAGTCAAAACTTATTGAGGGAGATTTGTCGATAGGAAGTCTTGAGTATTCTTAACCCAGTTCTAGAAAATTTGACTTTTGCAGAAGCTCAGTCTTTAGAGGAAGACAAATCTATTTCCGTAACCGTTAATCTGCGAAGATGCCTTACATTTCTAGTCATTCCGAGCCGACAGCTGATTTTATTCCCAAGGGTTTCAAGCTTTCAATTGATGAGGGGAGTACTTTTGATATTCGCCCCTCCTATATTAATCTGGTGGAGAGAAACCTGTTTAGAGGAGTAGCTGGTGAGGATCCGAGGAAGAATATGGAGATCTTCACAGATTATTGTTCTACTATCCCTACTACTAAGGGAGTGACCCAAGAGAAGATTAAAGAAGTCTTATTTCCTTTTTCTCTTACTGATGGAGCCCGAGAATGGTTGACTGACTTGGACAAGACTGCAGCAGAGATTACTGATTGGAATAGCCTAGCTCCTGCCTTTTACAAGAGATACTACCCTCCACAGTGAACTAATGCATTGCGAGGGCAGATTACAAGTTTTAAACAAAATCCGACTGAGCACTTGTATGAAGCATGGAATAGGTTTAAGAAGCTGGTTAGGTCTGTCCCACATCACGGGTTTGGCCAGTGGATTTTGTGCAACCAGTTATACAATGGGTTGTACGATGACCACCATGCTGTTTTAGATGCTGCAGCTAAGGGAAGATTCTTGAAGAATATTGATGATGATAAGGGCTAGAATATTATAGAGGAGATGGCTACCCATTTTGTTGAATATTGGAATCCAATGAGTGGTACTAGGACAGTCGCTGGAGACAATAGTGCACTTGTTGCTCAACTGGAAGCTATGAATGCAAAATTTGATAAGTTAGAATTGCAGGCTGCGGGAAATCAACAGACGGTTCAGTTATTGTCTAGACAAGAGACCGTCTCATGTGAGAGATGTGGTATTGATGGCCATAATATATTGGAGTGTTTAGCTGAGAAGGAGCAAGTCTATGCCTTTCAACAATTTCGGCAAGGAGGCTCCTATTTTAACAATCAAGCTGGAGTTCATCCCAATTAGAGGTGGTCTAGCCAGAATGTGTTGAATCCTACACCTCCACCGCAACAACAAAAAACCTATGTTCCACCCCCATCGGAATCAACAACAAGGCTTTCAAAAGCCTCCTTTTTTCCCACCGCCGCATCAACAAAGTGCCTCTTCTAGTGGTAACAATGACATAGGTGAGTTGAAGTCACTAGTGAAAACACTTACACTTCAAATGTAGAAAAATGACCAAATAAGGGATGCTTCTATTAAATTGCTTGAGTCCCAGTTAGCTCAACTGGCTACTAAGCAAGCTTCAAGACAACCGAGCCAATTACTGTCACAACCTGACAAGAAACCATATAAGACGGTAAATCTGATCAGTTTAAGGAGTGGTCTTTCCTATGAGGGACCCAAAATTCCAAAGGAGAATGCTGAATTTTCGGACTCGGGGGTTGAAACTACTCTCATGAGAAGGCGTCTTTTGACGAAAAAGTAACGAATTCACCTGGTGTACTCGATCGACCTGTTTCTAATGGTCGATCGAGAAAGTTTACTGAAGAAGTGCTTGATCGAGGGTATAAAAGTGTTCGATCAAGCAGTGAGGAAAACAGGTCTCTCGGCCGAGTAACCCAAACTGCTCGATCGAGCAAATTGTCTGAGAAAACCTCTCGATCGAGTAGTGAAGTTCCTCGATCAAGCAATATTAATGCTGAGGTTGATAAATTGTCAGCTAAATCTAATTTGGACGACAATTCTGCAACTAATGATAATTTCTATAAGGCCTAAGTTCCATTTCTAGGAAGGCTGTGGAGGACGAAGAAGCAACAACAATTTGGCAGATTTGTCGATCTTTTGCGAATTCTTAAAGTAAACATACCATTTGCCGAATTACTCACCCAGGTACCCTCTTACTCAAAATTTATAAAAGAAATTCTTTAACGTAAGAGGAATGTAGATGAAACTGAACGATGGCTTTAACTGAAGAGTGCTCCGCACTTCTTCAGAACAAGACTCCACCGAAATTAGCTAACCCGGGTAGTTTCTCAATTCCCTGTCATATTGGAGCTTATTTGATTGATAATGCGCTTTTTGACTTAAGAGCTAGCGTAAACGTCTTACCTCTGTCTCTTAAAAAGAGACTCGGTTTGACAAAATTTCAATGCACGAACATGACCGTACAGATGACCGATCGCTCATTATCACGGCCGTTAGGAGTCTTAGAGGACATCCCTGTTAGGATCGGGAAAGTCTTTATTCCCATTGATTTCGTAGTCTTAGACATACCCGAGGACTCATACACTCCCATTATTTTGGGAAGACCATTTTTGCATACTGCTCATGCAATAATTGATGTCGGGGCTAAGACTTTGACCTTTCAGGGGGAAGGGGAGGATTTGACATTCACCCTGTCCACTGTCCGCCTAGTATTGATGGCGTTGAAGATCATGGGGGCATGGAAAGAAAAAGCCTGACAAAGAAAAGAGGAAGGATGCGGATTTCGAGATGTGTTATTCCCCTTCCGATGGCTCAGTTATGTGGAAATTGAAGACGAAGGTCACTAATGCTGAAGGGACGTCATCGAACCAGAAGCCCGGCTTTGGGCTATTTAATGGCTTCAGAGGATGATACGGGACTCTATCCCATTTGTAAACATTTTTGTAATTTGAATTTCGGCTAGACATTTTTTTTCTTTATTTGCTTTAGACTTTAGTAATAGTTTAGATAGATTTAATTAGCTTAGGACGAATATAGACTGCGTAGTTTTGTGTTTGGTATTTTGCGGGAAGTATTATCGCGTATTATGCAGGTTTTGGGAACATTTTGAATCATTGGGAAGCGTACCAAGCAAGAAGCCCTCGATCGACACTTTATATACTCGATCGAGCAAATGCCCAAGTGAAAGTTCTCGATCGAGTAGTTTCAAAACACTCAATCGAGCAAGCAATTTTTAGAGGTTCTCGATCGAGTAGAAAAAGTACTCGATCTAGCAGATGGAGGAGGAATATTCTCGATCGAGCAGTTTCAAACGACTCAGTCGAGCAGTTCAAGTGCTTAAACATACAAGGGAGTTTCCTTTTCTCTCACCTTATGTTCATTTGCTTGTTTAATGTTCTTTCCAAATTCCTTCGACACCCTTAATTCCCTTGACCTAATCCCCAACTTCTTCCCTTAATTTACCAATCAAATTACCCAAATATGTTTCAAGCATCAAGTAAACCATCTCACCCTTTTTTGCATCATGAAATTCTTGATTAATTTGGGGAATTTTCGAAATTAGGTTTTCGAATAAAATCGATTTAATTCGATTAATTTTATTTTCCTTTGGTTTTAATTGATTTTCTTGTTGGGTGATCATTCGACTATGGATAGCAGTAAAGAAAGCGGAGTGGAACAGCCAATGTCATCGGCTGGTACTACTTCTTCGACTCCTTCTCTGGCCTTGGTCCCTGCTGCCACAACGGTCACTGTTACAACTACAGTGTCGACACCCGTCGTTACTACTGTTACTCCTGCTGTTGCTACTACAGTTGCTACACCGGTGGTGTCGACCCCTGCTGTGTCGACACTCGTCACTACTGTTACTACTACTGCCACAGTTACCACTGTTACAACTACTGCTGGTTCACGGTCTGGGACGGGCACAAGTTCCCCTGCCGCTGCTTTACGGGCCCCAGCAAGGAATTTGATGGAATGTCACGATTTTTGTCCTCGTCCCACCATACTCATTTCTTAAATTTGATGGAATGTCATATGACTTCGACCCGTTTTCTGTGTCGACCTTCCCTAAAGAGACTAGGAATTTTAGCACCCGTTGTTGACCTACTCAATGGGACGGGAATGTCGGGATTGGCTAATTTGAAGGAGCTTACATATAGGGGACTTACCTTAGAATTTTTTTACTCTTTCGAATTTCACCGTGCGGCCTATGCGACTGACCATGGGAGAACGTGCATCACTTTTCGACTGATTAACAATACCGAGTTTGGGGAACGTTTATCACTACAAAAATAACGCGGGAAACTAGCGGTAAATCTGACGGAAATAATAAACCGTCAGATATTTTGAATATGTGACGGAAAACTGACGGATATTCCGTCATTAATGACATCCTGACGTAATATCCGTCACAATACGTCAGCACATACTGGCACGTTAAAAAATAAAAGGCGCCAATATATTCTGACTGAAAATCCGTCAGTATTTATACAATTTCTGACGGAAATTCCGTCAGACTTAGCCTTCAACTAAATCAATCAACCAGTCAATAATTGAGAGGAAACATCTAACGGAAATTCCGCCAGGATAGTCAACAAAATGTTGACTTTCCTGACGGAATTTCCGCCAGATGCCTCCTCTCAATTATTGCCCAAACGGTAATAATTAGCAGAAAAATCCTGACGGAATAACCATCAGGAATCCGTGTTTTTGAAGCATCTTGACGGAAATTCCGTCAGGATTTTTCTAAAATATCGAAAACTCGCGAAACATCCCGTCATCGTATCGCACATTATTTTTTCCCCAAATCAATTTTTCTCCCAAAACCTAACACTAAATCCGACACCACCACCACCACCACCTCCACTACCACCCTCCTCTTCTTCCGATCACCGCCATCTCCACCCCAGGTTTGTCATTTCTCTTTTATTTTTCCTTTTCCTTTTCCTTTTCTTGGCTTTATTGTTTTCATTTGTATAGGTTGTCCACCACCGCCGCCACCGTCCACCGTTGCCGTCCCCCTCCACCTTCTTTCTCATCCTTCCTTTTTAATTATTAGTAAAGTTAATTAGGTATTTTTTATTCTCCTTTTAATTAATTTTTTAGTTTAATTAGCTTAATTAGTAGTAGTTGGTGGTGATGCATGTTGAATTAGGATAGAAGCCATTTTGTTATATTTTTTTGTGAATTGTTAAACTTTGTGTAGTAGTTAGTAGTAGTTAGTAGTAGCTTAATTAGCTTAATTAGTAATAGTTAGTAGTAGTTTTGTGAAGTGTTAAATTTTGTGTAATGTTAATGTTTTTAAAATGATAATTTGGCTGAATGTTAATTAGATTAGATATTTAAAATGAAAAATTAGTCATGTTAGTTTTGGTTAATTGACATTATTAGGAAAGTAGTCATTGTTGTATGTTTTGTTTTTAGTATTATTGAAAGTAATGTTCATATTGACTTAGTACCCGTTCAAAAATTACTCATTAGGAGTAATTTTTGAATAGTCCCCGTTTTGGGACTGTCTTTGTATGTTTCAAGTCACTTAGGTAGTAAACATGTATTTGTGATTTTTTAATGAGGAAAGACCTCGGTGACAATTCCTTTAATGTTCTCTGAATGCATATGTGGAGTAGTTATTTATTCTACATTGTGTATATGGAGAACAGAGGGGAATTGAATTTTTTCCTCATTAATAAATCAGAATTGTGTGTTTGCTAGTGACTTGAAACGTACATTGAAGGGTTTAGGTTGGAGTGATAAGGACCCAATTCAAAAAAAAAAAAGACTACTTATTGTCAATAGTTATTTGTTGGTGATAATGTTTATTGAGTATTATTTTTGGTTGTTATTGTTTTTTTATGACATATATACAAAGAAATTGAATTGTAGATATATATAAACATGAAAAGATTAGAATGACAATGGATGTATGAAAGATTAGACGAAAAAAAGAAACCGAAGCGTGAATTTGCAAAGGGGGGGAAAGAATTTATTGACTTCGTGGAACAAAGTAGTATGTATAAAATTTTTGGTGAAATAAGATGTCCATGTAAGAAATGCACTAACAGAGCTTTTAAAGGGAATAAAGTAGTTCAAGATCATCTTTGGTCAAATGGTTTTGCCGATAATGACTATCTATGGACGTATCACGGTGAGGAAATGCCTACCAAAGGAAGGTCGAGTAGTATCGTAGTTAGTGAAAATCCCTACCGGGAGCTCGTGTAAAATGCATTACGTGATAATGTTGAACAAATATTGGAGGAGCAACTCAATCCCGACGACCTTAGTGATGAAGAAGTGCGTTATGAAAGCCCAAACCCCCAAGTTTCTTCCTTCTATAAAATGCTAGAAAAAGCCGAACAACCAGCGTATGGGGGAAGTAATATGAGTTTTTTGTAAGCGGCAGCTAGGTTAGTAATACTCAAATGTGAGAATAACATATCTCTTAGATGCGTGAATGGGTTTGTGTTGTTCGTAAGTGACATTATTCCGAAGAATAATGAAATGGCGCGCAATTTTAATGAGATTAAGAATGTGCTTAAGCGACTACAACTACCTCACGAGATTATTGATGCATGTCCTAATGGATGCATGCTTTTCTGGGAGGAAAAGGCTACTCTTGAGGAATGTACAAAGTTTCATGCATCTCGGTATAAAAGTACAAAAAATTCAAGTGGGAGGCAAATTCCTTGTAAACAGTTAACTTATTTCCCGCTTGCGCCAAGGTTACAACGATTATATGCAACCAAGCACATAGCAGGTGAGATGAGTTGGCATCATAGAAAATCTCGATTAAGATAAAGGGGGGGCAATGGCACATCCAAGTGATGGAGAAGCGTGGAAACATTTCGATAGAGAGCATCCAAAATTTGCAAGTGAGCCTCCTAATGTTCGGCTTGGTTTGTTTACACAGATGAATTTAACCCTTATGGGCAATTTGGGAAGAGTTACTCATGTTGGCCCGTGATCGTCACTTCGTACAACTTACCTCCTTGGTTATGTGTGAAGCGACAATTTATGTTCTTATCTATGCTCATTCCAGGTCCTAAGAACCCTAAGACAAATTTGCATGTGTACCTGCAACCATTGTGATGCGGTCGTTTTCACACCAAAAATAAATTCCTAAGAACTACTAGCAGAAGCTAGCGGCAGGTAGGGTCGATCTCCTCAGGGAAGCAGAAAAGTGTATAGTCTAATCTAAGTATGTTGGTTTAACGGGGGTTTGTTTGATGTTTTGTCACTAAACAACTAATAAGAGTAAGGAAAGAGAAATAATAGGAAAAGAATAAAGACGTAAACAATAGAGAAAGAGGTATGCTAGGACAGTCGGTCCACCATGGTACTTCTACAATAAACTAAAGGTAAAGGTCGGTCAAATTACTGTGAGAAGGGTAGCAGTTATCTCCTTTCGGTCTCAAATTGCGAGTATCTCCTTTCGGTCTCAACTCAGCCTAGATTACTTCTAGCTTGACTTTCGCCCTCACTAGGTTGATCCATTAATCATGACAGATCCGCTCTTTCCAATCTTTCGATCTAGGTCAAAGCTTAACTAAATTAATTAACTCCTCGCATGCATTCAATTCTTTAATTATCGTCACAAATTGTCTGGGGTCAATTCTCACATTAATCCTTTCTACCCTAATTATCGATTAATTGCAATATACCATGGCTTCCCTAAAATCCTAGCATAAGGGGAATTAGCTACTCATAATAACAATTGCGATAACAATAGAATACGAATAAACTGAATAAGAAAGCATAGCGATTGAATCAAATAGATCTAGAAGCAAAAAGGGAATAATTAAAGCAATAACTAATAACAATAAATTGACAAGAGTGGAGAAAAGCAATTAATTAAAGAACAAGAGTTTAAGGGTAGAAATTACTAATTAATTGAAGAGAGGAAGAAGGAACGTTGTCACGCCGTTCCAAGCAATGTCAAGCGTAATGTAAAACTGAGAAATGTAAAATGATAGATGATGTTTTAGGTCTACTAGTGTCTCTTATTTATAATAAGAGATATTTATTATTTCCTAAAATAATTATAAAGGTAAGACTAAACATAATAAATCTCGCGCAACATGATTCACGCAGCAGCTCATAGTCGATCGAGCAACAATGGCTCTCGATCGAGCACTATTCCAGCAACTCCCTCTTCGATCGAACAAGTATGGCCTTCGATCGAGTACTTTCTCAGCTGCACAGGTCGATCGAGAAAGGGTTCCATTCGATCGACCACATAGCATAACAAAATAATTCGATCGAGCATGACTAATCACTCGATCGAGCTGCAATCAGTTCCAACCTCCACAATTGGCTTTGACGCTTATAAATACGACTTCGCGCTCTCCAATGTAGCGACATTTCCACTCCAAATCTACTCATCTCTGAAGTGCAAGCTTGTGGGACGGTTTTAGGCTCAAATATCGCTCCTTTGGGTACGTACCTGGAAATAACACAGGAAATACCAAAGTACGCGTACCGGGACATTTTCATAGCAAATAACTACGAATAAAGTACGGAAATGCATGTTAAAAGGGTCCTAAAACACTATATAAATAGCACGCATCAAACTTCCCCAAACCGAACCTTTGCTTGTCCTCAAGCAAACTAATGTAACTAATATGGACTAAATAGAAAGGAGTAAAACATGGACAAGCCGTAAACCGTCAACTTAAACCATTTTAATGCAACAGAATCAACTACTAAAAGCTCAATGTCAAACAAACGAATTTACGCATATTTAAAAAAGATGTTGAACTTTCGACCTTGCAAGACTTTCAAAATCGGACTCTCACGGGTCGCTCAATCACACAATTAAGCACAAGGTGATATATAGTGTAAGGTAGAAGGAATAAAGAACACTCACTCAACTGCAACCTATAAGAACATGCATGCAATCTAACATGAATAAAGTCTCTACAACCGTACATATGCATTCCAACCAAACTGATGACCAAGACACATGCCGAGGACTTACATATGGGTAAGTGAGGTAATGGGTAAGAAGGGGCTAAAATGAATTTGGATATGTGGGGTTAATAGCCAGGCTAGCAACAACAAATCCAAATTATACAACTTCCCAACTTCGAACTCAACTAATCAAGACAAAGCAGTGCAAATTGGATGCACACAACTCGCTAAACACCATAAAATTATCAAATCCCCATAAAGTATAGATAAAACATGGGAGTATAAATCATAACATAATTCTTTCATTTTCCGCATATGATTTTTCTTTTTTTCTCATATTTTTTCCTTTTTCTTTTTTTTTTTCCATTTTCCAATTCTTTTTTTTCATCTTTCTCCTTCATTCTTTCACCCATCCATCTTATAATAGGAATTAATAACCAAATGCAATCAACACATTCCCGGTATTGCTACCATTACTAGCTCGGCTAGGGTAGGAAAAATATGGATTGTAGCTAAATAGGGACAAAATAGGCAATTTGGCTATGTGGAGCTCATGGGTAAAACGAAATAAAGGGATTTCCTCTCCAAACATATGTCACCAACCACAGACCCGAATGCATACAAGTACTAAGTAGACAAAACTCATGCTTATGCAATTTGATGTTACACGCCTTATAAGGAGTAACTACTCACATCCTACATGAACTGGTCATGAATGACACCAGTTATAAACTCTAAACCTCAGAAAATGGTGTAGTTTGCCAAAATTTCAAGTCAAGTCTACTAGTTCAACAAGTTTTGAAACGAAATTCGAGAAATTGCACAAACTTTTGCTAAAAGAAGTGATAAAATGCAAGGCTTAAGCAAAAGACAATTTACAGCAATGAAAAACTCCAATCAGACTCAACCTAAAATGCATAAATAAACATGATTTTTTTTTGAATTTTTGTGAAAATTTTGTTGTTTTTATGGATTTTAATTTTTTCAAATTAAATACAATGCATGCAGAAATGCAAGAAATATGAATGCAAAACAAATGCAAATGCAGACTCAAGGATGCATTACCCTCCCCAAACCAAATCGTACAATGTCCTCATTGTACACACAGCTAACAGCAGCAGAGAGGATGGTAAAAATGCAAACTGAAATGCAAACGAAATGAAACTAAACTAGAGGAGAGAAAAAGAGATGGAGTAGGAAACTCACAAGACATAACCTCCCCAAACCAGCTAGGAAGCTGGGGAGAGAGTAGCAGTCGTGATAACAGCAGGGATCACGAACATATATTGTCGCGGCAACAGCAGGGGCCGCAACAAAAGAGGAGTAACAGCAGTGAGTCACGTCAATCAAGTTCTGCAAACAACTTGAGTTCTAATTAATAATTAAGCAGTGAACAAACCTCCCCAAACCAATTCCCAACAAAAGGGAATTGCAATAAAACAGAGATAAATAGGGGAGAAAGAACTCGGTGAAATTACCAAAGAGAATAATTAAACCAAAATAAACAGCGTGATTTGGTTTAATTAAAACTTTGAAAAATATTTGGGTAATAAAATGGTAAATTTGTTTGCAAAAATTTGTGAAAAATAGGTAAGGGATGTAGCATAAATAAGTTAAAAAAACAAAGGGAAAATAAGAAAGAAAAATAAACGAGAAAGAAAAGAAGAAAAACTCCCTCTAACTCGGATTATTCAGCAGCAAACACTCGATCGAAAGACATAGGTCTTCGATCGAGTGATTCTTCCCCAGTAGATAAGCTCGATCGAGAGAGTAGGTTTCTCGATCGAGTGGCTCCTTGCACGTGCCCAGCTAGTTGCT
The DNA here is from genome assembly GCF_048544455.1 of Silene latifolia. Taxonomy (NCBI): domain Eukaryota; kingdom Viridiplantae; phylum Streptophyta; class Magnoliopsida; order Caryophyllales; family Caryophyllaceae; genus Silene; species Silene latifolia. The sequence continues at coordinate 123,955,642 of NC_133538.1, read as the reverse complement.
CGATCGAGAATCAGCAGGGCTCGATCGAGTGGTTCTTCCATCTGGCGTACTCGATCGACTGATAAACAATTTGATCGAGTGCATGTTCTTTTGCACGCATCCCTATGCTCTATCAACTCCGCATTTACCTGAAAATTTTTTTTTCACAAAAATGCAAAACAAAAATACCAATACCAAAAACTTGTCCATAGTCATCTTAACTAAACTAAACTAAACGAAATCTAATCGTCCTAATAAAACAGTAAATAGTCTAACAAAATCCGAAATTACAAAACAAATACAAGCCGAATAGCACTACGGCTTCAAGTTCCAAAACAAGCAAGCAAACCCGCAAAGGGCTCCTGGCTCATGGAAATGCCCTCCACATCCTTCGTCGTGGACGTCGGTCTCCAAATCGTCTTCATGGGAGACTTCTTCTTTTTCGGCAACGGCGCCAAAATTTGATACCGTCGTTTTAGTATCAAAAATAATATTTATAAAACCAAATTACTAAAAGGTAGTAATAAGGGTCGATCCGCAGAGAGGCAAGATATCTGTTTTAACGGTTCGTTTATTCGGTCACAAGTGGGGGTTTTATATAATTGGTTTTCTAAACTACGAGTTCGAGAGAGTAAGAGAAAAGCAAGGGAAGAGGGATAGCTAAGACAGTCGGTTCACCATGATTAATCAGTTTAGCAATCTAGGTCTAAGTTCAAGCAAATAGATTTAAGGGGTAACGAACGTCACCTTTCGGTCCTTAATTCGCCCTAAAACACTAATAGCTTAGCTTTCGCCCTCACTAACGTGCCCTAATGTATCGCTACGTGTCTCACCCTATCCAATCTTTCGATCTAGGACGAGGTTTACTAAGGTTTATAATCTAATTGCGTCGACTCAATTAAACTATAGCAATTAAATGTAGCGACAACAACATAAATCATACGAGCATTATCATAATAAATTGATTACTAATCTAACAAAATCATGGATCCCCTATTGTCTCAGCAAGAGAATTAGCAATGCATAATTAAAGAATAAAGCATAAAAGAAGGGGAAGAAAATACCGAAAGGAATTAAGAATAGAATAGAGTTTCAAGATCAGCAATAAGAAAGGGTCGAAACTGGAGAAGAGCTCCAGTTCCGTCTGTGTCTTGACCTTCTTCCTTTTCGGCTGCCCATGAACATCAGCACTGTCATCCACCTCGTATTCCTCATCCGTAGCACTACTCCCAATGACATCTCTCGTATCCGCTATACTAAAACCTGCAACAACAGAAACAACAGAGTGGTCCTCCATTTTTCTCCCAAGCCGGGGCAGAGGTGTAAGAGCTATAACAGATACGTCATGTAAAGGAGGTATAGACTCAGTAACAGCAGGAATAACATGGCATGGTAGAACTCGCATAGGCCCTCTATGAGTAGCAGCCTTAGCGAAAACTAGTTCCTCCCCCCCTACCTGAAACGTGAGGGTCCTTAACCCGACATCAATAACCGCTTGCGCAGTATGCAAGAACGGTCTTCCCAAAATGATGGGAGTATGTGAGTCTTCTGGAATGTCCAACACTACGAAATCAACAGGGATAAAGAACTTCCCTATTTGCACAGGGATGTCCTCTAAGACTCCTAAAGGTCGAGACAAGGTCCTATCAGCCATCTGGACCATCATGTTGGTACATTGGAACTTAGTAAGTCCTAACCGTTTGGCCAATGACAGGGGTAAGACACTAACGCTGGCCCCTAGGTCACACAATGCATTATCAATTAAGTGCGTGCCTATATGACAAGGTATCGAGAAACTACCTGGGTCGGATAATTTGGTCGGACTCCTATTCTGGAGGAATGCAGAGCACTCCTCTGTCAAGGCTACAGTTTCAACAACATCGACCGACCTCTTACGCATTAATATTTCGCGCATAAATTTTAAATACGAAGGTACCTTTTTCAGCAGCTCGATAAATGGAACATTGACATTCAATCCTCGTACAATCTCACCGAAACGCGCGAACTCAGGTTCCGTCTTCTTGACCCTCTTCAAGCATCCTGGATATGGAGCATATTCAATGGGAACTCCTTTATGCGTGTGACGAATCAAAGCGTTATTAATCGTCCGCTTGCTCAATGGCTTTTGAAGCATTGCACTGTCCACAGGGGTCGATCGAGGAGTATTAGAACTCGATCGAACGGTTTCAGCCTCCATTCCATTCGATCGAATGGTATTAGGGGGTCGATCGAATGAATTCTCAGCAACAGTACTCGATCGAAGGGTACTTGGTGTTCGATCGAGTACATCTTCACCAAAAGTGCTCGATCGAATGGAACAAGGTGTTCGATCGAGCTCTGGCACAGCATAAGACGTTGTTTTCTGTACTGTTCCAGCGTGAACAGTACCAGGAGCGTCCAAGACGTCAGTTTCGGCATTTTTTTCACCAAATCGGGTCCGTCATAAGACAAACCGCTCCGCAAATTAATCGCATTGACTGGGTCTTTATCGAAGAGTAGTGACCCACATCTATCTACCATTTGACGGAAGACTTCAATGCTAGATTGTTGCTCGAGTTGTTGCGCATGAATTGTAGCTTTAAGGTCATCATACTCGGCTTGGGTAATGCGTACTTGACCTTGCTCTATGGGATTCTGAGGTTCCGCAGTAGTCAAATCGGCATACAACTCAGAAAATGAACTTCCTTGCTTAAATTTCATATAAGCTAGCACTCTCTTGGAATCCGTCATACAAGAAATTGGGTCATGCCCTTCCTCCCCGCATCTACCACAAATTTCTTCTTGAATATTCAAAGAAAAACTTGCTGCACATTTTCTTTCACTTCCGTTCTAGCACTTCTTGGACTCCCATAGTCAGCTGTATAGATGGCCATATTCTCAATCAATGACCAACCCTTATCACTTGCAACATTAGCTTGGAATCTCCCTTGTGCAGCGGCATCTAATACGGCTCTTTGCTCGTAAAGCAACCCTTTGTAAAACTGGTTGCACAAGTACCATTGCTCAAGTCCGTGATGTGGAACTGAGCGAACCAGCTTCTTGAATCTTGCCCATGCTTCACTCAAATCTTCAGCAGCAGATTGAGTGAAATTGGTAATTTGACTCCTCAGCGCATTGGTTCGCTGAGGAGGAAAATACCGCCTATAAAATGCTAGAGCCAACGAACTCCAATCCTTTACCCCAGCAGCCTCCTTGTCTAAATCCCTCCACCAGTCCTTAGCATCATCAATCAAAGTAAAGGAGAAAAGGAATTCCTTCACCTTATCTTGCGTCACACCAGCAGCTAAAGGAATGGCTGAGCAATAATCAGTAAAAAGCTCAACATGTTTGATTGGATCCTCATCTACCACCCCTTTGAACAAATTCCGCTCCACCAAATCAAGGAAGGACGGATGGATACCAAAAGTACCCACATTAGCCGTGGGTAGTAAGAATCCCTTAGGCAAATCATCAGCACGAGGCTCGGAATGACTAGCAATGCTAGGCATTACGAAAGTAGAAGCTAAGAACAACAGCAGGTTCAAGTGGTCCTCTCCTAGGATATATACCTGCAAACTTCACAACACTAGAGCAAATATGAGAACTGTCTCAAGGAATGAATTCCTTGAGACTAAAAACAGACCTAAATAAAACAAATAAACACAGTTGCTTCCCCGGCAACGGCGCCAAAATTTGATGCGGTCGTTTTCACACCAAAAATAAATTCCTAAGAACTACTAGCAGAAGCTAGCGGCAGGTAGGGTCGATCTCCTCAGGGAAGTAGAAAAGTGTATAGTCTAATCTAAGTCTGTTGGTTTAATGGGGGTTTGTTTGATGTTTTGTCACTAAACAACTAATAAGAGTAAGGAAAGAGAAATAATAGGAAAAGAATAAAGACGTAAACAATAGAGAAAGAGGTATGCTAGGAAAGTCGGTCCACCATGGTACTTCTGCAATAAACTAAAGGTAAAGGTCGGTCAAATTACTGTGAGAAGGGTAGCAGTTATCTCCTTTCGGTTTCAAACTGCGAGTATCTCCTTTCGGTCTCAACTCACCCTAGATTAATTCTAGCTTAACTTTCGCCCTCACTAGGTTGATCCATTAATCATGACAAGTCCGCTCTTTCCAATCTTTCGATCTAGGTCAAAGCTTAACTAAATTAATTAACTCCTCGCATGCATTCAATTCGTTAATTATCGTCACAAATTGTCTGGGGTCAATTCTCACATTAATCCTTTCTACCCTAATTATCGATTAATTGCAATATACCATGGCTTCCCTAAAATCCTAGCATAAGGGGAATTAGCTACTCATAATAACAATTGCGATAACAATATAATACGAATAAACTGAATAAGAAAGCATAGTGATTGAATCAAATAGATCTAGAAGCAAAAAGGGAATAATTAAAGCAATAACTAATAACAATAAATTGACAAGAGTGGAGAAAAGCAATTAATTAAAGAACAAGAGTTTAAGGGTAGAGATTACTAATTAATTGAAGAAAGGAAGAAGGAACGTTATCACGCCGTTCCAAGCAATGTCAAGCGTAATGTAAAACTGAGAAATGTAAAATGGTAGATGATGTTTTAGGTCTACTAGTATCTCTTATTTATAATAAGATATATTTATTATTTCCTAAAATAATTATAAAGATAAGACTAAACATAATAAATCTCGCGCAACATGATTCACGCAGCAGCTCATAGTCGATCGAGCACTATTCCAGCAACTCCCTCTTCGATCGAACAAGTATGGCCTTCGATCGAGTACTTTCTCAGCAGCACAGGTCGATGGAGAAAGGGTTCCATTCGATCGACCACATAGTATAACAAAATAATTCGATCGAGCATGACTAATCACTCGATCGAGCTGCAATCAGTTCGAACCTCCACAATTGGCTTTGACGCTTATAAATACGACTTCGCGCTCTCCAATGTAGCGACATTTCCACTCCAAATCTACTTATCTCTTAAGTGCAAGCTTGTGGGACGGTTTTAGGCTCAAATATCGCTCCTTCGGGTACGTACCTGCAAATAACACAGGAAATACCAAAGTACGCGTACCGGGACATTTTCATAGCAAATAACTACGAATAAAGTACGGAAATGCGTGCTAAAAGGGTCCTAAAACACTATATAAATAGCACGCATCACATTGATTAAAGAGTTGAAAGAACTTTGAGAAACCGACGTGTACACCTACGATGTTTATAAGAAACAAAATATTCAATTAAAGGCTGCATTAATGTGGACGATCAATGATTTCCCGGCATAAAGCATGCTTTCCGGTTGGTCCACAAGTGGGTACCGTGCTTGTCCTTATTCTCGAGGAAAAGAACATAGATCTTTTTGGCTTAAAAATAGCAAAAAGGTTTGTTGGTTCGATTGTCACCTTGAGTTCTTAAGACCTGATCATCCTTTCCGCAACAATTGTAATCACTTTCTAAAGAACAGAAAAAATGAGAATCGCATAGCCGAGTCGAAATTAACGGGTGATGAAGTGTGGGATTCCGTGAAAGACTTGCCAAAAATAGTTGATGCTTCTGATCAAGAATTGAAAAGATTGAAAGACTAGAATGAAGGTTGGTGGAAAAAAAGCATACTTTGGGAACTTCCTTATTGGAAAACGTTGTTAATTCGACACAACTTAGATGTTATGCGCATTGAGAAAAATTTTTTTGAACAACTTATCAACACGATGATAGATGTACCAGGTAAAACTAAATTTGGCCCTAAGGAAAAACTAGACTTCAATGAACTTTGTTATAAACGGCCAATACCATCCAGGTTTATTTTAGAAACTGCGGAGAAAAAGGCTCTATGTGAATGGGTTGCTAATTTGAAATTCCCCGATGGTTATGCTTCACATTTGAGTCGGTGTGTTGACCATAAAAATATGGTGTTGCATTCCATGAAAAGTCATGACTGTCATGTATTTATGGAACGGCTACTCCTAGTTGCCTTGAGAGAGTTGCTCCCGACTGGTTCTTGGAATGCAATAACTGAGATAAGCCAATTTTTTAGAGACATGTGTACTTCTACGATTAGAGTTGATTCTATGGAATGTCTAGAGAATAACATTGTGGAGATAATATGCAAGTTAGAGAAGATATTTCCCCCATCATTCTTCAATTCCATGAAGCATTTGCCTATTCACTTACCTTATGAAGCGAAGGTTGGAGGACCTGTTCAATATCGATGGATGTATCCATTTGAGAGCTTTCTTAATCATATAAAAAGAAATATTGGCAACAAAGCTCGGGTGGAGGGTTCCATATGCAATTATTTTTTGTTAGAGGAAATTGCAAATTTATGTTCCCTATATTTCGAAAATCACATTGACACAAAAGCGAAAGATTTGGATATTGGTGTGAATTCCGATGACGACCTAGATTCAATGAAATTACCCGAGTTATTCAATGCTGACATAGGAACTAAAACCGGGAAATGTATTCAGAGGTACTTGGGTCAGAAAGAGTATGAAGATTCTCATTTTTATGTGCTAAGGAATTGTAGGAAATTGTTAGAGCCTTATGAAAAGTAAGTTATTACTTCGTCATTACTCAATACATTTTTAATTATCAAATTAGATCAAAATTATAGGTGATACGTAATTAAAACATTTTCGTGCTATATATAGGGAATTTGAGACACATATCAAACTCACATTTCCTGATGTCACGTCCTCTGATGATGTTTGGAGCAAACATGACAAAAGTTATCCGAAACGGTTCCGAAATAAAGTAAATAATACGTTTGCTTCATATTCATATACCAATCCATTTATTTTGTTTGTCCATATCATTAGTTATGGAGAATAAAATATTATTTTATTGATAGTCTTATAGATTAAAGGACCCTTTAATAATAGCTTTAGCATTAGGTCCTAGTAGCAAGGTGAAGACGTGGAGACGATATTCTATCAATGGCTATAAATTTTGAGCTTATAATAAGGGAGTTGATCTTTCGAAAGCTACCTCAAGTAATGGGGTTTGTGTGAATTCTACAGAAGGGTTGGACTACTATGGAACCCTAAATGAAGTAATTGATCTTGCTTATTATACCGAGGAAAGGGTTTATAGGGTGATATTGTTTAAATGTGATTGGTTTGAAAATTCCCAACAAGGACTTAATATCCATAAGGTATACGGACTTGTAGATGTAAATGAGAAAAAGACGTTTCGTGGACATAACCCATTCGTGGCAGCTTTTCAAGTCAATCAAGTTTGTTACGCTCCTTATCCAACCACTAAGAAAGGTAATCAATGGTCCGCGGTTTTTAAAATAAAGGCAAGATCACGTGTTGATGCTCCTGTTGACGAAATTGTCTTCCAAGAGGATGTGGTTGTCAATGATCACGCATCTTCACCAATTTTGGTGGAAGAGTCGGAAACTGAAGATGAATATGAAGTGGTTGTGGAAATGGGTGAAAGGGAATATGACGGGGATGTCAGAGAAGAAGAGGATAATGAAGTTGAAGTTGAAGGAAATAGAATAGAGGAAAATGGGGAAGAAGAGGAAGAAGTCGGAATGCTTTTTTCACATGATGAACCTCATTTGATTCATAGTGATAGTGATAGTGATGAGTGATGGGAGTTGTTGTAATTCTACTATATTAATGTATGAATTTTAATGAAATTATTTTTATGTATGAGTTTTAATCATTCAATCAAATTGAAGCATTTTAATCAATACACTTCATTTTTGTTTTCATATTTGTTGGACTAACAATTTGCGGTGTTAAATTATTTATTTATTATATTGTTCATGACCCTCCAATTTTTTTGGACTAAGAATTTTTACTAACGATTTTTATTGGACTGACAATTTATATTGTTTATAATTAGTATATGGCAAGTTTTATTCAAAAGTTGATAGGGAGCGGTAGTAGGGGAGGTCGCTGTGACGAGGAGAATGATGAGATTAATAATGATGATGACGTGGGTGTTGAGAATATAACACCGGCACAGGATAACATGCAGATCATTCTCTCGCAAGAACAAGAATGTGGTAAATGGTAAGTGTTCTAAAATTTATTTTTACCTTTATGAAATATATATCACTCAAATAATTTTATTTGAATTTTCAATATATGTTTGTTTTAATTTTCAGGTGGAGTGACGAGTGTGTTAAAGGATATGCCAGCTGGTCGTTCACTAATAACATTTCAGATGAAGAGTACTTCACCAAATGGAGTGAGGCGAGCCATGCGCAGCGCTTGAAGATGTGTAAAGATTTTAGGGTAATTTAAAAGTTACCTATTATTTACTTTAAGTTAATAATTTTAATTTTAGTTTTTTTTAATTAAAGTCATCTCTTCTATTACTAACTAAACACTTGTTTTTGAAATAGAGACATGTGAGGTCCGTCGATGAAGGTTATGACCCTAAGCATGAATGGCAAAAGGAGGTCACGAGGCGGATTACAAAGCTCATTAATGAACTCAAGTATACAAACAAAAATCCTGATTGGGTCCCGCTCTCTTGGTGAGTGAATCTCAAGGTTAGAGAAGAAAAAGACCCAGAATTTGCCAAAATTCTAAAATAAACAAGGCAAATAAAATGTCGGGTCCTAAAGACGGGAAAGCACTAGGCACCCATACTCTAGGCCGTAAGAGTTGCTCCGATGCTTTCAAGGAATTGGTAAGTATTGTATTTATTATTTTCACAAATTGGTTAGAATTACTGAATAACGAATATAATCAATTTATGTTTTTATGCTACTTTCAGGGTGAGTCAGCCACACTCTACAAGTTGTTTCAAAAGACCAAGAAAAACAAGAAGGGGGAGTGGGTTAATCCTCGAGCTGCTAAGACCGACGTAAGTTAATATTTATTGTATTTTTCTAATTCTTAATGTTAATATTTATTGTATTTTCCTCATTTTTAAATATAACATCATTTTTTCCTTATTTGTTGTTCTTTTAGGCCGTTTATCAAGAAGAGATGAGTCGACCAACGCCCCCGGAGAGGCTCCAGACAAGTACCGTTCGTTCTACACCGTTGTCGATGGTTTTGACAATCGTGGAAGATTTTTCGGGAACGGTGATGTAGCGGCCGAAATGTGGTATGAACGTCCGTGTAACAAAGGTACTCGTCGATCATTCTCTTACACTCCTACCATGGTTTCTCAATTTGCCACCCAAATGAACAATGAACGAGCCGCACGACAAAATCTTGAGGAACAAATGAGCGCCACTCAAAAAAGAGTTCGCCTCCAAGCTGAGCAAATGGCATCCATGGAAAAAGCTTTGGCTGAGATGCGGCGATATCTGCCCCCTCCCTTGTGCTCAGGTTTCCCCCGCCCTTTCGGTAGAGACGACAATGCGGATGACGGGCATGGCTTTGGTAGTGACTATATTGAGCCTCTAGGTAATTATTAGTGTCGTCGTCTATGTTCTTATGTTAATATGAAGGCTACCTTGTGTTAGACACTTATGATTATGGATTAGTATTTTATTTGGTATGTAAACTACATTGTTTTATGAGACATGTAAAAATTTGACCTTTAGTTTTTATGTAACAACTTCGTTCTTCCAATCGTCTTCGGTTTTCTATCGATAATTTTGTTGTCTATTATTGATTCCCGCTCATGCGGTCGACATGATAATGGATTCCCGCTTAGCGGTCGACGGTTGTATTTGGTTTTTTGCAGGTTTGGTGCGTAAAACCATGCAAATTCCGCATTGTGGCTGGCCAGTAAGCTGCTGTTTCAAGCCAATTCCCAGAATAATCATGACGGAAATTCCGTCAGGAAATTCAACATCTTGTTGACTATCCAGACGGAAATACCGTCAGAAATTTTGGAACACCTAACGGAAATTCCGTTAGGAAAGTCAACAAAATGTTGACTTTCCTGACGGAATTTCTGTCAGGAGTTCCAAAATCCTGACGGTTTTTCCGTCAGTATAGTCAACAGGACGTTGACTTTCTACGTCAGCCTAAATGTGAGTTTTGACGGAATGACCGTCACTAGTCCGTCAGAAATGAGAATCCTAACGGAAAAACCGTCAGGAATGCATTTTCTGTGACGAATTGTAGTAACGGTGTATTCCTGATGGTTTTTCCGTCAGGAATGCATGTTTCTGACGGGAAATGGGCTTTAATGACGGATTTTTTCCGCCAATTTCGCGTGTTTTTTTTGTAGTGTAGGTTTAGTTAGTGATGGATGCCTTGAACCTCCTAGGAAGCTTACGAGACAGCTTTGGGCTACACTTTCACACATCCCCTACGGTCAGCATCGTGATGCCCACGTCTATCTACCCCCTGCCCGTTATTTTCTCCGTCTGCTTGGAGAACTATTTTTGACCGTCATGACCCTAACGATGTTAATAATACTGAGTTGTCCATTTTAGCCGGGTACCTGAACATTGACAGCGGTACCCCATTTGTTTTTAACATTGCATACTTGACAGCTCAGCTTTTAAACACTGTCGGGTTAAAAGTATCGGGTACGATAGCGTCTGGTGGGCAAGTGACTCGCATTGCCCGCCGCCTTTTCCCTGACCTTCCCCGTGGTCTTAAATATCTTGATAAGGATAATGTTATTAACAATTCCGTTATGTTTTCGGTGAACTGGCATGCTTCTGACCATAGGACGTGGAAGATAGGCACTTCCCCGTCCATGACTTTACCTTTACCCTCTCTACCTCGTCTTTCACCTTTGACTACTTTGACGGGTAGACTACCACCACCTCCACCTTCTTACCTCCTTGAATTCTCTCATCCCGCTTCGAGGAAGTGGAAGAGGGCTTCCCCTGCTATTAGGGAAGTTGGAGAGGGGTCTAGACCTACAGAGGTTAGGCTCACACCCGCGTCCGCGTCTGCATCCACGCCCACGCCCACACCTACACCTACACCCTTTGCCTCTTAGCCGGCTTTATCGGCTAATTTTATGCCACCTCCTTTTTTCTGAGGCGCCTAAGGTCATGGACCAAGGGGGCCGTGATGCTCCTCTTTTGGATATATGCAGGAGGGTAGCTCGGATGGAGCAGGATCAGGCTCTAGCCTTATTCCCTCTTTACGAGTATCACATGCGTCGAGGTCGTCCGGTGCCAGAGGGATGGCCACATCCTTCTTTCTACCGGTACCCAGAGGAGGGTTACCCTCAGCCTGAGAGCGAGGAGGACATGGCCGAGAGGGGGGAGAGGATCAGAGCTGATTTGGATGCTAGAGGTCGTTCTAGAGGGAGGGCAGCGGAGGAGGAGGACCCCAGCTTTCAGGTGGTTAACGAGGAGGGTGCTGACGAGTAGCTGCACCCTACTCACTTCCCCAGCTTGCTGGCTGGTTTGGGGAAGTTTTATTCTTTAAGTATTTTTGCTTTTCATTTTCATCTCCTTTCATTTTATTTCATTTCTTTTGCATTTTTGTTGTATTTTCCCTTTCCCTATTACTATGCTGGTGTATGCTGGAGAACAATGAGGGCATTGTCTGTTTTGGTTTAGAGAGGGTAATGCACTATTTGAGTCTGCATTTGCATTTATTTTGCATTCACGTTTATTGCATTTTTGTTCGCATTGTCTTTTATTTGAAAAAAAATTGAAAAATCAAAAAAAAATTAGATAATTTCGAAACATTTCTTGTTTATTTTTGCATATAGGTTGAGTCGGAATGGTATATTTCAATGATGAAATTACATTGCATTTAGTCCTTTTACTTCAGCCTTGCAAAAACTAAATATCTTTTAGCACAATCGATTTGCAGAATCTACGAGTTTATGTTAAAATTTACCTGAACTAATAGACTTGACCTGAAATTTTGGCAACCTACTCATATTTTCTAAGATTTTAGAGCCTTAAACCTGGTGTCATCTATGACCAGTTCATGTAGGATTGTGAGTAGTTACTCCTTGCATAGCATGTAAAATTAATTTTCACAAGTATGAAATTCAATTGCTTATTGCCTGCATACATTCGGGTTAGTGGTTGGTGTCACATGAAGGGAGGTGCTTATATTCCCTTTTCTTCCATTTTTACCCATTAGCTCCACATCTAGCCAAATTTGCCTTTGACCCCTTAACTACAACCAAACATAGCCTGCCCTGCCAAACTAGTTTAGTTTGTTTTTATGGGTATATTGTTAACTGTGCCAAATTTGGTTTGCATTGAAAGATGGGAGTTGGTAGTATGGAGAAGGAGAATTGAAGAAAAGAATATGAGAAAAATGAAAAATAAAAACAGAAAAAACGATCGAAAGAAAAGAAAACAATATGAAAAAGAATGAATAATGTCGGTTTTACTCCTATGTTATCATTCTATCTTATAAGGAGTTGTTATTATTTGGTTTAGTGAGTTATTATGCCAAACAAAGGCATTTGTGCTTAATTTTTGATGGTCTTCAAGCGGATATGGTTCATTTGGTTTTGTTAGGATACTAGCTTGGCTTATACCCTCACATATCCTAAAATGTTTTGCCCCTTCTTACCCATTGCCTCACTTTTCCAAACTTTTGTAAGCACTCGGCTGTGACCGGACCTTGTATGGATGGAATATATGTGTACGGTAGCTAGAATTATCTATCATACTATATTGCATGCATGTTTATGTGGGTTGTAGTTAGGTGAGCGACTTCTTATTCTTTCTCTCTTACATATACTTGCTTACCCTTTGTTTCATGAGAGAAGAGTAACCCGCGAAAGTCCATTTTTAAAGGTCTTGCAAGGTCGATGGTTCAGCTTTATAATAAACATCTTATAACTCGTTTGCATTTGACAATTGCTACTATAAGTGTTAGTTTGTTTGCATTAAATTAGTTTAAGTGGACGATTTGTGGCTAGCTCTGAGTTTTTATTCCGTTCCATTAGTTTTTATAACTCGTTTGCAAAGGTTTGGATTGGGAAGTTTGATGCGTGCATTTTATAGAGTCTTTTTAATCCCTTGTTTGCACGCATTTCTTTGAGATTCCCGTAGTTTTAGGCTACGAAGTGCCCCAAATAGTCTAATTTGGTTCGCTTCGCTTTAATCGCAGGAATGGACCCGGAAGGAGCAGAAGTGAGACTTTTACTGTCCCTTTAGCTTGCATTTAGGAGATGGAAGGAATCGGAGTGAGAATATTACTGTCTTGGGATGCGTGAAGTCGGCTTGGAAGCAAAATCAAACGTCCTATGGCTGATTCAGTAGTAGTTAACTCGATCGAGAGCTTTTGCTGGCTTAGTTGCTCGATCGTGACATTTTTGATGGTGAAGACCACTCGATCAAACTCCTGCTATGTTCGATCGAGAAGTGGCTTTTTGGTGTTCCTCGATCGAGTAGTTTTTTTTACTCGATCGAGAGGTTTTGGTTGGAGATTAATCGATCGAGAAGTTTATAAGTGCTCGATCGAACACTTTGTTATCTGACGCAAGATTTTATTGCGTAAACCTTATTTACTTAATATCTTAAGTTATGTATTTAGGTAAATAAATATCTCTCATATACATAGGAGAGATTTAATTAGGTTTAAGGATTTAGTTTTTACTCATTAACTCCAGATTTAAGCATTCATTATTGGTTACTCTTGTTCGACGTTGCCTTTCAATTTCCGAATCTCAACTCGTGTAATTCTTTACTCTCTTCTCATTTAATTTAATTCTCTTTTGCAACACTTAATTTCTTGTCCCTTAATTGCTGTTAGTTATTAGAATTTCTATTTAGTTTATGCAATTTCCCTTTAATCATCTTTATACCATGTCTAATATAGTTTTATTTATCGTTATTAGTTTTATTATCATTATGAGTAGCTAAATTCCTTAATGCTGGGATTAAGGGAGCCACGATAGTAAAACAATGATGCTTTAATTAGTTTAGGAGGTTTCTAATGTGAGAATTGTTTTATTGCAATATAAAAGTAATTACTTGGTTGAGTGCACGCAACTAATCTAATTAATCCGGTTAAATCCATACCTAGATCAGAAGATTGGAATGAAGAGACCTATTATGAACAATAGACTACCCTAATCAGAGTGGAAGCTATGTAGGAATAATCTAGGGCGGATAGCGGACCTGAAGGACCTTTCCACTACCCTTCTCACATCAGACCAACTGACCTTATCTTTAGCTGATTTGCTTAATATCATGGTGAACCGACATCCTAGCATCTTTTTTTCTCTATTTGATCGCACTCCTTTTCACTCTTACAAATTTTTATTGTTGTTTCTTTTATTGCTTTTAATTCAGTTCATTAGTTTAGTCAAAACAACTTAATCAAACACCCCCAATTTGTGACCGTAGACAGACTAGATACCAAGTAGATAGTGACAGCCTCCCTGTGGAATACGATACCCGAGTTACCTCTACTACATACGTTAGAGGCGGTTAGGTTTATTTTTGATAGGGTTGCGACAGCCGTGTCAAACGGAAAAAAAATCAAATAATCGAAAATAAAAGTTACCGTATACTTTTAGAAAACTATTTTCATGTATAACGGATTATCAATTCTATAGATTGAGGAACGAATTGAATACTAGTCATTGCGCGATAGAAAAATAGTAATAACGGAGTAAGTGTGAAATTTAACATTCATCGTAAATTAATACTTGAAAAATAATTTTGTCAAGTTTAAATAAACATTTATATAATGACCTCTCACCTAAATTATATAAATGATCCCGAGATCCGTCTCTAAATAAATCTCGGCCCGGTGACGCCAAACATACGAGATCTAAATAAATTCGGTGAGTCAACTTTTTGACTGATTCTACACTTAGAACTCTTGGTCGACAGATTTCAATTAAATCCATCTCCTAGACCCGGAATACAAAAATTAGGCCCAGTGACGCCAGACATACCAATCTTGCAATTCCGTCGAGTCCAACCAACTTTTACGTTTAATAACATTTATTACCGTACTTACCCGACGTAAAAAGGGAACACCACGGTGAGCCGTACCTGCCCCCTAATGAATACGGGATTCATAGGTGTTACTAATTGGAAGGGTTAGTCTTAATATTTAAAAAATGTGAGATATATTGTCAATATATTTTAATTTCCCTTTAAGTGAACTAAGCCGGCGAATTCTCGATAATTAAATCCATTTCCTATCCTGGGATCTGTGGGTTATGAGCCAGGTTCCGAAAACCCTCATATGTGCCACCTAACATGATGTGTAATACACTAAAATGGTGAAATCATTTTACACTAACTTTTGTTGGTGAATTCTTTACATTTTGTGGCCTATAAATACACTATTATACACACATTAAAGGAGAGAAAAATGAGAACACAAAATCTCTCTAAATGGCTCACTTGGCTGGTTCACAAAGGGAAAAAAAGAGGAATTTTTCTTCATCTTATTTTGGTAAAATAATTGATCAAATCTCCATAAAACAAAATCATATGTAATAATATACATCTACTAATATTATTAGTGTAATAATATTACATATTAGACATTGTTGTCTTAATTTACCTAGTTAGTAAATTAGGAGAACTTTGAGCTTAGTCTTGGGTGCACACCAAAGGAGGTCAGCAAATTTGTTGATTGAAGACTAAAGAGTATCATCCATACCATATTAGCTAAAGAACAACAAAATGTAGGACACCTTTATTGTGCCCATCTTATAGCCATCTTACCAATGTAAGGAAAATTTCTTCATTTAGGTGATATTTTGCATATTAGATTGCATGCATGTATATTTAACACCATCTTATAAAATTAACTTGTAAGTTTTGATGACATTAGAATAGTCTAATGAGGGTCTTAAAACTAACAAGTGGTATCAGAGCTGTAATACTACGGTTTTTCCTAATTCTGTACTCGGCCGAATATGGCTTACTCGGCCGAGTAGGTGTGTCGTGTGTTTCTGGAAATTTTACTGCCCAGGAATACTCGGCCGTGTATGGGAATACTCGGTTGAGTATACTCTATACTCGACCGAGTATCCGGTCTGACGGGCTTTATTTCCGCGGTTTGATTTAGAAAGGATTAGATTTATATAATCATGGATTAACAGTTTCTAATCATTTTCACAAAACCTAAACACTTCAACGTAACTCTAATCCTCTCCACATCTCTCTCAAGCGTGTGGATTGTTATCAAATGTTTTTCATCATTCATTACATCGTTGGTAAGTCCTTGATTTCAATATTTCATTGATTAATATTTTAGGGTTTGTCTTAATTTATGAATTGGGGGAAAAGGGGGGTTTTGTATATGGTAGTTGGAGTTTATGTGATTATTTTTAGGTGAGGACTTCATAGAGGAGCCATTCTAAATTGCCCTGCTTATGAAAAACTCCAATTACCATATGCTCCTTGCTACAACTGTGGGGGAATAGGCCACAAGAGGTACGATTGTACCAGTATCAAAGTTGGAGGGGCTTAAGAAGCTTACCAGGGAAGTTTCTCTCAGACTCCGAGCCAGAGCTTTGTTAGTAACAGGCCATCTGGGTCTTGGGGTAACCGTGGAGGGCAGAATAACAATAATGGTGGCTTCAACCACAATAGTGGAGGATCTTATTAGCGCCCGAACAATAGTGTGACTCGGAATTCGGCAGCTAAGCCGACTATTTCTAACACCTCGGTCAAGAGCGGAGGTCAGAAAAGAAGCGGGAAGCTCTTCATGATGGGCAAGCACGAAGCTGAGAATGATGCTTATGTAGTTATCGGTACCTTTCTCGTTCATAGTACACCGTCTTTTGTTTTGTTTGACTCCGGGGTAACCGATTCTTTTGTATCTAGGGGTCATGCCTTGGTTATGGGTTTGGGGGAGTTTGAGCTTGTAAAAGATGATGTGTTTATACCTTCGGGAGAATCGGTGTCTTGTGTTAAGTTGTATAGAGATGTGTCCATGTTGGTTGAAGGGGTAGACTTACCGGTCAACTTGTTAGAGTTTCCTATGGATGGGTTTGAGGTCATCGTCAGAATGGATTGGTTGGGTAAGTATGATGCTAAGATAGACTGCCGACAAAAGAAAGTGTCTTTGAAGGGTCCTAAGAGTGTCGGGGTGTCTTATAAGGGTTTTGTAGTGAGGCCAAAGTGTAAGTTCATCGTTGTAATGACCTTAAAGTCATGTTTGAGGAAGAAATGCCCCTTAATACTTTGCCAAGTGAGAGATCGGCGCGCGGAGCAGTTGACATCTTCTGATATACCCGTGGTTGGAGAGTTTAGTGATGTCTTTCCTGATGAGATACCGAGGTTACCACCTAAGAGAGATATCCAAAGCACCGTACCGTATAGCACTTAAAGAACTGGAAGAGTAATTGAAGAAACAGTTACATGATCTGTTAGATAAGGGGTATATCCGGCCTAGTGTGTCACCATGGGGAGCACCAGTGTTGTTTGTGAAAAATAAAGATGGCAGCACGAGGTTATGCATAGACTACAGAGAGCTGATCATGTGACGATGAAGAACAAGTATCCTTTGCCAAGGATTGATGATCTTTTTGACCAGCTGAGTGGTGGAGGAGTGTTCTCTAAGATCGATTTGAGGTTGGGTTATCACCCGTTGAGGATAGCAGATGAGGATATTCCTAAGACAACTTTCCGGTCTTGTTATAGTCACTATGAGTATGTAGTGATGCCTTTTGGTTTGACGAATGCACCAGCAGCTTTCATGGATCTGATGAACCGGGTGATGCATTTCTATATATGATGCTTTGCACCTCATTTCACACGCATTTCAGAGCTCAATTGAGTAGTTTATGCTACTATTTCCCTTGTTTCGCGTATTTCTTCCTTTTCGTGTGATTTTGTAGGAATGTGCAGAATTCGGTAGAAAATGGACCAAATCTGTCCCGGAGCGCTTAGCTTAGGATTGGACATAAGGAGAATGCTCGAGGAACAAACTTGGTGCGCGTTTTAAGGCCTAAAAGATAGCAAAAGCATGGTTGCGTACAAGTTGCAAAGCTTAAACAAGCGAAGAAGTGCTTCTCGACATTCCAGACAGTTTAAAAATGGCTATATCTCGACTTCTAGATCTGATAATCGAGTTATTCCAATTGGAGGTGAAAGCTTATTCTCTTAGCTTTCCAACGCCGCATAGAATGCCTGATTTGACCAAGAAACGAAGAAATGGCAGCTCTTTTAAGATCGGTGCGCGCTGCAGGAATTGTCGGAATGCACTACTGTACAGCACTCTTGGTCGATCGACTGGTCCAAGTGGTCGATCGACCACCCCACGATCTGATGCGCAATTTAAAAGACGAGGAAGCCCATTGTAATTAGGTTTTGGAATAAGGGTTTTACGTGACATTCCTATATAACGTAACCCCTTCCTATTCATTAATCATCATTCATTAGCTTAGTTTAATCTAGTTTTTCATACTACGTTACTTTAGGTTTCATTCACATTCAATTCATACTTTAGTTATCAATAAAGTTCTTATTGCAGATCTA
The DNA here is from genome assembly GCF_048544455.1 of Silene latifolia. NCBI lineage: Eukaryota > Viridiplantae > Streptophyta > Magnoliopsida > Caryophyllales > Caryophyllaceae > Silene > Silene latifolia. The sequence goes on along the minus strand of NC_133538.1, from coordinate 123,937,373 downwards.
TTCATTCCTCTTTTATTTTCGGTAATTCGTGTTCTTATTTTACAGTTTGCTTTACTGTTTTATTAGTTTAGAAATTGCTAGTTTAGATCCCTTGAACCCTAGATTAGTTTATGCGTTATTATTGCTATAATTATTCGATCATGTCTTTCTCTATAGTTTTTACGAATTTCATTGTTGTTATTATCGTTATTATGTCTAGCTAAATCACCATTGCTAGGATGTAGGCGAACTTAGCATAGATGGCACTAGAATAGGCTACCCAAGGATTAGGGCTTGGTCGACCGACTGGCTTATCTGGTTGGTCGACTGAGTCGGTTGGTCGATCGACTGGGGTAGCTGGTCGATCGACCACCTTCATGTCTTATTTGCTTCGTTTGAATCGTTAAGTGCAATATCTATCAATGAGACCTAGCGGAGACTTGTTAGATGCTTTGTTTTGACCAACCCGTAGATCGAAAGATAAGGAAAGACTTAGATTAACGAATTAAGACGGCTAAATTGCTAGATCGAAAGATAATGTAATTTAGGCATTAGGATCGCTAGTCAAGAACGAAATTTAGTATTAGTGACACCTAGGGACTAATAACATAAACCGAGAGGGGCTATTAGTTGAGTTGGACCGAGAGGACCTGTCATACCCATCACCCACGACTGTATTTCGAGACTTACCTAGACTTTTGTGCCATCGTAGCTATAGTGACCCGATCATCCTAGCTCCCTTCTATTATTTGTTTACATCATCTAATTATTTGCTTGTTTTTATTTGTTTATTTATTTCATTTGCATTTAGACTTAGACAAAATCCAAACCCCCTCAAATTATTACCCTAAGACTAGAATATTAAACAATTGAAACTCCCCGCCTCTCGTGGTTCGACCCTATTACCACTAGCTTCCATTAGTTTTAATAGGCATTATAAATATTATTTTAGTGCACACAACAGGCATCAAATTTTGAAAAGTATGGTTGCGTACAAGTTGCAAAGCTTAAACAAGCGAAGAAGTGCTTCTCGACATTGCAGGCTGGTTAAAATGGTTATATCTCGAGTTCTAAATCTGATAATCGAGAGATTTCAATTGGAGGTGAAAGCTTATCCTCTTAGCTTTCCAACGCCGCATAGAACGCCTGATTTGACCAAGTAACAAAGAAATGGCAGCTGTTTTAAGATCGGTGCGCTGCAGCAGAATTGTCGGAATGCATACATCAGACAAGACTCTTGGTCGATCGACTGGTCCAAGTGGTCGATCGACCACCCCACGATCTGATGCGCAATTTAAAAGACGAGGAAGCCCATTGTAATTAGGTTTAGGAATAAGGGTTTTACGTGACATTCCTATATAACGTAACCCCTTCCTATTCATTATTCATCATTCATTAGCTTAGTTTAATCTAGTTTTTCATACTATGTTACTTTAGGTTTCATTCACATTCAATTCATACTTTAGTTATCAATAACGTTCTTATTGCGGATCTATTCATTCCTCTTTTATTTTCGGTAATCCTTGTTCTTATTTTACAGTTTGCTTTACTGTTTTATTAGTTTAGAAATTGCTAGTTTAGATCCCTTGAACCCTAGATTAGTTTATGCGTTATTATTGCTATAATTATTCGATCATGTCTTTCTCTATAGTTTTTACGAATTTCATTGTTGTTATTATCGTTATTATGTCTAGCTAAATCACCATTGCTAGGATGTAGGCGAACTTAGCATAGATGGCACTAGAATAGGCTACCCAAGGATTAGGGCTTGGTCGACCGACTGGCTTATCTGGTTGGTCGACTGAGTCGGTTGGTCGATCGACTGGGGTAGCTGGTCGATCGACCACCTTCATGTCTTATTTACTTCGTTTGAATCGTTAAGTGCAATATCTATCAATGAGACCTAGCGGAGACTTGTTAGATGCTTTGTTTTGACCAACCCGTAGATCGAAAGATAGGGAAAGACTTAGATTAACGAATTAAGACGGCTAAATTGCTAGATCGAAAGATAATGTAATTTAGGCATTAGGATCGCTAGTCAAGAACGAAATTTAGTATTAGTGACACCTAGGGACTAATAACATAAACCGAGAGGGGCTATTAGTTGAGTTGGATCGAGAGGACCTGTCATACCCATCACCCACGACTGTATTTCGAGACTTACCTAGACTTTTGTGCCATCGTAGCTATAGTGACCCGATCATCCTAGCTCCCTTCTATTATTTGTTTACATCATCTAATTATTTGCTTGTTTTTATTTGTTTATTTATTTCATTTGCATTTAGACTTAGACAAAATCCAAACCCCCTCAAATTATTACCGTAAGACTAGAATATTAAACAATTGAAACTCCCCCGCCTCTCTGTGGTTCGACCCTATTACCACTAACTTCCATTAGTTTTAATAGGCATTATAAATATTATTTTAGTGCACACAACAGGCATCAAATTTTGAAAAGTATGGTTGCGTACAAGTTGCAAAGCTTAAACAAGCGAAGAAGTGCTTCTCGACATTGCAGGCTGGTTAAAATGGTTATATCTCGAGTTCTAAATCTGATAATCGAGAGATTTCAATTGGAGGTGAAAGCTTATCCTCTTAGCTTTCCAACGCCGCATAGAACGCCTGATTTGACCAAGTAACAAAGAAATGGCAGCTGTTTTAAGATCGGTGCGCGCTGCAGGAATTGTCGGAATGCACTTCTGTACAGCACTCTTGGTCGATCGACTGGTCCAAGTGGTCGATCGACCACCCCACGATCTGATGCGCAATTTAAAAGACGAGGAAGCCCATTGTAATTAGGTTTAGGAATAAGGGTTTTACGTGACATTCCTATATAACGTAACCCCTTCTTATTCATTAATCATCATTCATTAGCTTAGTTTAATCTAGTTTTTCATACTATGTTACTTTAGGTTTCATTCACATTCAATTCATACTTTAGTTATCAATAACGTTCTTATTGCGGATCTATTCATTCCTCTTTTATTTTCGGTAATCCTTGTTCTTATTTTACAGTTTGCTTTACTGTTTTATTAGTTTAGAAATTGCTAGTTTAGATCCCTTGAACCCTAGATTAGTTTATGCGTTATTATTGCTATAATTATTCGATCATGTCTTTCTCTATAGTTTTTACGAATTTCATTGTTGTTATTATGGTTATTATGTCTAGCTAAATCACCATTGCTAGGATGTAGGCGAACTTAGCATAGATGGCACTAGAATAGGCTACCCAAGGATTAGGGCTTGGTCGACCGACTGGCTTATCTGGTTGGTCGACTGAGTCGGTTGGTCGATCGACTGGGGTAGCTGGTCGATCGACCACCTTCATGTCTTATTTGCTTCGTTTGAATCGTTAAGTGCAATATCTATCAATGAGACCTAGCGGAGACTTGTTAGATGCTTTGTTTTGACCAACCCGTAGATCGAAAGATAGGGAAAGACTTAGATTAACGAATTAAGACGGCTAAATTGCTAGATCGAAAGATAATGTAATTTAGGCATTAGGATCGCTAGTCAAGAACGAAATTTAGTATTAGTGACACCTAGGGACTAATAACATAAACCGAGAGGGGCTATTAGTTGAGTTGGATCGAGAGGACCTGTCATACCCATCACCCACGACTGTATTTCGAGACTTACCTAGACTTTTGTGCCATCGTAGCTATAGTGACCCGATCATCCTAGCTCCCTTCTATTATTTGTTTACATCATCTAATTATTTGCTTGTTTTTATTTGTTTATTTATTTCATTTGCATTTAGACTTAGACAAAATCCAAACCCCCTCAAATTATTACCCTAAGACTAGAATATTAAACAATTGAAACTCCCCCGCCTCTCTGTGGTTCGACCCTATTACCACTAACTTCCATTAGTTTTAATAGGCATTATAAATATTATTTTAGTGCACACAACAGGCATCAAATTTTGAAAAGTATGGTTGCGTACAAGTTGCAAAGCTTAAACAAGCGAAGAAGTGCTTCTCGACATTGCAGGCTGGTTAAAATGGTTATATCTCGAGTTCTAAATCTGATAATCGAGAGATTTCAATTGGAGGTGAAAGCTTATCCTCTTAGCTTTCCAACGCCGCATAGAACGCCTGATTTGACCAAGTAACAAAGAAATGGCAGCTGTTTTAAGATCGGTCGCTGCTGCAGAATTGTCGGAATGCACTTCAGACAAAGACTCTTGGTCGATCGACTGGTCCAAGTGGTCGATCGACCACCCCACGATATGATGCGCAATTTAAAAGACGAGGAAGCCCATTGTAATTAGGTTTAGGAATAAGGGTTTTACGTGACATTCCTATATAACGTAACCCCTTCTTATTCATTAATCATCATTCATTAGCTTAGTTTAATCTAGTTTTTCATACTATGTTACTTTAGGTTTCATTCACATTCAATTCATACTTTAGTTATCAATAAAGTTCTTATTGCGGATCTATTCATTCCTCTTTTATTTTCGGTAATCCTTGTTCTTATTTTACAGTTTGCTTTACTGTTTTATTAGTTTAGAAATTGCTAGTTTAGATCCCTTGAACCCTAGATTAGTTTATGCGTTATTATTGCTATAATTATTCGATCATGTCTTTCTCTATAGTTTTTACGAATTTCATTGTTGTTATTATCGTTATTATGTCTAGCTAAATCACCATTGCTAGGATGTAGGCGAACTTAGCATAGATGGCACTAGAATAGGCTACCCAAGGATTAGGGCTTGGTCGACCGACTGGCTTATCTGGTTGGTCGACTGAGTCGGTTGGTCGATCGACTGGGGTAGCTGGTCGATCGACCACCTTCATGTCTGATTTGCTTCGTTTGAATCATTAAGTGCAATATCTATCAATGAGACCTAGCGGAGACTTGTTAGATGCTTTGTTTTGACCAACCCGTAGATCGAAAGATAGGGAGGGACTTAGATTAACGAATTAAGACGGCTAAATTGCTAGATCGAAAGATAATGTAATTTAGGCATTAGGATCGCTAGTCAAGAACAAAAATTAGAATTAGTTACACTTAGGGACTAATAACATAAACCGAGAGGGGCTATTAGTTGAGTTGGACCGAGAGGACCTGTCATACCCATCACCCACGACTGTATTTCGAGACTTACCTAGACTTTTGTGCCATCGTAGCTATAGTGACCCGATCATCCTAGCTCCCTTCTATTATTTGTTTATATCATCTAATTATTTGCTTGTTTTTATTTGTTATTTATTTCATTTGCATTTAGACTTAGACAAAATCCAAACCCCCTCAAATTATTACCCTAAGACTAGAATATTAAACAATTGAAACTCCCCCGCCTCTCTGTGGTTCGACCCTATTACCACTAGCTTCCATTAGTTTTAATAGGCATTATAAATATTATTTTGGTGCACACAACAACAGGCATCAAATTTTGAAAAGTATGGTTGCGTACAAGTTGCAAAGCTTAAACAAGCGAAGAAGTGCTTCTCGACATTGCAGGCTGGTTAAAATGGTTATATCTCGAGTTCTAAATCTGATAATCGAGAGATTTCAATTGGAGGTGAAAGCTTATCCTCTTAGCTTTCCAACGCCGCATAGAACGCCTGATTTGACCAAGTAACAAAGAAATGGCAGCTGTTTTAAGATCGGTCTGCGCCGCAGAATTGTCGGAATGCACATCAGACAAAGACTCTTGGTCGATCGACTGGTCCAAGTGGTCGATCGACCACCCCACGATATGATGCGCAATTTAAAAGACGAGGAAGCCCATTGTAATTAGGTTTAGGAATAAGGGTTTTACGTGACATTCCTATATAACGTAACCCCTTCTTATTCATTAATCATCATTCATTAGCTTAGTTTAATCTAGTTTTTCATACTATGTTACTTTAGGTTTCATTCACATTCAATTCATACTTTAGTTATCAATAAAGTTCTTATTGCGGATCTATTCATTCCTCTTTTATTTTCGGTAATCCTTGTTCTTATTTTTTACGCTTTGCTTTCTTTGTTTTATTAGTTTAGAAATTGCTAGTTTAGATCCCTTGAACCCTAGATTAGTTTATGCGTTATTATTGCTATAATTATTCGATCATGTCTTTCTCTATAGTTTTTACGAATTTCATTGTTGTTATTATCGTTATTATGTCTAGCTAAATCACCATTGCTAGGATGTAGGCGAACTTAGCATAGATGGCACTAGAATAGGCTACCCAAGGATTAGGGCTTGGTCGACCGACTGGCTTATCTGGTTGGTCGACTGAGTCGGTTGGTCGATCGACTGGGGTAGCTGGTCGATCGACCACCTTCATGTCTGATTTGCTTCGTTTGAATCATTAAGTGCAATATCTATCAATGAGACCTAGCGGAGACTTGTTAGATGCTTTGTTTTGACCAACCCGTAGATCGAAAGATAGGGAGGGACTTAGATTAACGAATTAAGACGGCTAAATTGCTAGATCGAAAGATAATGTAATTTAGGCATTAGGATCGCTAGTCAAGAACAAAAATTAGAATTAGTGACACTTAGGGACTAATAACATAAACCGAGAGGGGCTATTAGTTGAGTTGGACCGAGAGGACCTGTCATACCCATCACCCACGACTGTATTTCGAGACTTACCTAGACTTTTGTGCCATCGTAGCTATAGTGACCCGATCATCCTAGCTCCCTTCTATTATTTGTTTATATCATCTAATTATTTGCTTGTTTTTATTTGTTATTTATTTCATTTGCATTTAGACTTAGACAAAATCCAAACCCCCTCAAATTATTACCCTAAGACTAGAATATTAAACAATTGAAACTCCCCCGCCTCTCTGTGGTTCGACCCTATTACCACTAGCTTCCATTAGTTTTAATAGGCATTATAAATATTATTTTGGTGCACACAACAACAGGCATCAAATTTTGAAAAGTATGGTTGCGTACAAGTTGCAAAGCTTAAACAAGCGAAGAAGTGCTTCTCGACATTGCAGGCTGGTTAAAATGGTTATATCTCGAGTTCTAAATCTGATAATCGAGGGATTTCAATTGGAGGTGAAAGCTTATCCTCTTAGCTTTCCAACGCCGCATAGAACGCCTGATTTGACCAAGTAACAAAGAAATGGCAGCTGTTTTAAGATCGGTGCGCGCTGCAGGAATTGTCGGAATGCACTCTTTGACAAAGACTCTTGGTCGATCGACTGGTCCAAGTGGTCGATCGACCACCCCAAGATCTGATGCGCAATTTAAAAGACGAGGAAGCCCATTGTAATTAGGTATAGGAATAAGGGTTTTACGTGACATTCCTATATAACGTAACCCCTTCCTATTCATTAATCATCATTCATTAGCTTAGTTTAATCTAGTTTTTCATACTACGTTACTTTAGGTTTCATTCACATTCAATTCATACTTTAGTTATCAATAAAGTTCTTATTGCAGATCTATTCATTCCTCTTTTATTTTCGGTAATTCGTGTTCTTATTTTACAGTTTGCTTTACTGTTTTATTAGTTTAGAAATTGCTAGTTTAGATCCCTTGAACCCTAGATTAGTTTATGCGTTATTATTGCTATAATTATTCGATCATGTCTTTCTCTATAGTTTTTACGAATTTCATTGTTGTTATTATCGTTATTATGTCTAGCTAAATCACCATTGCTAGGATGTAGGCGAACTTAGCATAGATGGCACTAGAATAGGCTACCCAAGGATTAGGGCTTGGTCGACCGACTGGCTTATCTGGTTGGTCGACTGAGTCGGTTGGTCGATCGACTGGGGTAGCTGGTCGATCGACCACCTTCATGTCTTATTTGCTTCGTTTGAATCGTTAAGTGCAATATCTATCAATGAGACCTAGCGGAGACTTGTTAGATGCTTTGTTTTGACCAACCCGTAGATCGAAAGATAGGGAAGGACTTAGATTAACGAATTAAGACGGCTAAATTGCTAGATCGAAAGATAATGTAATTTAGGCATTAGGATCGCTAGTCAAGAACGAAATTTAGTATTAGTGACACCTAGGGACTAATAACATAAACCGAGAGGGGCTATTAGTTGAGTTGGACCGAGAGGACCTGTCATACCCATCACCCACGACTGTATTTCGAGACTTACCTAGACTTTTGTGCCATCGTAGCTATAGTGACCCGATCATCCTAGCTCCCTTCTATTATTTGTTTACATCATCTAATTATTTGATTGTTTTTATTTGTTTATTTATTTCATTTGCATTTAGACTTAGACAAAATCCAAACCCCCTCAAATTATTACCCTAAGACTAGAATATTAAACAATTGAAACTCCCCCGCCTCTCTGTGGTTCGACCCTATTACCACTAGCTTCCATTTGTTTTAATAGGCATTATAAATATTATTTTAGTGCACACAACATGCATCAAATTTTGAAAAGTATGGTTGCGTACAAGTTGCAAAGCTTAAACAAGCGAAGAAGTGCTTCTCGACATTGCAGGCTGGTTAAAATGGTTATATCTCGAGTTCTAAATATGATAATCGAGAGATTTCAATTGGAGGTGAAAGCTTATCCTCTTAGCTTTCCAACGCCGCATAGAACGCCTGATTTGACCAAGTAACAAAGAAATGGCAGCTGTTTTAAAATCGGTGCGCGCTGCAGGAATTGTCGGAATGCACTTCTGTACAGCACTCTTGGTCGATCGACTGGTCCAAGTGGTCGATCGACCACCCCACGATCTGATGCGCTATTTAAAAGTCGAGGAAGCCCATTGTAATTAGGTTTAGGAATAAGGGTTTTACGTGACATTCCTATATAACGTAACCCCTTCCTATTCATTAATCATCATTCATTAGCTTAGTTTAATCTAGTTTTTCATACTATGTTACTTTAGGTTTCATTCACATTCAATTCATACTTTAGTTATCAATAAAGTTCTTATTGCGGATCTATTCATTCCTCTTTTATTTTCGGTAATCCTTGTTCTTATTTTACAGTTTGCTTTACTGTTTTATTAGTTTAGAAATTGCTAGTTTAGATCCCTTGAACCCTAGATTAGTTTATGCGTTATTATTGCTATAATTATTCGATCATGTCTTTCTCTATAGTTTTTACGAATTTCATTGTTGTTATTATCGTTATTATGTCTAGCTAAATCACCATTGCTAGGATGTAGGCGAACTTAGCATAGATGGCACTAGAATAGGCTACCCAAGGATTAGGGCTTGGTCGACCGACTGGCTTATCTGGTTGGTCGACTGAGTCGGTTGGTCGATCGACTGGGGTAGCTGGTCGATCGACCACCTTCATGTCTGATTTGCTTCGTTTGAATCGTTAAGTGCAATATCTATCAATGAGACCTAGCGGAGACTTGTTAGATGCTTTGTTTTGACCAACCCGTAGATCGAAAGATAGGGAGGGACTTAGATTAACGAATTAAGACGGCTAAATTGCTAGATCGAAAGATAATGTAATTTAGGCATTAGGATCGCTAGTCAAGAACGAAATTTAGTATTAGTGACACCTAGGGACTAATAACATAAACCGAGAGGGGCTATTAGTTGAGTTGGACCGAGAGGACCTGTCATACCCATCACCCACGACTGTATTTCGAGACTTACCTAGACTTTTGTGCCATCGTAGCTATAGTGACCCGATCATCCTAGCTCCCTTCTATTATTTGTTTATATCATCTAATTATTTGCTTGTTTTTATTTGTTTATTTATTTCATTTGCATTTAGACTTAGACAAAATCCAAACCCCCTCAAATTATTACCCTAAGACTAGAATATTAAACAATTGAAACTCCCACGCTCTCTCGTGGTTCGACCCTATTACCACTAGCTTCCATTAGTTTTAATAGGCATTATAAATATTATTTTGGTGCACACAACAACAGGCATCAAATTTTGAAAAGTATGGTTGCGTACAAGTTGCAAAGCTTAAACAAGCGAAGAAGTGCTTCTCGACATTGCAGGCTGGTTAAAATGGTTATATCTCGAGTTCTAAACCTGATAATCGAGAGATTTCAATTGGAGGTGAAAGCTTATCCTCTTAGCTTTCCAACGCCGCATATAACGCCTGATTTGACCAAGTAACAAAGAAATGGCAGCTGTTTTAAGATCGGTGCGCTGCGCAGAATTGTCGGAATGCATCAGACAAAGACTCTTGGTCGATCGACTGGTCCAAGTGGTCGATCGACCACCCCACGATATGATGCGCAATTTAAAAGACGAGGAAGCCCATTGTAATTAGGTTTAGGAATAAGGGTTTTACGTGACATTCCTATATAACGTAACCCCTTCTTATTCATTAATCATCATTCATTAGCTTAGTTTAATCTAGTTTTTCATACTATGTTACTTTAGGTTTCATTCACATTCAATTCATACTTTAGTTATCAATAAAGTTCTTATTGCGGATCTATTCATTCCTCTTTTATTTTCGGTAATCCTTGTTCTTATTTTACAGTTTGCTTTTTCTTGTTTTATTAGTTTAGAAATTGCTAGTTTAGATCCCTTGAACCCTAGATTAGTTTATGCGTTATTATTGCTATAATTATTCGATCATGTCTTTCTCTATAGTTTTTACGAATTTCATTGTTGTTATTATCGTTATTATGTCTAGCTAAATCACCATTGCTAGGATGTAGGCGAACTTAGCATAGATGGCACTAGAATAGGCTACCCAAGGATTAGGGCTTGGTCGACCGACGGCTTATACGGTTGGTCGAGTCGAGTCGGTTGGTCGATCGACTGGGGTAGCTGGTCGATCGACCACCTTCATGTCTGATTTGCTTCGTTTGAATCATTAAGTGCAATATCTATCAATGAGACCTAGCGGAGACTTGTTAGATGCTTTGTTTTGACCAACCCGTAGATCGAAAGATAGGGAGGGACTTAGATTAACGAATTAAGACGGCTAAATTGCTAGATCGAAAGATAATGTAATTTAGGCATTAGGATCGCTAGTCAAGAACAAAAATTAGAATTAGTGACACTTAGGGACTAATAACATAAACCGAGAGGGGCTATTAGTTGAGTTGGACCGAGAGGACCTGTCATACCCATCACCCACGACTGTATTTCGAGACTTACCTAGACTTTTGTGCCATCGTAGCTATAGTGACCCGATCATCCTAGCTCCCTTCTATTATTTGTTTATATCATCTAATTATTTGCTTGTTTTTATTTGTTATTTATTTCATTTGCATTTAGACTTAGACAAAATCCAAACCCCCTCAAATTATTACCCTAAGACTAGAATATTAAACAATTGAAACTCCCCCGCCTCTCTGTGGTTCGACCCTATTACCACTAGCTTCCATTAGTTTTAATAGGCATTATAAATATTATTTTGGTGCACACAACAACAGGCATCAAATTTTGAAAAGTATGGTTGCGTACAAGTTGCAAAGCTTAAACAAGCGAAGAAGTGCTTCTCGACATTGCAGGCTGGTTAAAATGGTTATATCTCGAGTTCTAAATCTGATAATCGAGAGATTTCAATTGGAGGTGAAAGCTTATCCTCTTAGCTTTCCAACGCCGCATAGAACGCCTGATTTGACCAAGTAACAAAGAAATGGCAGCTGTTTTAAGATCGGTGCGCGCTGCAGGAATTGTCGGAATGCACTACTGTACAGCACTCTTGGTCGATCGACTGGTCCAAGTGGTCGATCGACCACCCCAAGATCTGATGCGCAATTTAAAAGACGAGGAAGCCCATTGTAATTAGGTATAGGAATAAGGGTTTTACGTGACATTCCTATATAACGTAACCCCTTCCTATTCATTAATCATCATTCATTAGCTTAGTTTAATCTAGTTTTTCATACTACGTTACTTTAGGTTTCATTCACATTCAATTCATACTTTAGTTATCAATAAAGTTCTTATTGCAGATCTATTCATTCCTCTTTTATTTTCGGTAATTCGTGTTCTTATTTTACGTTTGCTTTATTTGTTTTATTAGTTTAGAAATTGCTAGTTTAGATCCCTTGAACCCTAGATTAGTTTATGCGTTATTATTGCTATAATTATTCGATCATGTCTTTCTCTATAGTTTTTACGAATTTCATTGTTGTTATTATCGTTATTATGTCTAGCTAAATCACCATTGCTAGGATGTAGGCGAACTTAGCATAGATGGCACTATAATAGGCTACCCAAGGATTAGGGCTTGGTCGACCGACTGGCTTATCTGGTTGGTCGACTGAGTCGGTTGGTCGATCGACTGGGGTAGCTGGTCGATCGACCACCTTCATGTCTTATTTGCTTCGTTTGAATTGTTAAGTGCAATATCTATCAATGAGACCTAGCGGAGACTTGTTAGATGCTTTGTTTTGACCAACCCGTAGATCGAAAGATAGGGAAGGACTTAGATTAACGAATTAAGACGGCTAAATTGCTAGATCGAAAGATAATGTAATTTAGGCATTAGGATCGCTAGTCAAGAACGAAATTTAGTATTAGTGACACCTAGGGACTAATAACATAAACCGAGAGGGGCTATTAGTTGAGTTGGACCGAGAGGACCTGTCATACCCATCACCCACGATCGTATTTCGAGACTTACCTAGACTTTTGTGCCATCGTAGCTATAGTGACCCGATCATCCTAGCTCCCTTCTATTATTTGTTTACATCATCTAATTATTTGATTGTTTTTATTTGTTTATTTATTTCATTTGCATTTAGACTTAGACAAAATCCAAACCCCCTCAAATTATTACCCTAAGACTAGAATATTAAACAATTGAAACTCCCCCCGCCTCTCTGTGGTTCGACCCTATTACCACTAGCTTCCATTTGTTTTAATAGGCATTATAAATATTATTTTAGTGCACACAACATGCATCAAATTTTGAAAAGTATGGTTGCGTACAAGTTGCAAAGCTTAAACAAGCGAAGAAGTGCTTCTCGACATTGCAGGCTGGTTAAAATGGTTATATCTCGAGTTCTAAATATAATAATCGAGAGATTTCAATTGGAGGTGAAAGCTTATCCTCTTAGCTTTCCAACGCCGCATAGAACGCCTGATTTGACCAAGTAACAAAGAAATGGCAGCTGTTTTAAAATCGGTGCGCGCTGCAGGAATTGTCGGAATGCACTTCTGTACAGCACTCTTGGTCGATCGACCTGGTCCAAGTGGTCGATCGACCACCCCACGATCTGATGCGCTATTTAAAAGTCGAGGAAGCCCATTGTAATTAGGTTTAGGAATAAGGGTTTTACGTGACATTCCTATATAACGTAACCCCTTCCTATTCATTAATCATCATTCATTAGCTTAGTTTAATCTAGTTTTTCATACTATGTTACTTTAGGTTTCATTCACATTCAATTCATACTTTAGTTATCAATAAAGTTCTTATTGCGGATCTATTCATTCCTCTTTTATTTTCGGTAATCCTTGTTCTTATTTTACGATTTGTTTTCTTTGTTTTATTAGTTTAGAAATTGCTAGTTTAGATCCCTTGAACCCTAGATTAGTTTATGCGTTATTATTGCTATAATTATTCGATCATGTCTTTCTCTATAGTTTTTACGAATTTCATTGTTGTTATTATCGTTATTATGTCTAGCTAAATCACCATTGCTAGGATGTAGGCGAACTTAGCATAGATGGCACTAGAATAGGCTACCCAAGGATTAGGGCTTGGTCGACCGACTGGCTTATCTGGTTGGTCGACTGAGTCGGTTGGTCGATCGACTGGGGTAGCTGGTCGATCGACCACCTTCATGTCTGATTTGCTTCGTTTGAATCGTTAAGTGCAATATCTATCAATGAGACCTAGCGGAGACTTGTTAGATGCTTTGTTTTGACCAACCCGTAGATCGAAAGATAGGGAGGGACTTAGATTAACGAATTAAGACGGCTAAATTGCTAGATCGAAAGATAATGTAATTTAGGCATTAGGATCGCTAGTCAAGAACGAAATTTAGTATTAGTGACACCTAGGGACTAATAACATAAACCGAGAGGGGCTATTAGTTGAGTTGGACCGAGAGGACCTGTCATACCCATCACCCACGACTGTATTTCGAGACTTACCTAGACTTTTGTGCCATCGTAGCTATAGTTACCCGATCATCCTAGCTCCCTTCTATTATTTGTTTATATCATCTAATTATTTGCTTGTTTTTATTTGTTTATTTATTTCATTTGCATTTAGACTTAGACAAAATCCAAACCCCCTCAAATTATTACCCTAAGACTAGAATATTAAACAATTGAAACTCCCACGCCTCTCTGTGGTTCGACCCTATTACCACTAGCTTCCATTAGTTTTAATAGGCATTATAAATATTATTTTGGTGCACACAACAACAGGCATCAAATTTTGAAAAGTATGGTTGCGTACAAGTTGCAAAGCTTAAACAAGCGAAGAAGTGCTTCTCGACATTGCAGGCTGGTTAAAATGGTTATATCTCGAGTTCTAAACCTGATAATCGAGAGATTTCAATTGGAGGTGAAAGCTTATCCTCTTAGCTTTCCAACGCCGCATATAACGCCTGATTTGACCAAGTAACAAAGAAATGGCAGCTGTTTTAAGATCGGTCTTGTGGCTGCAGGAATTGTCGGAATGCACTCATCAGACAAAGACTCTTGGTCGATCGACTGGTCCAAGTGGTCGATCGACCACCCCACGATCTGATGCGCAATTTAAAAGACGAGGAAGCCCATTGTAATTAGGTTTAGGAATAAGGGTTTTACGTGACATTCCTATATAACGTAACCCCTTCCTATTCATTAATCATCATTCATTAGCTTAGTTTAATCTAGTTTTTCATACTATGTTACTTTAGGTTTCATTCACATTCAATTCATACTTTAGTTATCAATAAAGTTCTTATTGCGGATCTATTCATTCCTCTTTTTTTTTCGGTAATCCTTGTTCTTATTTTACGAGTTTTTGCTTTCTTTGTTTTATTAGTTTAGAAATTGCTAGTTTAGATCCCTTGAACCCTAGATTAGTTTATGCGTTATTATTGCTATAATTATTCGATCATGTCTTTCTTTATAGTTTTTACGAATTTCATTGTTGTTATTATCGTTATTATGTCTAGCTAAATCACCATTGCTAGGATGTAGGCGAACTTAGCATAGATGGCACTAGAATAGGCTACCCAAGGATTAGGGCTTGGTCGACCGACAGGCTTATCTGGTCGGTCGACTGAGTCGGTTGGTCGATCGACTGGGGTAGCTGGTCGATCGACCACCTTCATGTCTGATTTGCTTCGTTTGAATCGTTAAGTGCAATATCTATCAATGAGACCTAGCGGAGACTTGTTAGATGCTTAGTTTTGACCAACCCGTAGATCGAATGATAGGGAAGGACTTAGATTAACGAATTAAGACGGCTAAATTCCTAGATCGAAAGATAATGTAATTTAGGCATTATGATCGCTAGTCAAGAACGAAAGTTAGTATTAGTGACACCTAGGGACTAATAGCATAAACCGAGAGGGGCTATTAGTTGACTTGGACCGAGAGGACTTGTCATACCCATCACCCACGACTGTATTTCGAGACTTACCTAGACTTTTGTGCCATCGTAGCTATAGTGACCCGATCATCCTAGCTCCCTTCTATTATTTGTTTACATCATCTTATTATTTGCTTGTTTTTATTTGTTTATTTATTTCATTTGCATTTAGAATTTGACAAAATCTAAACCCCCTCAAATTGTTACCCTAAGACTAGAATATTAAACAATTGAAACTCCCCCGCCTCTCTGTGGTTCAACCCTATTACCACTAGCTTCCATTAGTTTTAATAGGCATTATAAATATTATTTTGGTGCACACAACGTCAGGCATCAAATTTTGAAAAGCATGGTTGCGTACAAGTTGCAAAGCTTAAACAAGCGAAGAAGTGCTTCTCGACGTTGCAGGCTGCGTAAAATGGCTATATCTCGAGTTCTAAATCTGATAATCGAGAGATTCCAATTGGAGGTGAGATCTTATCCTCTTAGCTTTCCAACGCCGCATAGAACGCCTGATTTGACCAAGTAACGAAGAAATGGCAGCTGTTTTTAGATCGGTGCGCGCTGGAAAAATTGTCGGAATGCACTACTAAACAACACTCTAGGTCGATCGACTGGTCCAAGTGGTCGATCGACCACCCCACGATCTGATGCGGAATTTAAAAGACGAGGAAGCCCATTGTAATTAGGTTTAGGAATAAGGGTTTTATGTGACATTCCTATATAACGTAACCCTTTCCTATTCATTAATCATCATTCATTAGCTTAGTTTAATCTAGTTTTTCATACTACGTTACTTTAGGTTTTATTAACATTCAATTCATACTTTAGTTATCAATAAAGTTTTTATTGCGGATCTATTCATTCCTCTTTATTTTCGGTAATCCATGTTCTTATTTTACAGTTTGCTTTACTGTTTTATTAGTTTAGAAATTGCTAGTTTAGATCCCTTGAACCCTAAATTAGTTTATGCGTTATTATTGCTATAATTATTCGATCATGTCTTTCTTTATAGTTTTTACGAATTTCATTGTTGTTATTATCGTAATTAAGTCTAGATAAATCACCACTGCTAGGATGTAGGCGAACTTACCATAGATGGCACTAGAATAGGCTACCCTTGGATTAGGGCTTGGTCGACCGACTGGCTTATCTGGTCGGTCGACTGAGTCGGTTGGTCGATCGACTGGGGTAGCTGGTCGATCGACCACGTTCGGGTCTGATTTGCTTCGTTTGAATCGTTAAGTGCAATATCTATCAATGAGACCTAGGGGAGACTTATTAGATGCTTTGTTTTGACCAACCCGTAGATCGAAAGATAGGGAAGGACTTAGATTAACAAATTAAGACGGCTAAATTGCTAGATCGAAAGATAATGTAATTTAGGCATTAGGATCGCTAGTCAAGAACGAAAGTTAGTATTAGTGACACCTTGGGACTAATAGCATAGACCGAGAGGGGCTATTAGTTGACTTGGACCGAGAGGACTTGTCATACCCATCACCCACGACTGTATTTCGAGACTTACCTAGAGTTTTGTGCCATCGTAGCTATAGTGACCCGATCATCCTAGCTCCCTTCTATTATTTGTTTACATCATCTTATTATTTGCTTGTTTTTATTTGTTTATTTATTTCATTTGCATTTAGACTTAGACAAAATCCAAACCCCTTCAAATTGTTACCCTAAGACTAGAATATTAAACAATTGAAACTCCCCCGCCTCTCTGTGGTTCGACCCTATTACCACAAGCTTCCATTAGTTTTAATAGGCATTATAAATATTATTTTGGTGCACACAACAACGGGCATCA
The DNA here is from genome assembly GCF_048544455.1 of Silene latifolia. NCBI lineage: Eukaryota > Viridiplantae > Streptophyta > Magnoliopsida > Caryophyllales > Caryophyllaceae > Silene > Silene latifolia. The sequence continues at coordinate 123,920,169 of NC_133538.1, read as the reverse complement.
AATTTTGAAAAGTATGGTTGCGTACAAGTTGCAAAGCTTAAACAAGCGAAGAAGTGCTTCTCGACATTGCAGGCTGTTTAAAATTACTATATCTCGAGTTCTAAATCTGATAATCGTGAGATTTCAATTGGAGGTGAAAGCTTATCCTCTTAGCTTTCCAACGCCGCATAGAACGCCTGATTTGACCAAGTAACAAAGAAATGGCAGCTGTTTTAAGATCGGTGCGCTGCGCAGAATTGTCGGAATGCACTCATCGACAAGACTCTTGGTCGATCGACTGGTCCAAGTGGTCGATCGACCACCCCACGATCTGATGCGCAATTTAAAAGACGAGGAAGCCCATTGTAATTAGGTTTAGGAATAAGGGTTTTACGTGACATTCCTATATAACGTAACCCCTTCCTATTCATTAATCATCATTCATTAGCTTAGTTTAATCTAATTTTTCATACTACGTTACTTTAGGTTTCATTCACATTCAATTCATACTTTAGTTATCAATAAAGTTCTTATTACGGATCTATTCATTCCTCTTTTATTTTCGGTAATCCTTGTTCTTATTTTACAGTTTGCTTTACTGTTTTATTAGTTTAGAAATTGCTAGTTTAGATCCCTTGAACCCTAGATTAGTTTATGCGTTATTATTGCTATAGTTATTCGATCATGTCTTTCTTTATAGTTTTTACGAATTTCATTGTTGTTATTATCGTTATTATGTCTAGCAAAATCACCATTGCTAGGATGTAGGCGTACTTAGCATAGATGGCACTAGAATAGGCTACCCAAGGATTTGGGCTTGGTCGACCGACTGGCTTATCTGGTCGGTCGACTGAGTCGGCTGGTCGATCGACTGGGGTAGCTGGTCGATCGACCACCTTTATGTCTGATTTGCTTCGTTTGAATCGTTAAGTGCAATATCTATCAATGAGACCTAGCGGAGACTTGTTAGATGCTTTGTTTTGACCAACCCGTAGATCGAAAGATAGGGAAGGACTTAGATTAACGAATTAAGACGGCTAAATTGCTAGATCGAAAGATAATGTAATTTAGGCATTAGGATCGCTAGTCAAGAACGAAAGTTAGTATTAGTGACACCTTGGGACTAATAGCATAGACCGAGAGGGGCTATTAGTTGACTTGGACCGAGAGGACTTGTCATACCCATCACCCACGACTGTATTTCGAGACTTACCTAGACTTTTGTGCCATCGTAGCTATAGTGACCCGATCATCCTAGCTCCCTTCTATTATTTGTTTACATCATCTTATTATTTGCTTGTTTTTATTTGTTTATTTATTTCATTTGCATTTAGACTTAGACAAAATCCAAACCCCTTCAAATTGTTACCCTAAGACTAGAATATTAAACAATTGAAACAACCCCGCCTCTCTGTGGTTCGACCCTATTACCCCTAGCTTCCATTAGTTTTAAAGGCATTATTAATATTATTTTGGTGCACACAACAACGGGCATCAAAATTTGAAAAGTATGGTTGCGTACAAGTTGTAAAGCTTAAACAAGCGAAGAAGTGCTTCTCGACATTGCAGGCTGTTTAAAATTGCTATATCTCGAGTTCTAAATCTGATAATCGTGAGATTTCAATTGGAGGTGAAAACTTATCCTCTTAGATTTCCAACGCCACATAGAACGCCTGATTTGACCAAGTAACAAAGAAATGGCAGCTGTTTTAAGATCGGTCTTGCTGCGCAGAATTGTCGGAATGCACTCATCAGACAAAGACTCTTGGTCGATCGACTGGTCCAAGTGGTCGATCGACCACCCCACGATCTGATGCGCAATTTAAAAGATGAGGAAGCCCATTGTAATTAGGTTTAGGAATAAGGGTTTTACGTGACATTCCTATATAACGTAACCCCTTCCTATTCATTAATCATCATTCATTAGCTTAGTTTAATCTAATTTTTCATACTACGTTACTTTAGGTTTCATTCACATTCAATTCATACTTTAGTTATCAATATAGTTCTTATTGCGGATCTATTCATTCTTCTTTTATTTTCGGTAATCCTTGTTCTTATTTTACAGTTTGCTTTACTGTTTTATTAGTTTAGAAATTGCTAGTTTAGATCCCTTGAACCCTAGATTAGTTTATGCGTTATTATTGCTATAGTTATTGGATCATGTCTTTCTTTATAGTTTTTACGAATTTCATTGTTGTTATTATCGTTATTATGTCTAGCTAAATCACCATTGCTAGGATGTAGGCGAACTTAGCATAGATGGCACTAGAATAGGCTACCCAAGGATTAGGGCTTGGTCGACCTGATCGGCTTATCCGGTCGGGCCGATCGAGTCTATCCTGGTCGATCGACTGGGGTAGCTGGTCGATCGACCACCTTTATGTCTGATTTGCTTCGTTTGAATCGTTAAGTGCAATATCTATCAATGAGACCTAGCGGAGACTTGTTAGATGCTTTGTTTTGACCAACCCGTAGATCGAAAGATAGGGAAGGACTTAGATTAACCAATTAAGACGGCTAAATTGCTAGACCGAAAGATAATGTAATTTAGGCATTAGGATCGCTAGTCAAGAACGAAAGTTAGTATTAGTGACACCTAGGGACTAATAGCATAAACCGAGAGGGGCTATTAGTTGACTTGGACTGAGAGGACTTGTCATACCCATCACCCACGACTGTATTTTGAGACTTACCTAGACTTTTGCGCCATCGTAGCTATAGTGACCCGATCATCCTAGCTTCCTTCTATTATTTGTTTACATCATCTTATTATTTGCTTGTTTTTATTTGTTTATTTATTTCATTTGCATTTAGACTTTGACAAAATCCAAACTTCCTCAAATTGTTACCCTAAGACTAGAATATTAAACAATTGAAATTCCCCCGCCTCTCTGTTGTTCGACCCTATTACCACTAGCTTCCATTAGTTTTAATAGGCATTATAAATATTATTTTGGTGCACACAACGACAGGCATCAAATTTTGAAAAGCATGGTTGCGTACAAGTTGCAAAACTTAAACAAGCGAAGAAGTGCTTTTCGACGTTGCAGGCTGCGTAAAATGGCTATATCTCGAGTTCTAAATCTGATAATCGAGAGATTCCAATTGGAGGCGAGAGCTTATCCTCTTAGCTTTCCAACGCCGCATAGAACGCCTGATTTGATAAAGTAACGAAGAAATGGCAGCTGTTTTTAGATCGGTGCGCGATGGAAAAATTGTCGGAATGCACTACTGTACAGCACTCTTGGTCGATCGACTGGTCCAAGTGGTCGATCGACCACTCCACGATCTGATGCGCAATTTAAAAGACGAGCAAGCCCATTGTAATTAGGTTTAGGAATAAGGGTTTTACGTGACATTCCTATATAACGTAACCGCTTCCTATTCATTAATCATCATTCATTAGCTTAGTTTAATCTAGTTTTTCATACTACGTTACTTTAGGTTTCATTCACATTCAATTCATAATTTAGTTATCAATAAAGTTCTTATTGCGGATTTATTCAATCCTCTTTTATTTCCCGTAATCCTTGTTCTTATTTTACAGTTTGCTTTACTATTTTATTAGTTTAGAAATTGCTAGTTTAGATCCCTTGAACCCTAGAGTAGTTTATGCGTTATTATTGCTATAATTATTCGATCATGTCTTTCTTTATAGTTTTTACGAATTTATTATGCCTAGCTAAATCACCATTGCTAGGATGTAGGCGAACTTAGCTAAGATGGCACTAGAATAGGCTACCCTCGGATTAGGGCTTGGTCGACCGACTGGCTTATCTGGTTGGTCGACTGAGTCGGTTGGTCGATCGACTGGGGTAGCTGGTCGATCGACCACCTTCGTGTCTGATTTGCTTCGTTTGAATCGTTAAGTTCAATATCTTGTTAGAAATCTATATCTCTTTACTTAACATATTCATATATGTTTTAGTTTTAATTTAGTCATAAAATTAAATATTGATCTTATGCATGCAAACAATAAAAAAAGAATAAGGAAGAAATCATCATCTTACATTGAAGATTTCGGATTATTTGGGCACAAGTGAGTTCTCCTACTCACTTGTTCTTGAGCTTCCTTAAATGGATGAAGAAGGATTCAAGTAGAGAATCCCTCCCAAGGATTAATACCCAAAGTAACAACTTAATAAAATTAATATTATTATTACTAGAACAATATTAATTTTGTATAAAATTGACCAAAATATAATTTTGTTCTCTCAAAATTTCGGTTAAGAGAAAGGGAGAAAGAGGAAGAATTTATCTTTCTAAAAACTCTTATTTTTAGATGTGTGAATAAATGATACACTAATGTTTTTCGTAGTGTATAATAGGTAAAAATTAGAACGAAAAACCCATGGTTTTTCCTCTCACAAAACCGGGTAGAAGGGGGAGGTGGTGATGCCCAATGCATGACCAAAGTGCTCTTCACAATAACCACTAGGTTTGCATGGCTAGGTTTTAGGCAAATGATTATGTTTACCACTTACTTAATCAACATAATATTTTCCTAATATCACCCCTAATTTCGGTCCATATAGTGTAAAATGGAAAATCCATTTTACACATTATTTTGTCAATTTGTCACATGTGACATGTCATGTAATATTGTTATGTATTTTTAACATATTAAAAATCAATGCATTAATAAAAATACGTCATATACAAAATTGACTTAGTAATTCATAATTACTTGTACCAAAATATTTTACCAATTATAAATCACAACGTCTTGTATTTGGAAGTAAAATTTACGTATCACATTGAAATTGATTAAAATGAGATACGATCTGAGTATTTGAATTGTATCATTACTCAGATGAAATTATTGTTTAAAGAAACAATTAAAATTGAATGAATTATTATAAATACAATTTATTGTGATTTGTAAATTGGTAAAATATTTTGGTACAAGTAATTATGAATTACTAAGTCGATTTTTGTATATGACGTATTTTTATTAATACGTTGATTTTTAATATGTTAAAAATACATAACTAATTTATGTAACATATGACATGTGACATAAGACAAAATTGACAAAAATAAAATGGATTCCATTTTATGTATGTACCGAAATTAAGGGGAGGTTTTGGCTAAAGTTGTGTTGTTTAAATTAGTGGAAAACATAATCATTCACTAATAGCCTAGCCATGCAACCCTAGTTTGCATTGTGAAGGCAAACAAGAGCATGCATTGGGTCTCCTTTCTTCCCTCCTCTTCCCTCCTACCCGGTTTTACCAAAGAAAAGGCAAAGGGTTTTTGTCTTATATTTTTTGATATACACTACATGCATGAGTGTGCATTATTCGTTCATTCTAACTTATCAAAAATTAAGATTTTAGAAAGAGAAAATACTTCCTCTCCTATTCTCTCCCAACCGGTTTTTGGGAGATTAAAAAGCAAATTGTTTTGGGTCATTTTTCTACAAGATTAATATTGTACTAGTATCTATAATATTAATTTTAATGAAGAGAAAGCTTTGGGTATAAATCCTTGGGAGAGATCCTACACTTGGGTCTTAGTTCATCCAAAAGGGAAAGCTCAAGAACAAGAGAGAAAGGTGATCTCTCTTGTGCCCATTAAACCGAAAATCACAATGTAAGAACAATGTTTCTTCCTTATTTTGTTTTAATGTTTGCATGCATAAGATCAATCATTAATTTTATGACAAATTAAATTATAACATATATGAATATGTAAGTATATAGATCTACTTTACCATCAATTGGTATCAGAGCCAAAGTTGTTTGCATGCAAATCAGTTAAAAGTTTTTCCTAGTTATAAAGATTAACATATAAAACTTGTAAAATTTGTGTTATTATGATATATAACGAAATTAATTCATGCATATTAAAATTTCTGGTCCTAAAATGTTTTAGGATATTTTGGTTAATTTACGGATTTTTTATTGTTCATATTATACAATAATGGCATTTGAATATGATTTTATGAGTAAAAATGTCATTTTCGGTCTAAAATTAGCTATACTTCGAATTTTCAAGTGATTTTTGGATATGTTGTCACATATATTATTTTGAGATAATCTGTAAATTTTCATAATTTTTGGACTTGTTATGCTCGAAAAATGGATTTTTCATTATTAAATTCGGATTTAGGTGAAAAATAGGTTAATATGAGATAAATTTCGAATCTGGTCATTGAAATTTAGTATGTTGTCACATGAAATTTTACAAGATGTGTGTAAAATAATGGGCTATAGTGAAGTCTTTTTGCATGATTTATGGATTTTTGAAGAAAAATAGCATGAATAGTGACTTAATTAATGAAAAAAAAAATTAATAAAACATACTCTATGACTAAAGAAAAACATCATATGTTGCATTTTATTATCTTTTTCAGATCTAAAATTGAAAAGTTAATGTATATAATTTTTCACATGTTTTTATGATTATTTTGGTTAAAACCGATAAACCGCAACATTGTTTTTCTGGATAAATTTTGAAATTTTTAACCTAAGTTTTTTTATCATTATGAGTGTCATTTTATTTTTCCAGAATGTTCATGAGTTTAAATTTCAAATTTTGAATTTATTTGAAATTTTGTGATTTATTTGAAGTTTATAGCTTATTTTTGAAATTTTTAGTCCATTAATGAACAAATTTAGAAATATGAGTTAATTATGGTCAAATTATTAGTGAAGACTAAATTTGAGTCCTAAGTGGTTAGGGTAATTAACTTATGCATAAATATGAATTTATGTAATTTTTGTGATTATAAAATGTTGAAATCACGCAAATCCGTAAAAATCGAGTAATATACGATATTGGCTAATTAAAGGCGATTTAGCATACAATTGGGGATGTTCATACATATTATAATGCTGCATTTTTCCTTTATGATTGTCATAATTTTATTTATGTAATTTTGAATTATGTAATTTTACTTAGTATGGCCTTAGTTTTAATTGGTATTTCCCGAAATGTATGGGAATATCGATTCGATTGTAATTTTATTGTGATCTCGTATCACCGTTTTGTAATTTAATAGATTTATTTTATTTATTTTAGTTACAAATGTATAATAGGAAATTATGTAATTTGTTATGTAATTTAATTTATCTCGGAGTTCCCAACGACGGATTTCTTCAAGATGGCGATACATAAAGACGATGTTACCTCGAGATGCGTGCCACAACTGAAGTTCAAGGGACCAATGGAGTTGGTTTCCGAATATGTAATAGTTAAATTGATTTTCTATTTTAGGAAAGGCCATACTAGGATTTATTTATTTTATGCTTGCATTTTATTTATATGTCACATGCATCGCTAAATCGCCATAACTAAAACACGCATCTTCTTTCATCGAGTTTAATCGACCGTGTCAATTAGAATTATCGTAGTTCACCGCTTTAGTTCACTTAAAACGTGATAGATAATAAATTGACATGACCTCTCGCTAAAACAATTAATTGAGACATAGCCTTACCAAATAGTAGAAACCATGAAAACCTATTTCGCAAGGATGTGCACTCGGCCCTACCGGGGTACAAAACTTGTTACGTAGGGAAGTGGGTGATAAATGTCTATCCACCGAATTCATGTTGATAAGGGATGAATCGGCCCTACCGTGCCCGAGTTGATGTGGATTTGGATCATGGACACATTTATTCGAAATTTGGATTGAACTCAACAAAAGTTTTTCGATAAGGGTTTCATCGGCCATACCGTGCCCTTGTCGGATGTGTTTTGGGCTATAGATAATTATTAGAGTAATTTTATCGACCAAGAGTTCTAAAAGTAGAATCGATTAAACGTTAATCCACCGAGTTATATTGATAAAGGATGAATCGGCCCTACCGTGCCTAAGTCGATATGAATTTGGGTCTTGGAATCATTTATCTAGTTGTGTAGAGGTCACTAGAAAAATGCACAAAACTTGTTTAAATTTAAATTGAATACGAGTATTATTATTAAAACGACATTTGTTTTACTCCTTTGTTTTGTAGACCACTTTTTCCTCATAACAAATGGCAACACCAACCCCTATTGCAACGCCTCTCGCTAGTTCATCATGGCTCCGATCCTTCATGGATCGATGTAAACTTGAAAAGAATGGGTCAAATTTCTCCGATTGGGATGCCCAACTCAAACTAGCCGCCCAAGGTGACGACAAGATTCGTTACCTTACCGAGGCATCTCCACCCGAACCTACTACTAGGTCGACCGCCGCCACTAGGGAAGCATATGAGGCTTACCAAAAGGAGTCCGCTGCAATGAAAAATGTCTTGATATTTGCGATGGAGGCGGACCTCCAAAGGAGAGCCTTTAAAATGGGCAATGCTAATGAGATTTACTCCAAGCTTGTGACAATGTTTTCACAAACTCCGCGGATCGTCCAATATGAGGCGGCCGCGGCATTCTTTGATCTCGACTTCAAAGAGGGCCAAAAGGTTAGCCCTCATGTGCTCAAACTCATGGAGCTTGTCGAGACCTTGAAAATTCAAAAGGTTGAAATCCCCAAATAACTCATTGTAGATAGGATTCTACACTCCTTGTCCAAAGTCAAAGCGTATGTTCAATTCCGGGTGAATTTTAACATGCAAGACAAGGATGTGTCTCTTGAAGAATTGCACAAGTTTCTTGTGCAAGCCGAGAGGGATATGGGGTTAAATGTGAATCCTCCAAAAGATGTGCTTAACATAAGCACTAAGAGTAAGGGGAAGTTCAAGAAGAATGGGAGGAAGGGTAAGAAGCAAACTCCCACATTCAACAAAGCTAAGACTTGTGAAGCTAGCACTTCAAAAATCAAGAAGGGTCCTCTTTATAAGTGCCATTATTGTAATGGTATGGAACATTGGAAAAGAAATTGTTCCAAATACCTTGGTGATATTAAGGCTGGAAAGATTACTCCAGTAGGTAAATGACTATCCTTCTTTTATGTTTCTAATTCAACTATGGTATTATGATGTAAAGTTGTGATAATGTATCTCCCTTTTTATTGTAAATAGGGCCTCCACCAAGCAAAGACAAGGGAAAGGAAAAGAAAGCATGAGAAACCATCAAGAAGCTAGGGATAGCTTTTATGGAGCTTTGCTTTTCATTGTCTTATTTTAAATTATGTTTTGAATTTTAGAACCTTAAGTTTCCGTGTTCGACATGGAAAGGTATTTTGGATAATGGGTTGTATTTTGGATAATGGTGACTTGGTTTGCAACCCAAGTCACCCGTTTTATCATTTTATCCTTTTGTTCTAAAATTCATGTTTAAATGCTTGTTCTTAGAAACATATAACTTAAAGTGATCTAATAGACAAATATAATGACGGGTTTCATTATATGTTCACATGCTTAAGGCTTGTGTATGATCATTTATAAAGCGATTTTGAGTCTATGAACTCTCTTAAAGGAATGTCAATCACCAAGTACACTTACGAAATCGATAACTATTAGTCAATCTATGAGATAGTTCTCCTTATACTTCAAATCATTATTTGTGTCTCATATGCTATCTTTGAATCTATAGTGTATTTATTCTAAAGATAGAGTGGGAGAAAAATGAGGACACAACACACGAGACAAGATAAAAAGTAGATCTATTGTGTAAATGAAGATCTACGCAAGAAAGAATGATTTGAATGAAGGTATATCTATTTACATAGTATACCAAATAGATGACATCTATGGTCTCAAGTAAGTTCTATATGACAAAAGAGACCAAGTGAAGTAATCAAAAGAACATATTCTTATGATAACTACACGAGGAGACCAAAAGAAAGTTTTGGAACAAAATGACTAATGTAAAGTCTTAACAAGTTTTTGACTAAGTTTATGATAAATTTTTACCAATAGTTTCAACCTTGAGATTTACTTAAGAGCCTAAATGAATCAATGTAACATCCTAGTAATAAGCGATATTTATCACTAGAAGTTGCAAGGATTGATATACCGATATCTCCAATAGCCAAAGTTTTAAACCACGCAGATCTCATTACTTAACCTCATTATGAAAATGGATTGGTTAAACATCCTTCTAAAAGGGATATTTTGAAGGATGTGTATTAGATATTACTTATATTTAATAAATGACATTGCCACAAATCATTATGGCATGAGTGTGTTAGAGATTTAAAATCTCTTTCCGTAAGGTTAAAATGAGACCTCTTCGAAATAGGTATTTTGAAGGGATATGATGGGAACATATATGGTTTTATCTTAATAACTTGGCAATGCAATTTATATTTCAATTCTTGAAAAGTTTCGATTGAGAAGTCAATTTCGAAATATGTGGAATTGAGTGGGAGTTAGGAAATTATCATGTGAAGACATGGAATTTAGTGGGAGCTATCATCCTTTGAATGTTTACAACTCACCACTCATTAAAGAATGACGAGCTAACACCTTCCTTCATAGAGGAAGTTTTGAGTTTTCAATTCTGGATGAAAATGGACTATGATGAATCTAATTACATCAAGGGATGTTGGATAAGTATTGGGAGATACACATCGGATCAACAGAAACATAGGTTATTCATCTAAATGAAATGGAATTGCCATTAGCAGTCATGGTCGTTCCTTGAACCTAAATATAGTTGATGACATGATTATAAGTTACTAATGTTTCCGCCATTAGAATGATCATGCACATGTCCAATGGTGAATCGTATGCATAAGAGCATGATGATTCATTGGTAAGCCACAATAGAAACGTCATGAATTCTCAAGTAGAATCCGATGAGCGATTTCGGTGTTTATCAGAATGCTCTCAAGAGGTTGCGCATATTAATGAAAATCCGAGCACATGTAAGTATTTATGAGAATCCTAAATCTTTCAAGCCTAGAAAGAGAAATAAGAAGTTTTGAAAAGATACTTAGTTGAATAAGAAGTTACTCAAAACTAATCTTTCCTAACTATGCTAGGACTTGTGAGAAGTGCTAGGCTAATCATCTTGTCAAATTGTTGCAAGATTCTGCAAAACATATACCTAGTGCATTGTGTGTGGATGGAGTACTTGATCAGTACAAGTTATATCATTCACCCCAAATTCGTTCGTTATATGATAATCGATAAGGAAGTTCTTTTAAGATAAAGAACCAAAACCGAGGTCGGGAACCTTGATGTGTACTTGGTAAGATTCATGCTATGAGAGAGAACATGAATATAAAGGAAAACGCGATTATAAGAAGTTTGAACACATGGACACATGGCATGTTAAACTTCTATTGCAATCAATAAGTGTTTACACTTACGATTTGCATCACAAGGTTGTAATATGGTATTGACTACCCGAGTGTGATGTGGACATTTGTCGTTTGAGTTATTATTAACTCACCTTGTACATTGTTATATCCAAACGGGTTGTGGAGACAATTGAACCCCGTTAAAGTGAACATGGATTAACATTGTATTTGCCCATAGTTACTTACATGAGGTGACGTCTCGAAGTGACTAGAGTATGATGCGATTGATGGCAAGTTAAAGTGCTATAGAGTCATGTGAGATGACTGGTCGATCACATAGGCAGACTGTTAGGAACATTTTGTCGGGCCTAATGACCGCTTATAGAGTTCTGGTAAATTTATATAGCCTGGTCGTGGCGAGAGCTACTATAGTATTCGAATGAGTCGATTCTTTTGACTAAAGACTATTTGCCTAAGATGGCACAGTTACAGATTAACTTTGATTTGTGTTACTACGACCTTCGTAAATGGGGTCAAATGGGCATATTTTGGGTTATGATGGCTGTGGCTAGTCGAAGGGAATGAGTGCGATAGGAATTGTCCATACCTAGTCAGGGTTATAACAATATCTCAGGGCCACTCGAGGAGTAATGAACTGGAGATGCATGGCCACGCTCGGAAGGTATCTAGCTATGATAGATAAATCCGGTCAATCAGCTATTCTACAGATCGAGGAAACCACTCTCGATATGATCACTTGCAAGTACGACCTGAAAGACACCTTGCATTGAGCGGGAGATAGTAATAGGACAAGAGAATTGGTGACGCACACTTGTCGAGGACAAGTGGGAGATTGTTGGAATATGTGTCCTCCGACAATAATGCGATCACGACTGTTGATCATGATGATCACATGTTTAAGTCTCATTATAAAGAATACAATTGGGAAGTAATATTTTATTGTCAACTGATCAACATATATCGGTAATGATTGGATGACTAGAGTTTGACATTACTGTCGTGCGACGGTGGTGATCAGTTGATCCCCTAGGTCATACCTATAGGGCAACACTCCTAATTGATCATTTAATTAATCGTATAACGTTACGAGTTAATTAAATTACTTGAAAATTGACGGACGATTTTGGAAGTAAAATTTACGTATCACATTGAAATTGATTAAAATGAGATACGGTTTGAGTATTTGAATTGTATCATTACTCAGATGAAATTATTGATTAAAGAAACAATTAAAATTAAATGAATTATTATAAATACAATTTATTGTGATTTGTAAATTGGTAAAATATTTTGGTACAAGTAATTATGAATTACTAAGTCGATTTTTGTATATGACGTATTTTTATTAATACGTTGATTTTTAATATGTTAAAAATACATAACTAATTTATGTAACATATGACATGTGACATAAGATAAAATTGACAAAAATAAAACGGATTCCATTTTATGTATGTACCGAAATTAAGGGGAGGTTTTGGCTAAAGTTGCATTGTTTAAATTAGTGGAAAACATAATCATTCACTAATAGCCTAGCCATGCAACCCTAGTTTGCATTGTGAAGGCAAACAAGAGCATGCATTGGGTCTCCTTTCTTCCCTCCTACCCGGTTTTACCAATGAAAAGGCAAAGGGTTTTTGTCTTATATTTTTTGATATACACTACATGCATGAGTGTGCATTATTCATTCATTCTAACTTATCAAAAATTAAGATTTTAGAAAGAGAAAATACTTCCTCTCCTATTCTCTCCCAACCGGTTTTTGGGAGATTAAAAACCAAATTGTTTTGGGTCATTTTTCTACAAGATTAATATTGTACTAGTATCTATAATATTAAATTTAATTAAGAGAAAGCTTTGGGTATAAATCCTTGGGAGAGATCCTACACTTGGGTCTTAGTTCATCCAAAAGGGAAAGCTCAAGAACAAGAGAGAAAGGTGATCTCTCTTGTGCCCATTAAACCGAAAATCACAATGTAAGAACAATGTTTCTTCCTTATTTTGTTTTAATGTTTGCATGCATAAGATCAATCATTAATTTTATGACAAATTAAATTATAACATATATGAATATGTAAGTATATAGATCTACTTTTCCATCTTCCGTATCATACGATCAATTAAATGATCAATTAAGAGTGTTACCCATTAGGTATGACCTAAGGGGATCAACTGGTCACCGTCGTCGCACGAAAGTAATGTCAAACTCTAGTCAGCCAATCATTACCGATATGTGTGGACCAGTTGACGGTAAAATATTACTTCCCAATTGTATTCTTTAGAATGAGACTTAAACATGTGATCATCATGATCGACAGTTGTGATCGCATTATTGTCGGAGCACACATATTCCAACAATCTCCCACTTGTCCTCGACAAGTGTGCGTCACCAATTCTCTTGTCCTATTACTATCTCCCACTCAATGCAAGGTGTCTTTCAGGTCGTACTTGCAAGTGATCATATCGAGAGTAGTTTCCGCGATCTGGAGAATAACTGATTGACCGGATTTATCTACCATAGATATCTTCCGAGCGTGGCCACGCATTTCCAGTTCATTACTCCTCGAGTGGCCCTGAGATATTGTTATAACCCTGACTAGGGGTGGACAATTCCTATCGCACTCTTTCCCTTCGACTAGCCACAGCCATCATAACCCTAAATATGCCCATTTGACCCCATTTACGACGGTCGTAGTAACATAAATCAAAGTTAATCTGAAATTGTGCCATCTTAGGCGAACAGTCTTTAGTCAAAAGAATCGACTCATTAGAATACTATAGTAGCTCTCGCCACGACCAGGCTATATAAATTTGCCAGAACTCTATAAGCGGTCATAAGGCCCGACAACGTGTTCCTAACAGTCTGCCTATGTGATCGACTAGTCATTCTCATATGACTCCATCGCGCTTGAACTTGCCATCAATCGCATCACACTCTAGTCACTTCCAGACGTCACCTCATATAAGTAACTATGGGCAAATACAATGCTAATCCGTGTTCACTTTAACGGGGTTCAATTTTCTCTACAACCCGTTTGGATGTAACAAAGTATAAGGTGAGTTAATAATAACTCAAACGACAAATGTTGACATCACATTCGGGTAGTCAATACCATGTTACAACCTTGGGATGCATATCGTAAGTGTGTAAACACCAGACGATTGCAATGGAAGTTTAACATACCATGTGTCCATGTGTTCAAACTTCTTTTATCGCATTTTCCTTTACGTTCATGTTATCTCTCATAGCATGAACCTCACCAAGTACACATATAGGTTCCCAACCTCAGTTTGGGTTCTTTATCTTGAAAGTACTTCCCTGTCGATTATCACATAACCAATGAATTTGTGGTGACTGATATAACTTGCACTGATCAAGTACTCCACCCACTCACAATGCACTAGGTAAATGTTTTGTAGAGTCTTGTAACAATTTTCAATATGATTAGCGTAGCACTTCTCACACGTCCTAGCATATTAGGAAATATTAGTTTTGAGTAATTTCTTACTTCAACTAAGTACCTTTCCAAACTACTTATTTCTCCTTTTAGCTTGAAAAGCTTAGGATTTTCATAAATCCTTACATGTGTCGAACTTTAATATGTGCAACCTCTTGACACATAACAGAGTGTTTTGTTCAATTACTGAAATCGTTCATCGGATTCTCCTCGAGAATTCATGACGATTCTTCTATGGCTTGCCAATGATTCATCATGCTATTATACATATGATTCATTATTGGACATGTGCATGATTATTCTAATGGCGGAAACATTAGTAACTAATAATCATGTGATCAACCATTCCTAGGTTCAATGAACAACCATGACTGCTAATGGCAATTCCATTTTCATTGACATGAATAACCTACGTTTCTCGTTGATTCGATGTGTATGTCTCAATACCTATCCAACATCTCATGATGTGATTGGATTCATCATAGTCCATTTTCATCCAGAATTGAAAACTCAAATACTTCTTTGTGAAAGAAAGTATTAGCTCGTCATTCTCAATGAGTAATGAGTTATAAACTTTTACAAGATGATTGCTCCCACTAAATTCCATGTCTTCACATGATAATTTCCAACTCCCACTTAATTCCACATGTTTCGCAATTGACTACTCAATCGAAACATTTCAAGAATTGAAATATATATTGCTTTGCTAAGTTATTAAGATAAAACCATATATGTTCCCATCATATCCTTTCAAAATACCTATTTTGAAGAGATTTCATCTTAACCATATGGAAAGAGATTCTAATCTCTAACTCATTCATTTTATAATGATTCGTAGTAATGTCATTGTTTAAATATGAATAATATCTAATATACGTCCTTCTCAAAATACCCTTTTCGGAAGGAGGTTTAACCATATCATTTTCATAATGAGGTTAAGTAATGACATTAGCGTGGTTAATACTTAACTTAGCTCTTGTGGATATCGGTATATCAATCTTTGCAACTTCTAGTCATAAATCTCATCTATTTTCTAGGATGCAACTTTAATTCATATAGGCTCTTAAGTAAATATCAATATTGAAACTATTGGTCAAATGTTGTTCATAAACTTAGTCAAAACTTATTGTTAAGACTTTAAATTAGTCATTCTCATTCCAAAAATTTCTTTTGGTCTCCTCGTGTAGTTATCTTGAGAACATATTCTTTTGATTACTTCACTTGGTCTCATTTCTCATGTAGATATCATCTATTCGAGACCATAGATCTTATCTATTCGAGTATACTCTCTGTATAGGTATACAAATCATTCGTTCTTGTGTAGATCTCATTTACACAAGTACACAAATTTTGCTTTATGTTCTTTGTGTCTTCATTTTCTCCCACTCTATCTTTAGAATGAATACACTAGAGATTCAAAGATAGCTTATGAGATACAAATAATGATTTTGAAGTATAAGGAGGACTATCTCATAGGTTGACTAATTGTTTTAAATTTGACGATTGTACTTGGTGATTGACATTCCTTTAAGAGAGTTCATCAACTCAATATCACTTTATAATTGATCATACACAAGCCTCAAGCTTGTGGACATATAATGAATCCCATCATTATAGTTGTTTAGTAGATCACTTTAAATGATCATATGTTTCTATGAGCAAGCGGATAATGACGAATTTTAGAACAAGGATAAAATACGATAAAACGGGTGACTTGGGTTGCAAACCAAGCCACCATTATCCAAAATACAACCATTATCCAAAATACATTTCCATGTCGAACACGGAAATCAAAAGGTTCTAAAATCCGAAACATAAACTAAAATAAGACAATAAAAAGCCAAGCTTCATGGAAGCTACTCCTAGCTTCTTGATGGTTTCTCAAGCTTGCTTTTCTTTTCCTTTGTCCTTGCTTGGTGGAGGCCCTATTTACAATAAAAAGGGGATACATTATCACAACTTTGTATCACAATACCATAGTTGAATTAGAAACATAAAAGAAAAGATAGTCATTTACCTACTGGAGTGATCTTTCCAGCTTTAATATCACCAAGGTATTTGGAACAATTTCTTTTCCAATGTCCAACACCATTACAATAATGGAATTTATCAAGAGGACCCTTCTTGATTTTGGAAGTGCTAGCTTCCTAAGTCTTAGCTTTGGTGAAAGTGGGAGCTTGCTTTTTACCCTTCTTCCCATTCTTCTTGAACTTCCCCTTGCTTTTGGTACTTATGTTAAGCACATCCTTAGGTGGGTTAACATTTAACCCCATGTCTCTTTCGGCTTGCACAAGTAACTTGTGCAATTCTTCAAGAGACACGTCCTTGTCTTGCATGTTAAAATTCACCCGGAACTGAACATACGCTTTGAGTTTGGATAAGGAGTGTAGAATCCTATCTACAATGAGTTCCTTGGGGATTTCAACCTTTTGAATTTTCAAGGTCTCGACTAGCTCCATCAATTTGAGCACGTGAGGGCTAACCTTTTGGCCCTCTTTGAAGTCGAGATCAAAGAATGCCGCGGCCGCCTCATATTGGACGATCCGCGGAGTTTGTGAAAACATTGTCACAAGCTTGGAATAAATTTCATTAGTGGTGCCCATCTTAAAGGCTCTCCTTTAGAGATCCGCCTCCATCACAAAGATCAACACATTTTTCATTGCGGCGGACTCCTTGTGGTAAGCCTCATATGCTACCCAAGTAGCGGCGGTCGACCTAGTATTAGGTTCGGGTGGAGAGGCCTCGGTAAGGTAACGAAGCTTGTCGTCACCTTGGGCGGCTAATTTGAGTTGGGCAGCCCAATCGGAGAAATTTGACCCATTCTTTTCAAGTTTACAACGATCCATGAAGGATGGGAGCCATAAAGTATTAGTGAGAGGTGTGGTGTTGGTGTTTGGAGTTGCCATTTTTTATGAGAAATATGAGCGGTCTACAAAACAAAATATAGAAGGAATAAAACATATGTCATTTTCAAAATAATAATACTCGTAAAATTCAATTTAAATTTAAACAGGTTTTATTGCATTTATCTAGTGACCTCTACCCAACTTGATAAATGATTCCAAGACCGAAATTCATATCAACTTAGGGCACGGTGTGCCGAAATACCCTTTATTAACATAACTTGGTGGATTAGCCTCTTAATCGATTCGACTTTTAGAACTCTTGGTCGATAAAATTACATTAATATTTATCTCTAGCCGGAAACACATCCGGAATTCGTCGTGAATACTTTCGTTGAGTTCAACCCAAATTTCGAATAAATGTGTCCATGATCCAAACTCATATCAACTTAGGGCACGGTGTGCCGAAATACCGCTCATTAATATAAATTCGGTGGATAGACATTTATCACCCACTTCCCCTACGTAACAAGGTTTGTACCCCGGTAGGGCCGAGTGCACTCCCTCGCGAAATAGGTTTTCATGGTTTCTACTTTTTGGTAAGGCTATGTCTCAATTGATTATTTTAGCAAGAGGTCATGTCAATTTATTATCTATCACGTTTTAAGTGAACTAAAGCGGTGAACTACGATAATTCTAATTGACACGGTCAGTAAACTCGATTAAAAGATGATGCATGTTTTAGTTATGGCGATTTAGCGATGCATGCAACATATAAATAAAATGCAAATCATAAAATAAATCCTAGTATGACATTCCTAAAATAGAAAATCTAATTGACTATTACATATTCGGAAACCAACTCCATTGGTCCCTTGAACTTCGGTTTTGGCACGCATCTCGTGGTAACACCGTCTTTATGTATCGCCTTCTTGAGTGACACTGTCTTCAAGGAACTCCAGAATAAATAAATTACATAACAAATTACATAATTTCCTATTATACATTTGTAATTAAAATAAAATAAATCTATTAAATTACAAAACGGTGATACAAGATCACAATAAATTATAACCGAGTCGATATTCCCATACATTTCGGGTAATACCAATTAAAAACTAAGGCCATACTAAGTAAAAATTACATAATTCAAAAAATTACATAAAATAAAATTATGACAATCATAAATAAAATGCAGCATTATAATATGTATGAACATGCCCAATTTTATGCTAAATCGCCTTTAAGGAGCCAATATCATATATTAAACGGTTTTTAGGGATTTGCGTGATTCAACCTTTTAAAATCACAATAAATTACATGAAATCATATTTATGCATAAGTTAATTACCCTAACCAACTTAGGACTCAAAATTAGTCTCCACTAACATATTGACTATAATTAACTTATATTTCTTAAAATTGTTCATTAGTGGACTCAAAATTACAATAAAATGCTATAAAATTCAAATAAATCACAAAAATTTCAAATAAATTCAAAATTTGAAATTTAAACTCATGAACATTCTTGAAAAATACAATGACACTCATAATGTTCAAAAACTTAGGTTAAAAATTTCGAAATTTGTCGGGAAAAACAATGTTGCGGTTTATCGGATTTATCAAATATAATCATAAAAAACATGAGAAAAATTATATTTATCAACTTTTCAATTTTAGATCTGAAATAGGTAATAAAATGCAACATGTGACGTTTTTCCTTAGTCATGAAGTATGTTTTAGCTATTATTCACAAATTAAAATCACTATTTATGTTATTTTTCATCAAAAATTCATAAATCATGCGTAAAGACTTCATAATAGCCTATTATTTTACACACATCTTTTAAAATTTCATACGACAACATACTAAATTTATATGACCAGATTCGAAATATTTTTCATATTAACCTATTTTTCATTTAAATTCCATTTTTATCATGAAAAATCCATATTTCGAGCATAAAACTCTAAAAATTCTGAAACTTTACAGGTCATCTAAAAATAAAACATGTGATAACACATCCAAAAACCACTGAAAAATTCGAAGTTTAGCTAATTTTAGTCTGAAAATGACATTTTAATCATAAAATCACATTTTTAATGCCATTATTATATAGGATGAACAATAAAAATCCATAAATTAACCAAAATATCCTTAATACATTTTAGGATCAGAAACTTTAATATGCATAATTTATTTCGTGATATATCATAATAACACAAATTTATGAGTTTTATATGTTAATCGTATAACTCGGAAAAATTATAACCGATTTGCATGCAAACAACCTTAGGCTCTTGATACCGCTTGTTAGAAATCTATATCTCTTTACTTAACATATTCATATATGTTTTAGTTTTAATTTAGTCATAAAATTAAATATTGATCTTATGCATGCAAACAATAAAAAAAGAATAAGGAAGAAATCATCATCTTACATTGAAGATTTCGGATTATTTGGGCACAAGTGAGTTCTCCTACTCACTTGTTCTTGAGCTTCCTTAAATGGATGAACAAGGATTCAAGTAGAGAATCCCTCCCAAGGATTAATACCCAAAGTAACAACTTAATAAAATTAATATTATTATTACTAGAACAATATTAATTTTGTATAAAATTGACCAAAATATAATTTTGCTCTCTCAATATTTC
Source organism: Silene latifolia (assembly GCF_048544455.1). Taxonomy (NCBI): domain Eukaryota; kingdom Viridiplantae; phylum Streptophyta; class Magnoliopsida; order Caryophyllales; family Caryophyllaceae; genus Silene; species Silene latifolia. The sequence continues at coordinate 123,900,075 of NC_133538.1, read as the reverse complement.
GGTTAAGAGAAAGGGACAAAGAGGAAGAATTTATCTTTCTAAAAACTCTTATTTTTAGATGTGTGAATGAATGATACACTAATGTTTTTGGTAGTGTATATTAGGTAAAAATTAGAAGGAAAAACCCATGGTTTTTCCTCTCACAAAACCAGGTAGAAGGGGGAGGTGGTGATGCCCAATGCATGATCAAAGTGCTCTTCACAATAACCACTAGGTTTGCATGGCTAGGTTTTAGGCAAATGATTATGTTTACCACTTACTTAATCAACATAATATTTTCCTAATATCACCCCTAATTTCGGTCAATATAGTGTAAAATGGAAAATCCATTTTACACATTATTTTGTCAATTTGTCACATGTAACATGTCATTTAAAATTGTTAGGTATTTTTAACATATTAAAAATCAACGCATTAATAAAAATACGTCATATACAAAATTGACTTAGTAATTCATAATTACTTGTACCAAAATAATTTACCAATTATAAATCACAATGTCTTGTATTTATAATAATTTATTCATTCAAATGCAATTGTTTCCTTAAACAATAATTTCATCTAAGTAATAAAACAATTCGATTACTTAGACCGTATCTTATTTAATTAAATTACAATGAGACACGTAAATATTACTTCCAAAATCGTCCGTCAATTTTAAGTAATTTAATTAACTCGTATCGTCATACGATCAATTAAATGATCAATTAAGATTGTTACCCTTTAGGTAAGACCTAAGGGGATCAACTGGTCACCACCGTCGCACGACAGGAATGTCAAAATCTAGTCAGCCAATCATTACCGATATGTGTGGACAAGTTGACAGTAAAATATTACTTCCCAATTGTATTCTTTAGAATGAGACTTAAACATGTGATCATCATGATCGACAGTTGTGATCGCATTATTGTCGGAGGACACATATTCCAACATATCTATCAATGAGACCTAGCGGTGACTTGTTAGATGCTTAGTTTTGACCAACCCGTAGATTGAAAGATAGGGAAGGACTTAGATTAACGAATTAAGACGGCTAAATTGCTAGATCGAAAGATAATGTAATTTAGGCATTAGGATCGCTAGTCAAGAACGAAATTTAGTATTAGTGACACCTAGGGACTAATAGCATAGACCGAGAGGGGCTATTAGTTGACTTGGACCGAGAGGACTTGTCATACCCATCACCCACGACTGTATTTCGAGACTTACCTAGACTTTTGTGCCATCGTAGCTATAGTGACCCGATCATCTTAGCTCCCTTCTATTATTTGTTTACATCATCTAATTATTTGCTTGTTTTTATTTGTTTATTTATTTCATTTGCATTTAGACTTAGACAAAATCCAAACCCCCTCAAATTCTGACCCTAAGACTAGAATATTAAACAATAGAAACTCCCCCGCCTCTCTGTGGTTCGACCCTGTTACCACTAGCTTCTGTTAGTTCTAATAGGTATTATAAATATTATTTTGGTGTACACAACGACAGGCATCAAATTTTGGCGCCGTTGCCGGGGAGGCAGTGCTAGTTTTAGTTGTTTTTATTTTAGTCTGTCTTTAGCCTCAAGGGATTTATTCCTTGAGGCGGTTCTAATCTTTTTCCTTTAGTTTTGTTTTTATAGGTCTTTCAGGTCCTATCTAAGCAGGATTTTGGAAAGAGAACATCAAAGGGAAGGCTTGAGTACCTTTGATTCTTCCACCAAGATGTCTAACGTCTCTAGAATTATAGCACAATTTGAAGCTCATAATGCAAAATCTGACAAGCTGGAGAGTAGACAGTCGCGGAAAGCAAGTGTAGAGATGAGTATTGTTGCGGCACATGAGGCTTATGTTAATGCTCGATCGGAAAAGCTTGAGGTGGCACAATTGAAGCAAGAAAATTCAGAGCAGAATGCTTCGGTTCATGGCACCAATGAGATTGCGGAATTGAGAACGGTAGTCCAAGCTCTTATGGCTCATATGGTGAAAATTGAAAGCCAAATTGCTATCTTCGCAGCTAATCAAGTTGCTAACTCACCAAGTAAATTTGAGGTGCCTATCGAGACCATTAATGCCATTAATCTTCAAAGTGGCCTTTCTTATGATGGACCCGTGAAGCAAGGAGAGGATTCGGGAAATATGGAGAAGCTTATTAAAGTTTCTGATGCGGAAAAGGATCACGTCCCCAGTACTCATGGTCGACCGACCGTATCCCATAGTCCGTCGACCAACCTACATGATGATACTGCACACTTTGACAGTTAAGAGCTCTCTGATCCCAGCTCCAATGGTCGACCGACCAACACAACTGGTCGACCGACCAGTATGCCTGCACAGAATGAAAATCCGTCACTTGATTTGCATGACACCACAGCTCATGATAAAGTGACGAGGGTTTTGAACATGCGCAAGTTCGATGTTGTTTGTTTGCGTGATACTTCGGCCCGAATTATTGACGGGTCATTCATTTTAAGAGGTATGAAGTCACTTCCGAGAGTTGATAAGGACAAGGTCCTTAATTCAAAGGATGTTTCAAGGAAGGAAGTATAGGAGCGAGCCGAGTTGTCAATAAAGCTTCCATTTCCTGAGCGGCTCCAGAAATCGGAAGATGAGGTACATTATGTGAATATTGATGATGTCCCACCTTTTATTCCTACCCTTATTACTGCTCTAACACCTCCGCCCCAGATTGGGAGCAAGATGGAGGAAGATTTTGCTCTTTTGACCGTTTCAGGAGCTGGTTTGGAGAAGAAAGGGCCACCTGATTTTCCAGCTTTGAAGAAGTCAGAGCGAGGCATGGAGTATGATCTGGAGTTCGATGAGCCGGACGATACTGTTGGGGTTGGTGTCCTTAACAGTTAGTGCAAGGACTTATAAACCTCTAAAAGGATCAAAGGGTATACTTTGTATCATAATCAGTTGATCCACGTTTATCAATAACGGTTGGCTTGCTAGATAAGTTTGACGTTATTGTCATACAGATGGCGGTGATCAACTGGTCCCTAAAAGTCACACCTATAGGATACGTCTTGAGTGATGTGACGGTATGAAAATACAGTCATGTAGATGCCAAATCTGACTAACCAGTTAGTCTGAGTTATTTGATTAATAATTAGTCAAAATATGATGTTGAGATATTATATTTAATACGGATTAAATATCATGGGCTAAAAGGCGAATTAACTGATTAATTCGTAAAATTAAATATAAGCGTTTTATATTTAATTAAATGTATATTGAATATAATTATACAATCTTTTGTTTTGTCGGACATGTATTAATAATTCAACTAACCCGTATTATTAGTTGATGCCTTAATTTCCGATAACCGATAATGATTTATAATCAGACGCGTCGTATACACTTAGCAAGCCTTGGACCGGACCACGAGTTTAAGTAAAGAGGAAATGAAAAGCCCATTTCCTCTTACCCACTCGGTTTGGCCGAGAATTACAAAGACAAAAGGAGGGTTTCCTCCTCTTGTCTAACCGAATCTCATTTGCTAACAAGAATTAGGGTTTTGGGAATTGTGCCTCTCAGAACCCGGATCTCACATCCAACACAACTCACAAAAACCATCCTCTCAATATTGCAAAGGCAATTAGAGGAATTGATCTAGCACAAGGGCATTACTCGGACTATCTTGGGTGCATCGTTTAGGAGGAGATTTGCTTTAATCTCTCATTGCCTTTTGCACTAGGACCGAAGGTTACTTCTACATCTTTATCGTTTTCATCATGTTTTTCGTTTTATGACTATAAACTACATATGAATTTTGCGTTATAATCCTATAATTAAAGGGCATTATACGGATATTACCCTACAAGTGGTATCAGAGCGAGGCCACGTAAATTTTTATATGTGTTTTTCATCAAACGATTGTTGAAACGATGGATTTTGTTCAAAAAAAATGGTCTCGGCGGCCTCTTTTTGTGTCACGGCTCAATTTTTTTTTGGCTCGGCAATATCGGTTTGTTGCTTTGCGTTTTTGTTTTGTGTTGGGATCCGTGTCTAGTTTACACGGATGTGTTTTTGTCTTGTTTTAATTTTTGATCTTTGCATATAGTCTATGTAATCGATATTCATCGCTATATGTTAAAGATCGGTTAAAATCATTGCTTAAAATTTCGTGTGGTAAAAATTTTGGTTCGAAAATTTTATGGAAAACCGTGCGGCCTTCTTGATATCTCGGCCTGTTTTTCTGTTTTTTGCATTGATTTGCGTGCCACACAATTTTGTTAGATCGTTCGATCTCTTGTTTTCATATTGTTCTTAGCGATTTGTTGTTTTAATCGATAATTACAACAAAATGTAAAGAACATGTCTATTGTATTTTTATTTTAATCCGGATTAGAGTAAATTGCAATTGTGTTTTAATCAAACCGTTTTGTTTTGATCTTGAGTCGCTCACGTTTTGAGTGAGTGTAAAAATTTTTTTTTTTTTTTTGCCTTAAAGGCTCTCGGCATTTCTGCTAAAATAAAAAAAAAATTTTCAGCCCCCGGTAATCTTTATTCACGTCAACGATGAGAAGAAAAAAAAAAAAAAAAAAAAAAAAAATTTTCTGTTTTTTTTTTCGGCCTTTTTAATGCATAAAACGTTTTTTTATGCTCTCGCTTGATTAGTGAAACGGTTCACCCACGTAAAACAAAGTTACTTTAACATGATTTATTGTAACGGATTATCTCGGATCAAAATTAACTTGACTAAAGCGGTTTTGTCATGTAATTTTAATTATCTTTGGTGGTTTGGATAAAAATTTAACATAATTACGGAATTATGTCACGAATAAATTTAATTTTTAGTTGATGCATTTTGTTTTATCGTTCTTATATATATTTTGAATGTTTTGAATGCCTTTTAATTACGTATTTAATTATTTTGCAAACGGTTGTAACTTAGTGTGGCCTTAGTAGAACGTGTTACCGTAATGATGGAACACGGTCTTGGTTGTATTTTGAGATCTTGTATCTCCATTTTATTTCTTTTAATTACAGTTTTTATTTAGAATGTAAATAGGTTTATATTTTTAAATTTTAAATTGTAATTCTTGAGAAGACTAAAGATGGAGACCGGATGCTCACTCCCGCTACTTGGACAAAGATGGAACATCAAGACAAGCTTTTCGGGTCCAACGGTGGATTCCAAAGTTGTATTTTGTTCTTTTTACTAGGATAGGCCACACTAGGAAATTTTATTTACGTATTGCATTCATTTATTTATTTTATTACAACGATAGTATGCATCATATTCCGCCTAAAAACCAAACCACCTAATAATTGCATGAAAACTGACACATGTAGAGGTCACGAGTTAGTTTTCATTGACATTCTCATGTCACACGTTTTAAGCCATCATCCAAATAAATTCATTCACGACAAACGCTAGTTATTCGTTCACTTAAAATGAATTATAATTTTGTTAATGGGATCTTCCTCGTATAAACTAAAATTGAGAACGGTCTTTATAGGTCAAACTCCAATGAGTCCCTTCTTCGTCGGTAGGCATACTATGACCCCTTCTACGTCGGGTAAGTTGGAACCGATTGACCTATTTTATCTCAACACTATGGTCACTCGTACGATCCTGTGATCATGGTGGACTATAGATAGGATTTGTAAATCTATCGACCAAGAGTTCTTCCTAGGAAGAATTAGCTAAACAGTTGGCTTATCGGTTTACGAAATTGAGTCTTGGGATCACTTGTATCATTCTTGAGGGAGATCAATTATGCAAGTGGGAGAGTCTACATGTTTAAAATGAATTTTAAAATAGACTTAAATCACCTCGATGAGTTGCTTATTTCGTTTTGTTTTTCTTCTTTTTCAGTGTAGATCACGTATTAAACTGCTAAACAACAAATGGCTGGTTCAAGTGATAACCCAATGCCAAGTGCCACATTGGACCGTGAGTCCTGGCTTAGGATCTTCATGAGTCGGATGAATCGGTCTACTCGATCGAAGAATGACGGATCCAACTTCGCGGATCGGGAGGCAAAGATTACGGAATGCCGCGCCGCCGACGGAAAGCTCGGATATCCGCTTGAGCCCATGCGTTAAACCCAGGCCCCACTACTGGAATAAATGAGATCGACAAGTATAACGATTTCGCTTTAGAAGCGGGTGCGGTAAAGAACGTACTTATTTTTGCAATGGAACCCAATTTGCAGAAACGCTTCATAGCCCATGGTGCAAACAAGATTTTCACCACGCTCACTAAGGAATTCTCGAAAGCACCGAGAATCGTGACCTATGAGCATACCACTCGCTTCTTTGATGCGAGACTCCAGAAGGGCCAACCGGTTAGCCCACACATTCTCAGCATGATTGAGAATGTCGAGAAACCGGAGACCTTTAATCGTAACATCAGCGAGAATATTGTTATCGACCGTATTCTTCACTCACTCCACGATGGTTATTCGCAATTCAGAGCGAATTACTATATGAATGATTTGAAGAAAACTCCCCATGAATTGCACTCCCTCCTCGTACAGACCGAGAAGGACATGAAGTTCGAGTGGGAGTTGAAACGGGATGTTCTCGTTGTGTCAAACAAAGGGAAAGGTAAGGGCAAAGCTCCGCAAACCTAACGAGAGGTAAGGCGAAGTTCAAGAAGTCGGGTTCAGGGAAGAGTGGTCCTGGTGAGGCGAGTAACTCATCAGGCATGACAAAGAGCAAGAGTGAAAACATGGAATGCCATCATTGCCACAAGACTGGGCATTGGAGACGCACATGTCCTGTTTATCATGAGGACTTAAAGGCAGGTCGTGTTAAACCTGTTGGTATGTCTTCTCTCTCTTCTACTTTTATTCATATGATTGAGATTAACCACGCAAGTTACGGAACTTGGGTACTTGATACTGGTTGTGGTTCTCATCTGTGTAATCATGTGCAGGGGCTCCGAAACATCGAACCCCTCGTAAAGGGTGAGGTGGACCTGCGTGTTGGGAATGGAGCAAGAGTAGCTGCCATCTCCAAGGGGACATATGTGATCCAGCTTCCAAGCGGATTTGAGTTGTCATTATATGACTGCTATTATGTACCTAGTCTTTCCAAAAACATTATTTCAGTTTCTGCGCTTGATAAACTTGGTTTTTCATTTGTAATAGAAAACAATGCTTGCATTTTCTCATTACACGATATGATTTACGGCAAGGCAGTTTCCATGAACGGAATTTATGTTTTAGATCAGACCTCGGAAATATTACACGTAATGAATAAAAAGTTAAAGGTTGGTGACAAAGATCAAACGTATCTATGGCACTGCCGTATGGGACACATTAATGAGAAACGCGTAAAACAGCTCATCAAACATGGAGCTATCTCGGCCTTTGATTTTCAATCATTTGGCACGTGTGAATCATGTCTCATCGGTAAGATGACTCGGATTTCCTTCAAAGGTGTTGGAATGCGCGCTGCTGACCTATTAGGGCTCATACACACGGATGTATGTGGTCCTATGTCAATCACCGCACGAGAAGGCTATAGGTATTTCATCACTTTCACGGACGATTTGAGTAGATATGGCTATGTCTACTTAATGAAGCACAAAAGTGAATCCTTTGAGAAATTCAAGGAATACCAGAATAGGGTACAGAACCTATTGGGTAGAAAGATAAAAACACTGCGTTCGGATCGTGGTGGCGAGTATCTTTCTCACGAGTTTGATCAACACCTAAAGGACTGTGGGATTGCCCTACGGTTAACTCCACTGGAACACCTCATTTGAATGGTGTGTCCGAACGGAGAAATCGAACACTACTTGATATGGTTCGATCCATGATGAGTCACACGGTTTTACCGGATTCATTATGGGGTTATGCTCTTTGTCGCCGCTCTAACACTTAACCGAAGTCCGTCTAAAGTGTTGACAAAACTCCATATGAACTATGGAAGGGAACGGTCCCTAACTTGTCCTTTATACGGGTTTGGGGCTGCGAGGCTTATGTCAAGTGGAGACCTGAAGATAAGCTCGGCCCGCGATCGGTCAAGACATACTTTATAGGTTATCCTAAAGGATCACGTGGTCATTACTTCTATTCGCCAACCGAACAACGTGTTTTTGTTGCGGCTAGTGCGACATTCTTAGAGAAGGAATTTCTCGAGAATGCAAAGTGTGATAGAACCTTCGACCTATCGGAGATTCCAGAACCAAACACCGAGCAACCATTGGAGGAACCTATTCCTTCAATCCCGGCTGCGGTAAATATTCCTGAGGAACCTAGGAGGTCGGGAAGAGTCTCTATTCCTCCGGACAGATACATTGGTATGGTCGAGGAACATGACATAGATGACGTTCTACTCCTTACGAGTAGTGAACCCGCAACCTATAAAGGTCTTTGTGACCAGATTCGACTCGAAACTATGGCTTGAGGCCATGAAATCCGAGATGGACTCTATGTATGAGAACAACGTGTGGGATCTTGTTGACTTACCTGCTAAGGTTCGTCCCCTTCAATGCAAATGGCTTTACAAGATAAAGCATTCTGTGGAAGGTCAACAAGATATCTACAAAGCACGACTAGTTGCTAAAGGTTTCACCCAAGTGCCAGGTTTGCACTACGATGAGATTTTTGCACCTGTAGTCATGTTGCGTTCCATCCGGATTATCTTAGCGATTGCCGCTTTTCATGACTATGAAATTTGGCAAATGGACGTGAAAACCGCCTTCTTAAACGGATTTTTGGAGGAAGAGTTGTACATGGTACAACCCGAAGGTTTCATCGATCCAGCACATCCTAAGAAAGTGTGCAAGCTTAAGCGTTCCATTTATGGACTTAAGCAAGCATCAAGGAGTTGGAATCATCGCTTCGACCAAGTGATAAAAGAAAATGGATTTACTCGATCGGTCGAGGAACCATGTCTATATATCAAGTCGAGTGGGAGCAAGATTGTTTTCCTAATATTGTATGTTGACAACATACTCCTGATTGGGAATAACATACCTCTCTTAACTTCGGTGAAAGTATGGTTGAAAAACCATTTCCAGATGAAAGATCTGGGTGAGGCACAAAGAATTTTGGGCATCCGTATCTATCGAGATAGATCACGTCGGATGTTATCTCTCGTCAGAGTCTTACATAGACAAAGTCCTAGAGAGATTCAGCATGACTAACTCCAAAAGGGGGTTTCTTCCTATGGCTCCAGGGGTGCATTTGAGCAAGTCTCGGGCACCGAGAGACAGGAAGAGAAAGAGCACATGACCGGATTCCTTATGCTTCGGCAATAGGATCAATCATGTATGCCATGATATGCACACCGTGGCATATGCATTGAGTATGACAAGTCGATTCCAACAAAGATCTAGGTAATTCACATTGGATGGTGTCAAGAACATTCTTAAGTACCTACGGAGGACTAAAGATTGGGCATTGACTTATGGATCGAGATGACTCGAAATCTCGGTCTGGATTCGTTTTTACTCTTAATGGCGCTTCATCGGTGGAAGAGTTCCAAACAAAGTGTTAGCAGATTCTACGATCGAGTCCGAGTACTATGTCGCGTCTAGACATGTACAACGGAAAGCTCATCTAATCCGAGATTACGTGGAGCAAAAGGAAGTAGTGATAGAAAGATTGCTACAGATGTTAATATAGCAGATCCTCTCACTAAACCATTACGACAAGATAAGCATGAAGGGCATGTCAATTCTATGGGAATTAAACGTGTTCCTAAGTTGTAGTACTCTTTTATGGATCAGATTCATTCCTTTTTGTACTCTATACAACATCATCGTTTTGATATTTTATATATTTTGTTTTTCATGTGGAATTGTGCGACAATTTTGAACACCACAAAGTGAACTGAACGAACATTATATTTTTCAGTCCTTAATTGCCCACATGAGCTGATAACTCTGGCAATTATTTTGTGACGTTGGTTGATGGTGGGTTCAACGAGCCATAAGTCAACCGGTTGACTGACCAATCACAGAGGCGATTTATACGGATATTTCGTAGGACACAATTGTGACATCGACGTGGAGTCCTAAATGTTTTATAACATTCGTTGCCGGGTCGTGGATAGGACTTCCATGGTGATCCTAAGAGTCGATTCTTTTGACTATCGATTGTGTCTCTTGAGACTAAAGGCGATTTTGGGTGACTTTGGTTTCTTTCTCACGGTCATCCGTAACGGGGGGGCCAAGTAGATTGTTTCGGGTCATTTCATCTTTGTGCTTAGATCGGAAGGAGTTCGAGTTGAAGGAAATATTCAGCCTTTTATCGGGTACTCGATATTTCTCGGGGCCACTCGAGGAGTCAGAATCGAAATGCATGGCCATGCTCGGATACGGATTCGTTTTATCGGTTAAGTTACTCTCTAGTCGGGGAAACCACTCTTGATCCAGATCGATTGTAAATACGACCTTTGTGGATCCGGATCCGCAAATTGTTTTACATTGAGTGGGAGAAATTTTAAATGAATATGAGAATCGGTTATCGCACATACACTTGTTCGGACAAGTGGGAGTTTGTTGGAGCCTGTGTCCTCCAGTTAGTGTGGATAACGTCATTGCACATACACTTGTACGGACAAGTGGGAGCTTGTTGGGGTTGGTGTCCTTAACAGTTAGTGCAAGGACTTATAAACCTCTAAAAGGATCAAAGGGTATACTTTGTATCATAATCAGTTGATCCACGTTTATCAATAACGGTTGGCTTGCTAGATAAGTTTGACGTTATTGTCATACAGATGGCGGTGATCAACTGGTCCCTAAAAGTCACACCTATAGGATACGTCTTGAGTGATGTGACGGTATGAAAATACAGTCATGTAGATGCCAAATCGACTAACAGTTAGTCTGAGTTATTTGATTAATAATTAGTCAAAATATGATGTTGAGATATTATATTTAATACGGATTAAATATCATGGGCTAAAGGCGAATTAACCAGTTAATTCGTAAAATTAAATATAAGCGTTTTATATTTAATTAAATGTATATTGAATATAATTATACAATACTGTTTTGTCGGACATGTATTAATAATTCAACTAACCCGTATTATTAGTTGATGCCTTAATTTCCGATAACCGATAATGTGATTTATAATCGACGCGTCGTATACACTTAGCAAGCCTTGGACCGGACCACGAGTTTAAGTAAAGAGGAAATGAAAAGCCCATTTCCTCTTACCCACTCGGTTTGGCCGAGAATTACAAAGACAAAAGGAGGGTTTCCTCCTCTTGTCTAACCGAATCTCATTTGCTAACAAGAATTAGGGTTTTGGGAATTGTGCCTCTCAGAACCCGGATCTCACATCCAACACAACTCACAAAACCATCCTCTCAATATTGCAAAGGCAATTAGAGGAATTGATCTAGCACAAGGGCATTACTCGGACTATCTTGGGTGCATCGTTTAGGAGGAGATTTGCTTTAATCTCTCATTGCCTTTTGCACTAGGACCGAAGGTTACTTCTACATCTTTATCGTTTTCATCATGTTTTTCGTTTTATGACTATAAACTACATATGAATTTTGCGTTATAATCCTATAATTAAAGGGCATTATACGGATATTACCCTACAGATACTAGAGCATGGAGGGCTAGAGCTGCTGATGATCCATTGAGTTGCCTAGATGACGGAGATGGGTGGTCTCCATCTGCTGAAATTAGTATTGCTGAGGCGACTGCATCTAGCCAAAGGCCATGGTCGGAGTTATCCTGCAGTTTCCGCGGATAAACACTTTCACATTTTATTGCTTGAGTTTTAAGACAATTATTTTTATTGCATTTTTTAGACTATTTCCCGCTTTAAGTTTGCGAGACTACGTATTTTATTTGTTTTGCATAGGATTTTTAAGACTATAGACTGTTTTTATTGGGTTTGCGCGAATTTTGGGCGCGTAATATTGTGCATTTGCAGGTTTGTAGACCACGATAACTCAATCTATTGAGTTATTTCGAAGAAAACAAGACCGCTGCATCAGGTGCAATGGTCGGTCGACCGGTTCCCTTGGTCGATCGACCGGGTTGCTGCTTCCAGAGAGCACTGTTCACCCGTCGTGTGGTTGGTCGACTAGCCCCATTAGTCGATCGACCACCAACGCTGCTATACTTGACTCTCCTTTTCTTCTACTTTAATTTCCATGCACATTTTTCCCGCCCAAATTCTTTTATTTCCGAATGATGTTTGCTTTTCTGTCATTCAGGTATCTTATGGTAGCACTGCTGGCTACCGAAACCTCCTAGCTCGCGCTGGTTTGGGGAGGTTTCTGTTTGCGCTTAAATCTTGTGCGTTCCCGAAATCTTTATCTCTTATGTCTTATTTAGTTGTAGTTATTTAAATGCAAATTCCCATTTCCTTTTTCGCTTCTTATACATGATTTCGCACAATGGGGACATTGTGTGATTTGGTTTGGGGAAGGGTTTTGCATTATGATGCGCGCATATTATATAGACTTTTACGGTCTCTTTTGGCACGTATTTCTATGTATTTGAGTGATATTATGTCACTTTATACCCCGAATAGGCTACTTTGTGCGTCTGTTTTTATTTTGCAGATTTGTAGCGGAAACCAACCTTTAGTGGCCTCGAGATAGCATTTCTGGAAGATGGACGGAAAAGAAGACGAAGGACTCGTGCATGGGAAAGCGTGAAGACGAAAGTCAACCAAATTAAGCAAGTCAGAACTACTACGGAAGCTGAGAAGTGACTGAAGATCTCGATCGACCTTATCTGGCGGTCGATCGAGAACACAGAGGAACACAAGCCTTCGATCGAGCTGCCATGTGCTCGATCGAATTGTCAAGCCCTCGATCGAGCTGTCCTGTGCTCGATCGAGCTGTCCTGTACTCGATCGAGAGCCTTAACCTCTCGATCGAGAGGTTCTCCTTTACGTGGGCTATTAAAGCCCGTAGGTTAATAAAACAACTCGTGAGTTTTTGTTATAAAAACTATTAGACGAGTTGCTAGGTTATTATCTTTCATCTATCATTCAATTTTCTACATATATTTTTGCTTTTTCTTGTTCCTTTGCTTGGGATTTTACGATCTTGGGTTTGGTTGTTCTTTACGCCGGATTCGCTATTATAGTATAATTCTTTCCCTTAATCTCTTCTCTTGTTTATGTTTTATAGTTGCTCTTTTAGTTTCGTTGATAATTCCTGCTTTAATCTCGTCATTGCTTTATACTATTGTTGCATCATGTTTTCCGTTAGCATTTCGTCATTAGTTATGTTAGTTAATATAATTAGCATGCGTAGCTAATTTCTTTATATCTTAGGGATGAGGGAAACCGTGTTAGAAGCATGTTAGGATGACTACTAGGGTAGTTATGCGGTAGGAATCAGGTCTAAGCAATTTATTTGTAGTTCGGTTGAATGAGTGTACGCAGGAAACCGTCTGTTTAGTTAACCCCCGACCTGGATCGAAAGATTGGAAGGGTAGACTTGCTTAGTTCTGATAATAGACTCCTATGAGAGCGAAAGTCAAGTAGGACGACCTTAGGGCGACTTTAGACCGAAAGGTGTAGTCGGGTTTGAGACCGAAAGGAGATAACCTAGCCCTTCTTACTAATAAACTTACCGACCTAGTTATTCCGATAGTGTGTAGAACACGGCAGACCGAAATCCTGGCATATCTCTCTTTATCTGATAGTTTATTCACGTCTCTCTCTATTTTTCTCTTATACCCTTATTTTCTCTTACCCTTAAACTCTAGTGGTTAGAACATCAAATTCAAAACCCCACAGTTTGTGACCGACATATTAGACTACAGCTAATAGAAAAGCCTCTCTGTGGAATCGACCCGACTTCCCTAGCTATTTATAGTGTAGGCTTGTTGGCATTTATTTTTGGTGTTGAACGACACGCATCAAATTTTGGCGCCGTTGCCGGGGATGCAATTTTTATTATCTGTGTTGTTTATTTCTGTCTTGTCTTAAGGAATTTTATTTCCTTAAGGCTGTTCTTATTTATTTCCTTTTAGCTATGTATGCGCAGGTCTCGTAGGGGTGAATTAGTTGAGGCTGATCCTGAACCCGAAAGATCGTTTTTACGCAGAAAGAGGGAGTTAGAAAGAGTTCGTCGGGAGGATGTCTTGAGTACTTCTGATAGTTCGGTTATCGAGGAAACTTCTATTCGTGAGACTATTATTCCAGTCAAAATGCCTAATATCGCAAGTCATTCGGAGCCTACTGCTGACTATATCCCGAAGGGATTCAAGTTGTCCACCGATGAGGACGGAAATACCTTCGACATTCGGCCATCCTACATCAACTTGGTCGAACGAAATTTGTATCGGGGGGTCCCGGGTGAGGATCCTAGGAAACATATGGAAAGATTCGCCGATTATTGTTCGTCCATCCCTACATCCAAGGGAGTGACCCAAGACAAGATAAAGGAAGTTCTCTTTCCTTTTTCTCTGACCGATAATGCGACGGAATGGTTGACGGACTTGGATAGAGAAGCAGCAGGTATCACGGATTCGACTACTTTAGCTCTGGCCTTCTATGAGAAGTACTTTCCTCCGCAGAGGACCAATGCATTGAGGGCCCAGATTACTAATTTCAAGCAAACGGGTTCTGAAAATCTGTTTGAAGCATGGTGCCGCTTTAAGAAAGCTGTGATATCGGTACCCCATTATGGATTCCAACAGTGGTTTTTTTGCAACCAATTTTTATAATGGGTTGTATGAGGATCATAGAGCTATTTTAGATCTTTGACCAATGGGAGATTCAGTAGCGAGGTTGATGATGATAATGGCTGGAAGCTTATTGAGGAAATGGCTAATCACACTACAGAATATGGGAATCCGCGAAGTGGTACACGGACGATAGCTAATATCGAATGTGAAGATATGGATGCTAAGTTTGATAAGATTAATGCTAGGTTTGACCGATTGGAGATGCAGTCTCCAGAAAGTCAACAAACGGTTCACATGCTGAAGAAAGACGATACGAATCTTTGTGAGAGATGCGGTGAGCTGGGGCACGTTGCTATTGACTGTTTTGCTGATAGGGAGCAAGTCTTTTCTTTCCAACAATACCGTCAAGGGTATAATTCGGGTTATATCCATCCAAATCTGCGATGGTCGAGTCAAAATGTCCTTAACCCTACTCCTCCACCGCAGCAACAAGCTTATGTGCCACCGCATAAGCATAGTTATCAAAAGCCTCCGCAATTTCCAAATCCGCAGCAAGGGAGTTCTTCATCTGGAGGAATTTCAGAAGTAGGAGAGCTGAAATCCATGATTCAAGCTCTCGCTACACAAGTGAGTAGGTCGGACCAAGCAACCAATGCTACTATCAAATTGCTTGAGTCCCAAATAGCTCAAGTCGCCACAAATCAATCCAGGAGGCAACCTGGACAGCTGCCTTCTCAATCTGAAAAGAGGAAAGAAACGCTGAATATGATAACATTGAGAAGCGGGACCGACTTATTCGATCATCGATATTCTTGTAATCTTGATGTTTCGCACGAATTCCAAAGTTATTCTGCTTGCCGATCAACCGGCTCTCGATCGAGAGGCTTGTGTTCCTTGATCGAGAGGAAATGAAGAGATGGAGCTCGATCGAGAAGCTTCTATAGCTCGATCGAGCACTGTTGCTGGTGAAGTCTCTCGATCGAGTGAGAACTGTGCTCGATCGAGAGACTCTGATGATGAAAGTGGTCGATCGAGACCATTGAGAAAGCGTATGATTAATAACGCTTTGATTCGTGACACGCATAACGGAGCTCCCTCTGAAGATGCTCCATATCCGGGCGCTGAAGAGGGTCAAGAAGGGAGCACGAGTTCGCGCGTTTTTCGCTGAACTTGTGCGAGGATTAAACGTAAGTGTTCCGTTTATCGAGCTGCTAAAGAAGGTACCTTCGTATTTAAAATTTATGCGAGAAGTATTAACTCGTAAAAGGACCATAGATGATGTTGAGACAGTAGCTCTGACGGAGGGGTGTTCTGCACACCTCCAAAATAGGACCCCACCTAAGCTTGCCGACCCTGGTAGTTTTTCGATACCATGTCACATTGGAGTTCAATTAATTGATAATGCGTTGTGTGATTTAGGAGCAAGTGTTAGCGTGTTACCCTTGTCTCTGGCCAAACGATTAGGATTCACTAAATTCCATTGCACCAACATGACGGTCCAGATGGCTGATCGGACCTTGTCACGACCCTTAGGAGTACTGCAAGATATTCCTGTGCAAATAGGAAGATTTCTTATTCCTGTTGATTTTGTCGTGTTAGACATACCCGAAGATAATCACACCCCAATTATTTTGGGAAGACCGTTCTTGCACACTGCGCAAGCGGTTATATATGTCGGGATGCGCACTCTTACATTTAATGTCGGTTGTGAGGAATTGGTTTTCGCTAAACCCGCTACTCATAGGGGTTCCATGCGTGTTTTGGAGTGTCATGCTATCCCTGCGGTTGGTGTTGATACACCACCCATGATTGAGTCACCTTCCATCCCCGTTGTTGATATTGAGTCCCCACGTGTTGCTACTCTACCTGTTACACTTACACCTCCGCCTCGGAATGAGAGCGATAAGGAGGACAGTGCTATTGTCGTTACTTGTACAGGACCTGGATGGGGAGCTTTGGCGCTTGACCAAGGCAAAATGAGCTCCAATGTTGGAATGGGAAAGGGTGACGGTGGCAATATGACACGTGTTCTAGCGGAAGAAATAAAGCTGGGACATTCGTTGGAAAGTGGTACTTATATCTGGAGAAGGAAGTTGGAAGTTCGCAGTGGTGAGGGTAACTCCGTTAGATTGTGAGGCCTAGCAGAGGCCTGAAGGACTTAATTGAGCTATAGCCGGGTTTGCAACCCCGTGCAAATTGTAATAGACAATAGATTTTTGAATTCCTTTTATTGTTTTTAAATTTCTTTATTTACGTTAGACACTTAGACTATAGACATTTTTAGCGTAGAAGACAATTGTGGACTGTAGACAATTTGCTGGCATTTTTGGGATGTTTTTACTGTCAATTTTGCAGGGACAAAAAGCCGCACTCAAAAGATGATACATTAATATGCGTGCTAGCAGGAAAAGACCTCGATCGAGGAAGTCATATCTCGATCGAGGGGATTTTTGAAGAAAAAGAGCTCGATCGAGGGAACCCAATCTCGATCGAGTAAGAGGAAGGTCAAGGGACAGCCACCTCTCTATCGAGAGGTATGAATTAACTCGATCGAGAGGATCTGAGAGCTAAAGCTGTCGATCGAGAGACCTGAATCTCGATCGAGAAGCTCCGCGGGTATATAAAGGAAGTTCTTTCTCGATCGTCCTCTTTATTTTACTCGACCCCAATTTCTTCATTCCTGCATCTTTCAATTGCTCAATTACCTTGCAAAATTGGTTTTTCTTGCCCAAAATCCTCCTTCAATAGTTTACCCATATAATTACCATCCCAAATTAATCAAAAGCCCTCTCCCAAACTCCATCTTTTTCGATTAATTCGATTTTTCGGGTTTTTAGGGTTTATCTATTCGAATTTTTCGAATTTGTGTTTATTGTTTTGATTAATTAAGTTTTTGTGGGTATTCCAGCATCAAGTAAGTTCGTCCTTACTCTTCTCTTTCAATTAATTGCAATCTCCATTCCCTTTTTCGTGATTTAGGGTTTATGTGATTGTTTAGGTCGAATTTTCCGAATTGAAATCGTATTTTAATTATTAATCTTGATGCTATTGTAGTTATGGATTCCAGTAAAGAAATCCCCGTCACTGAGACCGCACACGAGACCATTTGCTAGTGCTCGGGCATTTGCTCCTTCTGTTGGTATCGTTACTCCATTGGTTACCACCACTGCAGCTTCGGCTGCTGTTTCTACTCCAGTGACGGAGAAACCCACAGCCGCCACCGAGGTCACACAAGCCAAGGCTGTGGAAGGGGTGACACCTGCTGCCTCTGCTCCTACCAGGCCCTTTTCTATGCTGAGTCGAGGAGCCACGCCTCGATTCCCGCAACCTGGTATGATGCCGCCTAAGCGGAGTCAGCAGGCTAGCCAGCTAGCCATTACTTCCAGCTCTTCTGGGGCTGTTGTTACGAGGGAGGCCGCTCTTACTCCTTTACCGGAGTTGCCCACGGTACGTTTTGCTTCCGCGGATCACCGGACTCGGTTATCCGCTTTACTTCGTTGCCCCCTCTCCTCCACCCGTTTCATTGCGCGGACTGACCTTGAGACCTTAGGTATTTATGAGGAGGTCTGTAGTTTGTTGAATGGGACGGGTATGTCAGGTCTGATTACCTTGCAGGAAGCTACTATTCGTATCCCTACATACGAGTTTTTCAGCTCCTACTCTTTTGACACCGACTCTTACGCTTCCAACTACTCTAGTCCTTGCATTCACTTCCGACTCCGCAATGAGTCGCACCATTGGACTTTGGCCAGGTTTGGGGAGGTCCTAGGCCTCGTTAGTGACAGCCCCATCGAGCCACCTCCGGATATCCTTCAGCCACTCTGGGCTGCGCTTTCTCACACCCCTTACCCCGCGCGTAGAGGAGCCCACGTACACTTACCTGCTCCCCGTTACTTCTCGCGACTTATGGGAGAGACCATTTTTGGGCGACCTGAGCCCAATAACGTGACCAACACTGAGCTAGAAATTCTCGCGGGGTACCTCAACATTGACTATGGTACCCCGTTTGTTCTAAACATTGCTTATTTGGTAGCTCAGCATTGGAACGGAATTGGGAAGAAGGTTAAGACCTCTGTTGTCTGCGGCGGGTTAGTGACTAGGATAGCCCGCCATCTTTACCCCACTGAGCCTGGACTTACTGCGCCTCATAAGCAGGCTTACCTTGACTTGGCTGCCAAGGTTGACTTTACCTGGTTCCCTAAGAAGAAGGGCATGAGGACGTGGAAGATTTGTGGTTCCGCGTCTGTTACCTTACCATGCCCTACCCTTCCTCCACTTTTACCGCTCCCGACTGCTGCTGAGGGAGCGAGGCCACCTCCACCCACCTACCACCTTACCTTTACCCCTACTTCTTCTTCTTCTTCTTCTAAGAAGAGGAAGCGGGAGGCCGGAGCCCCTTCTTGCTCTCAGGCTCAGACTCAGGCCCAGGCTGGACCGACACCCACGCCTACGCCTTCACCTACCCCCACTCCTTCTGGACCGGCCTTGCCGGCCAATTTTGTTTGCCCTCCTGCTTTGGTGGCGCCTGAGGTCTTGGACCAAGGGCGTCGTGATGACTTGCTTCTGGATATGTGCAGGTACCATTCCGATATGAGACGGTATCAGGCTCTTACCTATTTCCCGATCTACAAGTTCCACATCCGGGCACGGCGACCGATTCCAGAAGGGTGGCCGCATCCCTCTTTCTACCGATACCCAGAGAGTGGGTACCCTCCACTCCCTTCTGACTCAGAGGACGAGGTGGAGGAGACACCGGTAGCACGAGAGTTGCGGTTGCGGGCTGAGCAGACGGCACGGCGAGCTGCCAGAAAGGAGGAGAGGGACCCCCCATTTACACCAGGTGCGGAAGATGTGGCTGGAGATGACGATTAGAGGTTCCCCTAGTTTGTTGCTGGTTTGGGGAAGCCGTATTGTGAGTACCGTCTTCCTTTCTTTTTCCATCTTTGTATTTATTTATTGTATTTTAGGAGCATGTATTAGGTTTGCGTACCCCGTCTCCCATTTTGCTGCTGTTAGCTAGTTGTGAAGACAATGAGGACATTGTCTGTTTTGGTTTGGGGAGGGTATATGCATCCTTTTGCGTCTGCATTTACATTTTGTTTTGCATTCACGTTTACGGCTTTATGTTTTTGCTTTCCCTTACAAAAAAAAAAAAAAACAGAAAAAATCAAAAATATCACGTTTACTTTTGCATATAGTTGAGTCGGATTGGAGTTCTTTAATGATGACATTGCGCTATTTATCAAATATGCCATTCCTTGCCTTTTCACAGCTGCTTAGCAAGAAAAAAAAGTGATTTCTCAAATTTTGTTGTGGAATTTACTACGGATTATTAGACTTGACTCGTAATTTTGGCAAACTACTTATATATTCTGAGATATAGAGCCATAACTGGTGACATTCATGACCAGTTTTCATTAGGAATTGAGAGTAGTTACTCCCCACATTTCATTGTATTGCAAGTATATGAGTTTTGATTTCTTTTTGCCTACACGCATGGGTTTGTGGTCGGTATCACGTGTTTTGAGAACTTTTGCATCTCCCCTTTTCTCGTTTTGCCCCATTAACTCCACATTAAGCCATATCTGCCAGTTGCATTAACTACATCCCATACTTAGCCTACCATTATGCCGAGCTAGGTAGTAGTAGAGGAAATTGTTGTATTTCTACAGTTTATGGTTCGTTTTATACTGTTGGAGTGAGTATTGATGAGAAATATTGGAGTACGCTGAAGTTGGTGCTCGATCGAGAGATTATATGGTCGATCGAGCCATTGATGGTCCTAATAGTTCTCGATCGACATGTCCATGTGGTCGATCGAGTGGATTGGAGTTGGAACCTCTCGATCGAGTGGCATCATTCCTCGATCGAGAGGGTTGTCCTGTGTCAGCCACCAAAAAGAAAAAAAAGAGAAAAAAAAAAGAAAAAAAAAGAAGAGAAAAATGGCTGGAAAGAAAGAAAAAAAATGTATTCTTTACCTCTCGTGCTTATTCATACTGTACGAGGTATTTTTATCATGGATTCTTGTGTTGTTTATGCCAAATTATAAGGCATTGAGTTATTTATATGATTGGGAGAGTGTGATGTATTTTATCATGGTCTTGGTTAGGATCTAGCTCGGCTATTTTACCTTCACATTTCCATATTTGTTTTGCCCTTCTTACCAATTGAGCCTCACATATCCATATTATGCAATTGTTCGGCACGTGATGGTCCTTGAACGGTGGTTTTGCGTGTGTACGGTGATTGAATCATTACTCATGTTAGTTAGCATTACATGTTGTGTTGGTCGCAGTCTAGGTGAGAGTTTGTAATTTCTTCTTTCTCTGCACACATATTCTTACTTACCATTTGCCTTGCTGAGAGAAGAGTGAACCGGGAGAGTCCAAATTTATGAGTCTTGCAAGGTCGAACATCCAATGTAATTCCATGATATACATAAATTTGTTCACTTACTTCGAGCTTAGCAGTAGTTGATTTTGTGCATTAAAGCGGTTTGGCATTGACTAGTAGTTAGCTCTGAAAATTACTCCTTTCCATTAGGTCCTTAGTTGCATTTGGTTTGCTTGAGGACAAGCAAAGGTTTGGTTTGGGGAAGTTTGATGCGTGCATATTATATAGACTTTTACGGTCTCTTTTGGCATGCATTTCTATGTATTTGAGTGATATTATGTCACTTTATACCCCGAATAGGCTACTTTGTGCGTCTGTTGTTATTTTGCGGATTTGTAGCGGAAACCAACCTTTAGTGGCCTCGAGATAGCATTTCTGGAAGATGGACGGAAAAGAAGACGAAGGACTCGTGCATGGGAAAGCGTGAAGACGAAAGTCAACAAAATTAAGCAAGTCAGAACTACTACGGAAGCTGAGAAGTGACTGAAGATCTCGATCGACCTTATCTGGCTATCGATCGAGAACACAGAGGAACACAAGCCTTCGATCGAGCTGCCCTGTGCTCGATCGAATTGTCAAGCCCTCGATCGAAGTCATCTCCGTGCTCGATCGAGCATCTGTACTCGATCGAGAGCCTTAACCTCTCGATCGAGAGGTTCTCCTTTACGTGGGCTATTAAAGCCCGTAGGTTAATAAAACAACTCGTGAGTTTTTGTTATAAAAACTATTAGACGAGTTGCTAGGTTATTATCTTTCATCTATCATTCAATTTTCTACATACATTTTCTTTGCTTTTTTTGTTCTTTGCTTGGAATTTTACGATCTTGGGTTTGGTTGTTCTTTACGCCGGATTCGCTATTATAGAATAATTCTTTCCCTTAATCTCTTCTCTTGTTTATGTTTTATAGTTGCTCTTTTAGTTTCGTTGATAATTCCTGCTTTAATCTCGTCATTGCTTTATACTATTGTTGCATCATGTTTTCCATTAGCATTTCGTCATTAGTTATGTTAGTTAATATAATTAGCATGCGTAGCTAATTTCTTTATATCTTAGGGATGAGGGAAACCGTGTTAGAAGCATGTTAGGATGACTACTAGGGTAGTTATGCGGTAGGAATCAAGTCTAAGCAATTTATTTGTAGTTCGGTTGAATGAGTGCACGCAGGAAACCGTCTGTTTAGTTAACCCCCGACCTGGATCGAAAGATTGGAAGGGTAGACTTGCTTAGTGCTGATAATTGACTCCTATGAGGGCGAAAGTCAAGTAGGACGACCTTAGGGCGACTTTAGACCGAAAGGTGTAGTCGGGTTTGAGACCGAAAGGAGATAACCTAGCCCTTCTTACTAATAAACTTACCAACCTAGTTATTCCGATAGTGTGTAGAACACGGCAGACCGAAATCCTGGCATATCTCTCTTTATCTGATAGTTTATTCACGTCTCTCTCTATTTTTCTCTTATACCCTTATTTTCTCTTACCCTTAAACTCTAGTGGTTAGAACATCAAATTCAAAACCCCCCAGTTTGTGACCGACAGATTAGACTACAGCTAATAGAAAAGCCTCTCTGTGGAATCGACCCGACTTCCCTAGCTATTTATAGTGTAGGCTTGTTGGCATTTATTTTTGGTGTTGAACGACACCCATCACATTGCATAGCATTCATTTGATTTTGCATTCACATTTAATTATTCTGTTTGCATTGTTATTTCATTTCCCTTATATATACCAAAATACCAAAAAAAATTGAAAAATTTCAAAAAATTTCAAAAAAATGCACGTTTATTTTAGCATGTAGGTCGAGTCGGAACGGTAGTATTTCAATGATGACATTGCATTTGCATCTGTTTATGCCTAAGCCTTGCTAATTGACATGTTATTAGTAGAATCATTTGCATAGTCTACGAGTTTTCGTTAAATTTCTTGCTGAACTTTAGACTTGACTTAGATTTTCGGCAAACTACTTATATATTGTGAGTTTTAGAGCCCTATAACTGGTGTCATTCATGACGAATTTATTTAGGAATGTGAGTAGTACTCCTTATGAGACATGTTACATCAATATGCATAAATATGAACTTAATCTGCTTAATACCTGTATGCATTCGGTTTGTGGTTTGTTGACACATGTGGTAGAGGTTCCCCTTTTTTCATTTTACCCATAAACCTCACATAGCCAAATTGCCTTCTGTCCCATAGTCTACATAATATATTTAGCCTACCTTCTCCGAGCTAGTATTGGTAGTTGTGGGAATGTATTCATTGCATTTTAGTTATATTGCACTTTATGAGAAGGTTGGTGGAATGTTGGAAGGGAGGAAAGAAAGAAAGAAAAAAATAGAATTGAAAAAGGGAAAAAAAATGAAAAGCAAGTTCGATCTATGGTCGGTCGACTGGACCATCTTGGTCGATCGACTGAAGCCCGAGAAAAGAAAAAAAAATCACATGGTTGAAGTCTTTATTAGATGGTGATTTTATTCCCATGTTTTATTATTATCATTTGGTGAATTACAGTTATAATTGAAGATTGTGAGATTAGTGCTAATTATTAGCACCGGTTTTATTGTTGAATCTTGAGTAAGAAAGTTGGATGTTGTTATAATTTGGATCTGTAGTTACTAGCTTGGATTTAACTCCTCATATCCAAATTCATTTTAGCCCCTTCTTACCCATACCTCACATATCCAAAATTGCCTCGGCATGTGTCATGGTCATTTGTTTGGTTGGAATGCATGTGTACGGTTGTAGAGATCATTTTCATATTAGATTGCAGACATGTTCTTATAGGTCGTAGTTAGGAGAGTGTCACTACAAAATGAATTAGTTCTCTCTTTTACATATACTCACCCGTATTCATTGAGTGATATGACCGATCCGTGAGAGTCCATAATGCTAAGTCTCTATAGTTGACGGTTCAGCAGTTTTTAACGACTACATAGCTCGTTTGCATGATTCATATTGCTAATTGATTGTTGATTTGTAGCATTAAATTGGTTTAGGCTTTACATGTTGCATTTCGCTCTGAGATTGAAATCGTTTGTAACACCCCCATTTATTTAGGAGCCTTTAGCTAGACATTCCCAAATAAATAGGACTGTTACCATCTCGGTTTCCCGAGGTAGTAGATAACAAAGTCCAACTCACCAAAGTACTTTAAATAAAAACTTTAATGATTACATATGTTTTACAATTTTAATCAACTAAAACCTAATATAAAAATAAATACATCTCGCAGCGGAAATAAATAAAGTGATAAAACATTCTATGTGGTCTAGACTTCTAGGTAGGTTGTCCAAGTCCTCACGCATTCCCATAAGCTCCCAAGTCAGCTAATCTTTGGTACCTGTCAAATCTGCTCCCCATAAAACGGTTCACCGCAGGTGTTCACGAATACACAGTCAACCGTGAAGTTGAGTAGGAATAAAACTAAACAACAAGAACATACAATTATCAATCCAATTCAATTCACTTTCATTGCACAACCCCCTTTCTTTACTTAGCACAACTCCCTTAACAACGTGCTCACATTTCTTTGGTACCCCTCCCTTAACAACGTACCGCAATATGTAATAGTACCCCTCCCTCACAACGTACATATTACTATCTCCCAGTGTACAAACTCCCTCAACAACGTACACTGACTGTCGCACAACTTTACACATTAGTCGCAACCACAACCAACATAACTCATCCTGTCCATATTTTCAATATAAACAATTCCAATTCCATCCACCTTGTCAACCTTATGAAATACAATCAACACAAGACAATATAATTCTCCCATTTCAACATATGAACAATTCCACTTTAACGTAAGTAATTCACCATACCAAATATAGATAATTAAAAATCGAGTTGAGTAGGATTATCCCTACCTGGCAAGCAAACACTCCAATTACGCAATCCAATAATTAAAGCGAACAAATCCGATTATAAACTCTTCACAATTTCCGTCACCTATATAATAATAAGAATTACAACAATTATAATTACTAACTTTATTTATTTATTTATTTATTTATTCTTCTTATTATATTAATTATTCAAACCGACTCATTTATTTAATTATTACGATATTAAAGACCCGTTTATAAACTAACCCGAGTCACCCGACAAATTATTTAATTAAAACCCGTCGCAACAACATCCACACCCAAAACCCGCGTCCAAAATAAAAGTATGACTTTACTAACACCTAATGAAACACGGTATAACTCGTGTCTCACACACCACCCAAAACCCGTATCAAACGCCTTTCCACGGCCACCACAATCACCACCCGTCCTGCCTACCTCCTACCCACACCACCGTCCTCCCAAAAACCCACTCACCACCCATCAAACCACCAACAACAACCTATAAACCCACGCCCTAAACCACCCGACACCAACACCACCATTCTGACACACCTACAAAAACCCTTCCTAAAACACCACCTAATGCCACTATGCTGCCGCCTACAACCACCAACCAACTCACCCATCCACCCTCGACAAAAGCCACCAAAAACCACCCCAACCCAGACCTCCTACAACCACCAAAAAACCCCTCAAAAACCGCCTGCCCAAACACGGGTTAATCCCCTGTTTTCGCCACCACTAGGGGTGGGCATAATCCGGTCCGGACCGGAAAAATGGACCGGTCCGGACCGGAATCGAGTGGACCGGAACCGGAATTAAAAATTCCGGTCCGGTCTCCGGTCCACCATTTTCCAATTTTCCGGTTTCCGGTCCGGTCCGGTCCGAGACCGGTATTTTCCGGTCCGGACCGGTTTGGACCGGAATGCCCGGAATTATGGTTATTTTCATTTTTGTTCTTAAAATTGTATTTTTATTCCGGTCCAATCCGGTCCGAACCGGTCCAATGGACCGGAATTTTTGGACCGGAATTTGAAAAGGTAGGTAATTCCGGTCCAACCGGTCCGGTCCGGTCTTGGACCGGAATTTTTCCGGTCTGGTCCCGGACCTGAATTTTTGTAATCCGGTCCGGTCCCGGTCCGTGAATTTTAACGATTCCGGTTCCGGTCCAAACCGATTCCGGTCCGGTCCGGTCCGGTTTAGGACCGGTGCCCACCCCTAGCCACCACCGCCACAAACCGCCACCTGCCACCATTCCGACACCACCAACTTGGCCGACCACCTTCCCCCGTCATAACCCCTCTATACCCAGGTCAAGGCAAGGTCAATTAGGGGTTTAATTACTCATTCTAATCACCCACAACCAAACCTCAGTAAATCCCCGACCAGCCACCTTTAGCCGCCCTAAAAACCACCCTACCACGGTCAATGACGGTCAACAATGGTCAGGCTAGAGACTTGGCAGTCCAATGTCGCTATAGGTCCAATTCCCGAGTCCTATGGTGGTCTATATAAGTCATACTATCGATCTAAAGATGCTTGCATGAAAAGAGTATAAATCGATTTAAGATGAATAATTACCTCGAGTTGATTAATTGATTTATGTTAATTCCTTCTTCTTTCGTCTCCTAAAGCTTCTTCTTTTAATTTGTGAATTATTTCTCAGATTTAAGGTGGTATTTATAGTGTAAGATTTAGAGAATACGAGGCCAATTAGGAAATTATGTAACTTACCTTATTCTAATTAGTATAGGAATTACTATAATCATTATATTATTATTATTATTATTATTACATATATTACTATTACCATAAGTAGGATTCCCTTATTTTATCTTTACTAATTTATTATCGCCTTAACTTATTATTAGTACCAATATAATTATTATCTTTATATATTTATTATTTCCATATTATATTATAAACTCCCGATATAAATCCCGATCACTCTCCTACCCTATTTATTAAATTTCGGTCCACTACTTAATGGCACGTGGTCCAATACTCGACTAATAGCTAAGCCCAATTCCCGACTTGCTTTACTTAATTTATTATTCAACCAACGTTTTATTTGTAATTATTATTAGAAATGCTTTTAACTAATTAATAAATTTCATAAATTATTAATAATAAAATACGGGGTATTACAGTCTTCCCCCCTTAAAATGAACTTCGTCCCGAAGTTCGCCCACAACTACTATCGCAACACTTATAACTACGCATCATTCAATATAATCAATTATAAAATAAACTAATTATTAAACTCACTTGATTATTATAAAATCGTATCATACTTATTAGAATGTATCACAAAACTAATTTCCAAAACATAAGAATGTATTGTAAGAATAAACTTAAAATATGAGGTATTACATTCTACCCCCCCTAAAAATAAACTTCGTCCGAAGTTTTGAACTACTTTATTAAACTACTAACAATTAAAATATTTATATAAATGGTGAGAGTCTAATCACCTCACTAACTAGTTACCCTTCTCCCCATTTCCTTGCACGGTACTGGCTGTGCCAAAAGTCTTTCCACCGTTGCTCGATTACCCCCATTGCCCCTGTCTATTGTTGTAGCTCCTATGGGTACTCCATTTTCCCGGATACCTATTGCTCCCAACACTTGGTCCTGGAGTTCGATAGCCCCCTTGATTACCTCCTTTATTATCATTCCTGGGTGCACTCCTACACTCAAAAGCTCGGTGACCTAACTTGTTGCAATTGTAACATCTCCACCCAAAGGTGCACTGCAGAATGCGACTCAACTACTACCACCCAAGCTCACTTTGCACTCCCATAACTAGGTCCTCCCACAGAAAATTGTTTAGGTTGGGTATAGTTTTGCTTCTTACTACCCCCAGCTCCCTCACTTGGTGTCTCACTCTTCCTCTTTTCCCCCTTCACCTTCTTCTCTTCCTGTAACATATCCGCAATCCTTTCTGCGTGCCCTGACTCTACGATAAACATCCTCCATATTACTTGGGTGACCAGCTGCAAGCCTCTTCTTAATGGTTGTTGTCAACCCCTTCTCAAACCTTAATGCTAACATCTCCTCTTTGAAGTTCAAATCGGACACATATTCCGCTAACTCCATAAACCTATTGTGATTACTCTCTCTTGTCATCTCTTCAGTCATTTTGAAAGAATCAAACTCAGCTCTCATCTTACTCCTAATATGTTCTGGTACAAACACAGCCCTCATAGTCTCCTTAAAACCTTTCCAAGTGATAAAAGGTTCATCACTCTCCCTCCAAGCTTCCCTTAAAACTTCCTTACTACGATTCCACCACAAACCCGCTTTTCCTCTCAAATAGTAAGCAGCTTGATCTACTTGCAACTCCGCAGGACATCCTAGCAACTCAAAAAGGTTATCAAATTCCCTATGCCAATCCCCAAGTAAAGATGGTTCTCCTAAGCCGTCATATTTTGTCGGGTTGTGCCTTGCAATGCTAGCACTCATCTTTGCCGGATCCTGAACTGACCCCTTAGCCTTCAATGCCGCAGTTAGAGCCTCATTCATAGCTATCAAACGGTCAATATCCTCTTGGGACATGGTAGAGGGTGTAGGTGTGGGTCTCTTTGGCGGCATGGTTCTATAAAAGGTAGAACAATGCAACGTAAGTTTCTATCCGAGGTAAGATGGCTCAACATTTTAAACATTCTATACTTGCAAAGATAAGGTGTGGTCAATTCTACCCATTAGGTCCCCCGTATCCACTCATATCTCTCAACTAACATAGGTTAAGATTTGATAAAACATTTACACTAAATTTTTTTTGTAAAACTTGTGTTTTCGGAAATTAAGGACAAGCTGTAACTTTCAAAATTCACCATTAATTAACCATTACATTCCATGTTGAGTTTTCATATTTTCCCGAGAATATAAAGAGTTTTTAAAGAATAAGAAAAAGAATCAAGTCCAAATCTCGAATAATCAATTTATAAAGATTTTTACAATTCAGTGGGTCGAAACAAAAATTGATCAGCAAAAAGTCAAAATTTTAGGTCAACTTGTAAAAATCACTATTAATTGTCAAAAATTCACCTTACAACGTGGCTTATCAATTTGAAAACATATTTGAGTCGTTTAAACAGTAGAGTTGGAATTAGGTAAAAATATTAAGTACAAAGTAAATGAGAGATTTTACAAAATCGTTTGTCGAAAACTTAACTGTACAGGAATATTCCGACCACTGTCCACTAAAATATTTATTTCTCCCAACCCATAAAACTTTTAGACATGAGACCAACGGCATTGGTAATCTAACTCACTGGGTTATCACTCATAACAATATCAACCTTGTATGATAAACGGAGGTGAAATGGAAACTAAATCAAATAGGGGTAAAATTAGACGAAATAAAGTTCAGCTCTAGGTTCCTTTTTACTAGGTCACCAGCCCTTATTAACACCCTCCTACTTCTATATCAACACAATTTGGTCAATAAACTTTCATACACAATTATTATCTATTCTAAAGCATTAATATCACAAATTAAATCATTCAATAATATTCTAAATAGCATGGTTTCGGGCTTCACATAACCGCATATCGCCAGACATGATACTACTATAATCATCCAATCAAATAATCAATACAAATTTGACAATTACTTTCATGCTCATGATCATAACAATTCAATATCAAATCCTTATTTCATCCATCCCGTCCTCCTGAAAAATCAAGGTTACGTCCCGTAACATTGGTTATCATCATTACACATCCAATCAATAAAACAATACACCTTCAAGTCAACAATGAATCCGAAGAAATATTCAATATTTATTTTAATTTTCCCCACTCTTAGTTATCTCTCGAGGTAACCGGTTCAAAACTGGAAGGGCCGGGGTTCGGAGTGAGGGTACCTTCTCATCCTAAGCCTAAAGGGGCACCTAACAGTTTCTACCCGGGTTCATTTTATTAGACACATCCTATATTCATTATTAGGTTCATTGGTTAGGCCTGAGGATCGTTCGCTCTGATACCACTTTGTAACACCCCCATTTATTTAGGAGCCTTTAGCTAGACATTCCCAAATAAATAGGACTGTTACCATCTCGGTTTCCCGAGGTAGTAGATAACAAAGTCCAACTCACCAAAGTACTTTAAATAAAAACTTTAACGATTACATATGTTTTACAATTTTAATCAACTAAAACCTAATATAAAAATAAATACATCTCGCAGCGGAAATAAATAAAGTGATAAAACATTCTATGTGGTCTAGACTTCTAGGTAGGTTGTCCAAGTCCTCACGCATTCCCATAAGCTCCCAAGTCAGCTAATCTTTGGTACCTGTCAAATCTGCTCCCCATAAAACGGTTCACCGCAGTGTTCACGAATACACGAGTCAACCGCGAAGTTGAGTAGGAATAAAACTAAACAACAAGAACATACAATTATCAATCCAATTCAATTCACTTTCATTGCACAACCCCCTTTCTTTACTTAGCACAACTCCCTTAACAACGTGCTCACATTTCTTTGGTACCCCTCCCTTAACAACGTACCGCAATATGTAATAGTACCCCTCCCTCACAACGTACATATTACTATCTCCTAGTGTACAAACTCCATCATCAACGTACACTGACTGTCGCACAGCTTTACACATTAGTCGCAACCACAACCAACATAACTCATCCTGTCCATATTTTCAATATAAACAATTCCAATTCCATCCACCTTGTCAACCTTATGAAATACAATCAACACAAGATAATATAATTCTCCCATTTCAACATATGAACAATTCCACTTTAACGTAAGTAATTCACCATACCAAATATAGATAATTAAAAATCGAGTTGAGTAGGATTATCCCTACCTGGCAAGCAAACACTCCAATTACGCAATCCAATAATTAAAGCGAACAAATCCGATTATAAACTCTTCACAATTTCCGTCACCTATATAATAATAAGAATTACAACAATTATAATTACTAACTTTATTTATTTATTTATTTATTCTTCTTATTATATTAATTATTCAAACCGACTCATTTATTTAATTATTACGATATTAAAGACCCGTTTATAAACTAACCCGAGTCACCCGACAAATTATTTAATTAAAACCCGTCGCAACAACATCCACACCCAAAACCCGCGTCCAAAATAAAAGTATGACTTTACTAACACCTAATGAAACACGGTATAACTCGTGTCTCACACACCACCCAAAACCCGTATCAAACGCCTTTCCACGGCCACCACAATCACCACCCGTCCTGCCTACCTCCTACCCACACCACCGTCCTCCCAAAAACCCACTCACCACCCATCAAACCACCAACAACAACCTATAAACCCACGCCCTAAACCACCCGACACCAACACCACCCTTCTGACACACCTACAAAAACCCTTCCTAAAACACCACCTAATGTCACTATGCTGCCGCCTACAACCACCAACCAACTCACCCATCCACCCTCGACAAAAGCCACCAAAAACAACCCCAACCCAGACCTCCTACAACCACCAAAAACCCCCTCAAAAACCGCCTGCCCAAACACGGGTTAATCCCCTGTTTTCGCCACCACCGCCACAAACCGCCACCTGCCACCATTCCGACACCACCAACTTGGCCGACCACCTTCCCCCGTCACAACCCCTCTATACCCAGGTCAAGGCAAGGTCAATTAGGGGTTTAATTACTCATTCTAATCACCCACAACCAAACCCGTAAATCCCCCTGACCAACCACCTTTAGCCGCCCTAAAAACCACCCTACCACGGTCAATGACGGTCAACAATGGTCAGGCTAGAGACTTGGCAGTCCAATGTCGCTATAGGTCCAATTCCCGAGTCCTATGGTGGTCTATATAAGTCATACTATCGATCTAAAGATGCTTGCATGAAAAGAGTATAAATCGATTTAAGATGAATAATTACCTCGAGTTGATTAATTGATTTATGTTAATTCCTTCTTCTTCCGTCTCCTAAAGCTTCTTCTTTTAATTTGTGAATTATTTCTCAGATTTAAGGTGGTATTTATAGTGTAAGATTTAGAGAATACGAGGCCAATTAGGAAACTATGTAACTTACCTTATTCTAATTAGTATAGGAATTACTATAATCATTATATTATTATTATTATTATTATTATTATTACATATATTACTATTACCATAAGTAGGATTCCCTTATTTTATCTTTACTAATTTATTATCGCCTTAACTTATTATTAGTACCAATATAATTATTATCTTTATATATTTATTATTTCCATATTATATTATAAACTCCCGATATAAATCCCGATCACTCTCCTACCCTATTTATTAAATTTCGGTCCACTACTTAATGGCACGTGGTCCAATACTCGACTAATAGCTAAGCCCAATTCCCGACTTGCTTTACTTAATTTATTAT
Source organism: Silene latifolia (assembly GCF_048544455.1). Lineage (NCBI taxonomy): Eukaryota > Viridiplantae > Streptophyta > Magnoliopsida > Caryophyllales > Caryophyllaceae > Silene > Silene latifolia. The sequence continues at coordinate 123,867,877 of NC_133538.1, read as the reverse complement.
TCAACCAACGTTTTATTTGTAATTATTATTAGAAATGCTATTAACTAATTAATAAATTTCATAAATTATTAATAATAAAATACGGGGTATTACATCGTTCCACTAGGTTTTAGGATCGAGTCTAGTTCTTGCTTGGGGACAAGCAAGGGTTTGGTTTGGGGAAGTTTGATGTGTGTCTAATATATGATGCTTTGCACCTCATTTCACACGCATTTCAGAGCTTAATTGAGTAGTTTATGCTACTATTTCCCTTGTTTCGTGTATTTCTTCCTTTTCGTGTGATTTTGTAGGAATGTGAAGAATTCGGTGGAAAATGGACCAAATCTGTCCCGGAGCGCTTAGCTTAGGATTGGACCTAAGGAGAATGCTCGAGAAAAAACTTGGTGCGCGTTTCAAGGCCTAAAAGATAGCAAAAGCATGGTTGCGTACAAGTTGGAAAGCTTAAACAAGCGAAGAAGTGCTTCTCGACATTGTAAGCTGCTTAAAATGGATATATCTCGTGTTCCATATCTTAAAATCAAGTGATTCCAATTGGAGGTGAAAGCTTATCCTCTTAGCTTTCCAATGCCGCATAGAACGCATGATTTGACCAAGTAACGAAGAAATGGCAGCTGTTTTAAGATCGGTGCGCACTGCAAAAATTGTCGGAATGCACTACTAAACAACACTCTAGGTCGATCGACTGGCCGAAGTGGTCGATCGACCACCCCATGATCTGATGCGCAATTTAAAAGACGAGGAAGCCCATTGTAATTAGGTTTAGGAATAAGGGTTTTACGTGACATTCCTATATAACGTAACCCCTTCCTATTCATTAATCATCATTCATTAGCTTAGTTTAATCTAGTTTTTCATACTACATTACTTTAGGTTTCATTCACATTCAATTCATACTTTAGTTATCAATATAGTTCTTATTGCGGATCTATTCATTCTTCTTTTATTTTCGGTAATCCTTGTTCTTATTTTACAGTTTTCTTTACTGTTTTATTAGTTTAGAAATTGCTAGTTTAGATCCCTTAAACCCTAAATTAGTTTATGCGTTATTATTGCTATAATTATTCGATCATGTCTTTCTTTATAGTTTTTACGAATTTCATTGTTGTTATTATCATTATTGTGTCTAGCTAAATCACCATTGCTAGGATGTAGGCGAACTTAGCATAGATGGCACTAGAATAGGCTACCCTCGGATTAGGGCTTGGTCGACCGACTGGCTTATCTAGTCGGTCGACTGAGTCGGTTGGTCGATCGACTGGGGTAGCTGGTCGATTGACCACCTTCGTGTCTGATTTGCTTCGTTTGAATTGTTAAGTGCAATATCTATCAATGAGACCTAGCGGAGACTTGTTAGATGCTTAGTTTTGACCAACCCGTAGATCGAAAGATACGGAACGACTTAGATTAACGAATTAAGACGGCTAAATTGCTAGATCGAAAGATAATGTAATTTAGTCATTAGGATCGCTAGTCAAGAACGAAAGTTAGTATTAGTGACACCTAGGGACTAATAGCATAGATCGAGAGGGGCTATTAGTTGACTTGGACCGAGAGGACTTGTCATACTCATCACCCACGACTGTATTTCGAGACTTACCTAGACTTTTGTGCCATCGTAGCTATAGTGACCCGATCATCCTAGCTCCCTTCTATTATTTGTTTACATCATCTTATTATTTGCTTATTTTTATTTGTTTATTTATTTGATTTGCATTTAGACTTAGACAAAATCCAAACCCCCTCAAATTGTTACCCTAAGACTAGAATATTAAACAATAGAAACTCCCCCGCCTCTCTGTGGTTCGACCCTGTTACCACTAGCTTCTGTTAGTTTTAATAGGTATTATAAATATTATTTTGGTGCACACAACGACAGGCATCACCGGTTTTTTAGTCCGTTCTTGGACAAGTTTGTAGTTGTCATTGATGACATCTTAGTCTACTCTAAGACTAAGGAAGAGCATGAGGCGCACCTGAGATTAGTTTTGCAGACCTTGCTAGACAATAAAATTTATTCCAAGCTATCCAAATGCGAGTTTTGGTTAAATGAAGTGGCTTTTCTGGGTCATGTGATATCTAAATAGGGTGTCTCAGTGGATCCTAGCAAGATTGAGGCAGTGACGAAGTGGGAATCACCGAAGAATGTTGCTGAGATTTGGACTTTCTTGGGTCTAGCTGGTTACTATAGGAGGTTCTTGAAGGACTTTTCTACAATCGCGAGACCTATGACAGCCTTGATGAGGAAATCGACCAAATTTCGACTGGATGAGAGTTGTGAGACAGCGTTCCAGACCTTAAAGGAGCGTTTGACCACATCTCCTATATTCCTAGCTTTACCTGAGGGTTGTGTGAGCTTTGAAGTATATACCGATGCTTCAAAGAATGGTTTGGGATGTGTTTTGATACAGAGTGGAAAGGTTATAGCTTATGCGTCGAGGCAGCTAAGGCCGTATGAGGTGAACTATCCTACTCATGATTTGGAACTAGGTGCAGTTGTTTTCGCTCTTAAGATTTGGAGGCACTATCTATATGGGGCAACCTTTAAGGTGTTTTCAGATCATAAGAGTCTCAAATATATCTACACTCAGAGAGAGCCTAACATGCGATAAAGACGATGGGTGGAGCTGATCGGGGACTATGACATGGAGATCATTTATCACGAGGGTAAGGCTAATGTTGTTGCAGATGCTCTGAGTAGGAAGAGTGTTTATTCGTTGTGTACAACTATGTGTCCTTGCTGAAGCTGAGGGATGAGATTTCAAAGATGAGGATCCATATGATTCGGAAAGGGGATACCATCAGGGATTTGACGATCGAGCCAGCTTTGTAAGAGGATATCAAAAGAAAATAAGAGCTTGATCCTAGGATCCAAGAGTAGAAGTCAAGAGTGGAGAGTGGCATAGCTTGCAGGTTTTCTATCCACACAGATGGGAGTATACGCTTTGATGGGAGATGGTGTGTTCCTAATGATGCAGATTTGAGGAGAGTAATCATGACTGAGGCTTATTGCACTCCTTATTCAGTTCACCCCGAAGGTGACAAGCTTTATAAGGACCTCAAGAAAACTTTTTGGTGGCCTAACATGAAGAGGGATGTGGCCGAGTTCGTGGCTAGGTGTCTGACATGCCAATGGGTGAAGGGTGAGCAGCGAAGACCACAAGGTAAGATTTAGTCACTTGAGGTACCTGAGTGGAAGTGGAAGTCGATCTCTATGGATTTTATCATGGGGTTACCTAGGACACAGCAAGGTAACAATATTATTTGGGTAATCGTTGATCAGTTAACAAAGTCAGCTCACTTCATTCCGATGAAAGATACTTAGACCAAGATACAGTTAGCATTTGCTTAAGCATGTGGTTCGACTACATGGGGTACCTAAGGATATAGTGTCGGATCGAGATGCGAGGTTTATAGCACGGTTTTGGTAGGAGCTGTAGGAGTTTATAGCTACAACCTTAAAGATGAGTACAACTTTTCACCCTGTCATAGATGGTCAGACTAAGAGGGCTATCAAGACTTTGGAGGACATGTTGAGGGCTTGTGCCATGGAATTCGGTGGGAGTTGGGAGGACATGCTGGATTTGAGTGAGTTCTCTTACAACAACAGCTATCGCACCAGTAAAGGAATGACACCGTTCGAGGATTTATATGGCAAGAAGTGCTGAAGTCCAGTTTGTTGGGATGACAGCGCAGAGACAATGGCTTTGGGGCCACAGATGGTGCAAGATATGATTGAGCAAGTTCGACTGATTCGTCAAAAGATGAAAGCAACTCAGGATCGCCAAAAGAGTTATGCAGATTTGCACCGCAGGGACATCGAGTTCGCAGTGGGTGACAAAGTCTTTTTGAAAGTGTCACCACTACGAGGGGTGATGAGGTTTGGAAAGAAAGGTAAGCTAAGTCAGAAGTTTATCGGTCCGTATGAGATTTTGGATCGTGTAGGTGAGGTGGCTTACAGGATAGCTTTACCACCAGCTTTGGATCGAGTCCTCAACGTTTTTCTTGTTTCAAAGCTCCGGATGTATGTGTGTGATCCATCACATGTGCTTTAGGTTGAGAATATAGAGCTTCATGAGTCTTTGTCTTATGCCAAGGTTCCTAAGGAGATCTTAGACCACAAAGTACGCAAGACAAGGAACAGTGACACCGTCTTACTTAAGGTGCTTTGGACTAATTACAATGTGGAACAGGCCACATGGGAACCCGAGGAGGCTATGACAGAGCGTTTTCCCACTCTTTTTGATCAGGTATGTTTGGTTACGGGGACGTAACCGTTGTCTTTTTAGGGGGTAGGATTTGGTCACATGTTTGTTTTTGAGTTAGTTTAAGTTGGTTTACCTATGTTTTGTGTTTGTTTAGCTATGTTGGGTCATCTCATCGGTTTTGTTGAGTGTTTGTGGTATGTAGTAGGAGTTGTTTAACCTTAGTTGGTCTTGTTTTTGTGGGTACAGTGTGAACTTCGACGAGTAGGTGTGTCGTGTGTTTCTGGAAAGTTTACTACCCAAGAATACTTGGCCGAGTATAGGAATACTCGACCGAGTAGAGGATATTCGGACGAGTATACTCTATACTCGACCGAGTATCCGGTCTGACGGGTTTTATTTTCGCGGTTTGATTTAGAAAGGATTAGAGTTATATAATCATGGATTAACAGTTTCTAATCATTTTCACAAAACCTAAACAGTTCAACGTAACTCTAATCCTCTCCAAATCTCTCTCAAGTGTGTGGATTGTTAGCAAGGCTTCTTAATCATTCATTACATCGTTGGTAAGTCCTTGATTTCATTAATTTCATTGATTAATCTTTTAGGGTTTGTCTTAATTTATGAATTGGGGGAAAAGGGTTTTGCATATATTAATTGGAGTTTATGTGATTATTGTTGGGTGAAGAGTTCGTAGAGGAGTCGTTCTAGATTGCCTTGCTTGTGTCTCATTGCAGTTGTGCGAAAGTAGAGTTTCCCTACTCGGTTTACTGTTTAATTATTATAAGTATATGTTTGTATTGTTGTACGATTGTTTATCTGCTGATCGTTGTTGTTGTGTTGGAGTTGACGTTGCTGATGTGATGGTTGTTGATGATGTTTGCGAGGCGCGTCCTCGGCTGAGTGGAGTCACTTGCGGGAGTGGCTTCACGCCCTAGTTTCGCCTTCTATCGAACCCGCCACAGAAGGAGATGTGCACATTAATGAACAGGGTTATTGCTCGTTGATGAGCGGGGGTTTGGTAGAGATTGGCTGCGGTCCCCCACTGGCGGTGTGGATTACCTGTTGCGATGGGTAATCTGGCAGGGCTACACACTTTAGTGTGTAGTCAGTTACTATGTGAGATCGGGAGTTGGAGGTGTGATGATCAACAGTTTCTCTTTCTGTACTTGTCTTATTTTGGTTATACGGTAACTGCCCATTGTTGTTTTATAAAATGTGCGGTGATACATTCGGGGATGGTGAGCAGATTGTGACAGGTTGATGATGTGCTTTAGCTATGGGGTCGTCATGGGGAGTCATCACTTTAGTCTAGCTGCCGCTGTCAAGAGCTTTTAGTTTTCCGTTTTAGTTGTTGAACACTAGACACATGTACTTTGGTTTTTGGGTTTTAAATTACGTAACCAGTTAATCATTTGGGGGTCGTCATAGATTATGTTTTGGATTGGTAACTTTGATATACTAACCTCGGATGACCGAGATGGTGACGGTCTCTCATGCTAGGGTGGTCTTAGTAAGGCTTCTTGGTATGTGGGGGTGTCACAAGAGCTCTTATGATCGTTGTTTGTAAGTTTGGACGATTTGGCATGACATATTTTTATTTGATTCATATTTTTATTCATTTTGATGAATGATTTTTATATATGTTAATTATATAATTTTACCTAATATGGCCATAGTTAGTAGTCGGTATTACCCGTAATGTATAGGAATATCGATTAAATTTGTAATTAATTCGATCTCGTATCGCTAATTTGTAATTAATTAATAGATTTAATTTTATTGCAAATATTGTATAATAGGACTTTCTATGTAATTTGATTATAATAGTAGTTTGTACAAGTTTTCAAAAGACGGAGTTTCCTAAAGACGGTGTTTTTCGGAAAGGAGTTCCGAAGTCCAAAAGATGGAGATACCATGAAGGTCAAATAAAGACTCAATGGACCAAAGAGTTGGTTTCCAAAGTGTAATAATTAATTAATTATATTAACTAGGTGGCCATATTAGGACTTAAATATTTGTTTTCATTAATGCATTCATGCCAAATAGTCATCACATGCTTTATTTTAGCTGTCAATTTACGATCGTCTACAATTCACCAATTTAGTTCACTTAAAAGTGATAGATGATAAATTGACAAGATTTCTCACATTAATTAAAATTGAGATTAGCCTTACCAATTAGTAGGACCTATGAATACCTTCTTCATTAGGGGGTAGGCTTGCCTCACCGGGGTACTCTCTTTTTACGTTGGGTAAGTAGGGTAATAAATGTTATTAATCACGAATTTTGGTTGGACTCAACAGAACAAATATGGGATAAATCGGCTCAGCGTGCCCGTATTTGGTTCTGGGGCCAGAGGTAAATTTTAGAAATTTATCAACCAAGAGTTCTAAGTGTAGAATCAGTCAAACGTTGACTCACCGAATTTAGTTAAGATTGAGATGAATCGGGTCACCGTGCCCGAATTAATTAAAGACGGATCTTTGAATCATTTATATAACTCAGTGGGAGATCATTATATAAATGCTATTTAAACTTGTTAATTTTTTTTTCAACTATTATTATATGATGGATGTTAAATTTCCCATTATTTCTGTTTGTAATAGTATATCGCGCAATGACAAATAAACAATACGCTCCTTATTAAACTCATTAAAATTGTTTTCCCATAGAAAGAGGTTTCTTTGAGAATATACGATAGCAATTTTATTTCTCGATTGTGAAGCGTTAAACCACCATAGATAAAGACAAATTGCATTTCACTTTTGATCCTCAAATTTACCGTTGTAAGGATCTCTTATGAAGAGTATGAATGGATGTCATGCTGGGTCAAAAATATTTTGATTCTTTTATATGACAACTTCTTGACAACGACAGTGCTTCAATCTTATTGCTCATGGGATACGTTCGTATTCTCCGGTATCACATCAACTAGTTCTCACGTTTTTAAATTTTTGAAGTACGTGGAAACACTGGAGTAGTGTCGTAATTTGATTTATTAGAAATCATAATTAACCAAATACCGCTATCATTTCATGGAAGGTTTTACCATATTTACGCTAAATTATGAATGAAGTGAATAATAGTCTTCATAACATTCATCTTCTGCTTGTTTTAAAGCAGAGATTCATGAAAGTGAATGGGAGCTCTAATAATTGATGTTTTACTCTTAATCGTTAAGAATAGGACGAGGTTCAAAAAGGATATTAGTATGGTCATAGTATTGGTACAAGACAAAGGTAAAAGCAAAGCTATTGTGAATAGCAACGCCAAACCTAAGCGAGGTGTTGATCCCGACCAATCATGTTTTATTATGAAGGTGTTAGACATTGGAATACTAACTACCCCAAGTGTTTTTGAGAATAAGTTAGTTGGGTGTATGACATCTAAAAGTACCTTCTTCTCTAAATATCTATATGATTAACATTAGTTATGCTATAACCACTTATTCGATATTTGATACCGGCGATGGTCCTCATACATGGGAGGATTATAGTGTGACGACTAGTCATAAATAAATGTCGACCTTAACATAGAAAATAGAACTAGAGTAGTTGTCATTTCATTAAGAGAGATATAAATGTTATTATATGCTCAATCTAGTTTTTTAGGTTTATAATTGTACTTTGATAAAAGTTATTATGTACATAATTAATTATGTAATAAGAATATAATCCCAAGTTTTCTGAAAACCACAGAGGGTTTCACTTTTGTCAATGAAACAAGCATTGTACCCTTACATGCCATAATTTGGTTTATGGCCAGGCCATACAAATCAGCATCAAATTTTAATTCTGGTGGCCCCGATCAAATCTCAATTCTGGAATGATAGACGCATCAAGAGGCTAGAGTTAACCAGTACTCTTATAACCATTTGATTATGAATCTTATGGTATATGCGAATCTTGTATTCAAAACATGATATCTCGTGATTTTTTTGTTGAAAAAGGAGATCGAGCAAGTGATTTATTGACCCTTATAACATATGGATGTATATGGTAGAATAACAAACACAACCATGAAAGGTTATGAATACTTCACTTCTTTTACCGAAGATCTAGATAGATCTTAAACTGTAGAAATCTTTGAAGAGTTTAAAGAGTTTTAAAGTGAATAAAAAACCAATACGATTATAAGATTAATGATTCACAATCCGATTGTGGTGGGGAACATCTAAGTGATGACTTTTATTTACACTAAAAGAAGTGTCATTTAGTATCACAAGTTAATTCTCCTAGAACACATTATTAGATGAGGTGTGGTTGGAAAGAGAAATTAAACCCTATACGATAAGGTTTAGTCTTAGTTAAGTAACATTGTGCTACTTGACTTTCTATGGGGTTTTGCTATTTTGTCTGCAATTTCTTTTTCCCACTAATTCAAAGCACAGTAAAACAGTCAAATACACTTCATATGAGATATGGAAAGGTAGGCTACCTTATTTGTAGGTTTTCCGAAAGAAACAAGTGCTCGTTAGTCCTACAATAGTCACGAGAACAAAGCGTTTGTGGCTCGTGATGCTGTCTTTCTAGAATAAAAGTTTATTCCTAGTAGACAGAGTGGAAGAAAATGTTCAAGAGCCACAAACTAAGCATATGACGAAGAAAAATGTTTTGTCTGTATCAGATTCAGTAGATGTTTCTTCAGAACCTAGGAGGTCAGGTTAAATTCATCACTCGTCGAAGATGATGAAATCGTGTTATTTATAGAAAATGACGAACATGTTACTTACAAAGAGGTTGTTTCTAGTTCTAACTCTATAATGTGACTTGGAGCTATGTGTTACGATATGGACTCTATGCATGATAGTCAGGTAAATGATCTGATGAATTTACTTGAAGAAGTTAGACCTATTAAGTGTAATCAGCTTGGATAGATATAATGGTCGGTCCGCTTTGAGCTTAGATTTTGGTTACTTGTTGTTAGGAGTACCTAGACCAAAACAATATTTATAATCTTCACAAACAACTCTACTATTAGTAAAGAGGCAAGTAAAGGTTGGATCCCAAGAGACGGGTATTGATGTAGGATTTTTGATTGCAAGTAGTGGTGTCTAAGGGTGTCACAATTTGGGTTGAGATAAAAAGATCACTAAACTAAATAACAATAAAATTAAACAAGCAAGATGACTAAAATGAGATGTAAACAATTGATTAAAAGCACTAGGGTGTCATGGGTTCATAAGGGATTCATGGGAATTGATCATACAAATATATTCTCAAATTATAAGCAAGCAATTATTGTTGTGATAGGATCGAGTTGGTTTATATCTTACAATCCTAGGAAGGTTTGGGTCCCGGAGCCGAATCGATTAGATTGTACAACACCTACAAGTCGACTTAATCCTCCCTACTCAACTATATGCATGGTCTAATGAGACTCGAAATTGTTTATGTCTTACAAGTCTCATTGAAAAGGTAAGTGATGGATAAAAAATGCAGTGATTCATAGGCTCGCATTTCATCAAACATAACATGTGCATAAGTTGAGATCACAACAAGCAAGAAAATAAATTATGTGAACATATTAGATTAAGCGTGAATCATCCCCCATGTTGGTTTCCCCTAATTCCCCATTAACCCTAGTTAAGGAAACAACTCACTCATTATCAAGTTTAACATCTTAACAAGGTTGTCAATCATATCAACAAAGCAAAACATGATGAATAAGTAAAGATGATTAACAATAATTAAAAAGGGATTAAGAGAATTATACCTAATGATGATTCCAAAATAATAAGCAAAGAATAATAGAAGTACTTGATGAATGGTTGGAAGGTTGTCAATCCTCCTAATAAACCCAAATAATCTTCAATTACCCAATAATAAAGGACGAACAATAGAGAAATTAAGGAAATGAGATTTGTATTAATACTTGATTAAAAGTTGATTACAAGATTAAAGAGAGATTAGAATAATATAAACTACACTAAAGATTGATAAGAAGAACATGATAATCTAATCAGTATAATGGGGTATTTATAATGGGGATTAGGTGCATAAACTAGGTTTACTAAGGGCTTAGATGAAGATTAAGTCCTTAAAAAAAAGTTGAGGAAATACTCCTCTCGAATAAAGATGCGAGTCTCCTTTTTGCTAGTCTTTCGAAAATATGCGCATCCCGAGTGGAACAAAAAGAAGTCGGGCTGCACCGGAGAACAATCCGAGCGTCCAAAAGGTCGGGACGAGCGGATTGTGCAGGTGGTGGACGAGCGGCTTGGTAGGTGGGACGAGCGGATTCTGGAGCTCTTAGATGAGCGGCCTAGTGGTGGGATGCTCGGATTGTGGCTCTTGGACGAGCGGCCCGATGCTGGGACGAGCGGATTCCAGTCTAGTGAGCTTTTTCTTCTTTCCTTCTTTCCTTCTTCCAACAATCCTCTGGGATCTTGTCGGAGATGCATGGATCTTCTTCATCATTTCCCATTTACTACATTATTTACAAAGGTCTTCTAATCTTGTCTTCACTTTGATGCTTGGTCATTAGATTCGATCAATTTAGATCTATTTTGCCGTGAAAATGCAAGGTTTGCACTCCTCTCCTACCAAGGGAACAAAACCTCAAAGAATATGCAAAACAAAGGATTAAAGATAGTAAATGACCCAAAAATGCACTAAAACGCATAGGAACGAGGCTAATTCGGGGACTAAATATGCTCAATTATTGGTCACATCAAATATCCCCAAACCAAACCTTTGCTCGTCCCGAGTAAAGAGGTGACAAAACTAGGACCCTTATTTAATCTAACCTACTAATATAGCAAATATGAGACAATTAGCAGGTCTCACTCCGCCCCTTCAACTCACAATAAGACAAACATGAGGTAGGATGCCTTCTTGCAAGGCAAGGTGGGTCTTGCCAAAATGGTGACACATCCAATCATTAAAGCACACAAAATCAAGTAATGGATGCATCTACAAAAGGAATAGCCACTTTCCTCATCTAAGTGGCGGAAATTATCTAAAGGGGAAGAATTCAAGGGTACACACTCCTTCATAGATATGGTTTCTTCAAACTACTACGCCTAGAAGGATACCAATAATCACCTCCAAGTTGTGTCAAGCTAGGGTACCTTTGTTCTCAATCGTTAAATGCTTTTGTAAAAACTAGACTCCCTATGGTGTTAGAAACACTGGAGGATCGCGGAATTCCCCCTCTTGCCTAGATAAGAAGAAGGGTTGTCCCCTCTCTACCATGCAACAAAATGGATATGATGGATAAAGGGATCAATAGGATTTGAGTTTCATTTGGGAGTTTGCTTTTGTTGTTGTTTTCCCCCCCAATTTCTTGTGGCATATAACATTTGAGAACATTTTCTTTTTGCAATTTCTTTTGATGTTTGGCATATGAGTGCTTATTTTTGGACTCCTCTTTTCTTTTTGATGCATTTTGCAAACTTTTTGACTTTTCATTTCATTTTTTGAACTCAATATTTTTGAACAATTTTTGTGCCCATTCCCTTTTTGATGACAAAATTGTGGTAGAACATGGATGATGGTTGCCTGGTTTCAAGGGTCACCTTGGAATAAACGGTAGGCAAGGAGTTATCACACCACAAGGTACTCTTGACTAGGCCTTAATCCATGGGTCAAAGGATACTAGCATGACACATCCTAGAGTGTTTTACAAGTATTCTAACAAGCAAAGTCTTAAGAAGAAAAAGTATCTACTAGGGCCTATGTACACTTGTCAAGCTTCCCAAATAGACGGTTTAACAAAATTTTCTAACATGCAAACTACATGCCATGATGCAACTAAAATTTATACATCCTAATGCATATGCTTCTACCAACTAATATGCCAAATAGTCTAAATGCAATCCTAAATTCACATTGTTTTTACCGCATCAATCAAAATAAAGCCACATAGTCATTAACATAAAGAGGAAAAACGAGATTGGAAAGATCATACCATGCTGTCTTCAATATCCTCATGTCTCGGATGTGGCATAGTCAATCAATGTGAGAAAGGATGAACAAACATAATATATACAAATAAATATATATACAAGACTACACTATAAAGGAAATGAACATGTTTTTGGATTTTCAATTTTTCAATTTTTTTGGATTTTTCGAATTTTTTTGATTTTTTTTGATTTTGTATAAAAGTTAAGTTAGAATTTCCCATCCCCACACTAGTATGGGCATTGTCCTCAATGGCCAATACGATAGGAAATTATGCAATGAAAATGCATGATTTTAAACTAAATGCAAACTACACTAAACTACACTACATGATGCATGTGTTTTTGTTATGGCGGAGAACATAATTTAGATTAGCTCCCAATGCATATGCATGAAACTAAAAATTGTCTTTTTGGATTTTTCAAGTCGGGAACAATAAAAATGAACACCTTAATGATGCCAAGGTGTTAGTCCTCCAATGTTGCTAGGACTCCATAAAATGATCAAGATAAAAGAAAAACAAGAGAAATAGACAAACCATAAGGGAGGTGTAAGAATGTAGGAGCCTCCAAAAGTTTGCTAGTCCTCACCCATCGTATCATCGTTATCATCATCTTCCTCCCTTGAGACATCATCAACCTCCATAGATGTGGAATCATGTCCGCTCTCACTTTCACTTCCTTGTTATTCCTCACTTTCCTCTTCTTCTTGAACTTCTTCTTCTCCTTCTTGGTCACCACTCTCATCAACAACCATTTCCTCTCTACCTGGTCTACCACCACTAGAAGTGCTAGGAAAGAATACTTCCCTATCCGCACAACTAGGCAAAGGACAAGATGGATCAATAAGTCCTTGCCTAGATAGATGTAGGAGGGGCGGATATTGGGCCTTGTAAGCATCAACTCTATCATTGTAAGCTTGTTTATGCATTTCCCTCATGAGTAGAGTCAAGTAATAATTTCCCGCCTTGGCATCTTTGGGGTTGAACTCGTGGTACTCAAATGGGTAAGGTGGGGTGATAAAGGAGGAGGAGGGCTCTACAAATTCGTCCCCTTGGTGTTGAATGATGTACTCGGTCTCTTCAGAGAGTGGGAGAAGGTAGTTCGGTCGATGAACATTTAATCAGCAAATTTTGCTAGGCAAAGTGAAGGATCTAGCTTCATTTGTCAACCACCCAAACTTGTTGTCAAGACTATCGTTCTTGACCCACTTAAACTTTAGAATCATGGTGGGCAAATCGATAAGATGGCCAACTTTTACCGGTGCATAAGTGTTGTTCTTGTTGAAATCCCGGTTAAAATGCTTAGCCAAATAGGTAACTAATCCTCCATTGTCAATAAAGGTCATGCCATCTTTGCCACAATCAACATTAAGCCATCGATTGACCAAAAGTCGTAAAGCATTGTATGGCTTGGTAAATTCTCTCCCAATGTTCAAAGCCGACTCCAGAAGAATAAAATCGAGTTTGGTAAGATGATTTGTGCCATTTCTAGCTATCAAAGTATTCCCAATGACCTTATGTTAAACTCTAATGCCGGGATTGTGGACTAAGAGAGCACGACAATCATGAAAACGTGTGAATTTCCTTCCGAAAATTGCCATCCAAAGAGGAGTGGGGCCATACTTGGTAGTCATCTTTGTAAATTTTGCACTATCACTAAGGCCAATTATCTTACCCAATGCGTCATAAGATAAGCATCTATCAACATTTTCAAGACGAAACTCAATGACGGTTCGAGTCTCCACCCTTGTGACTTTCAAAGAACTAAAAAATTCCAAGGTAAGGGAGGGGTATGTCAATTCTTGCATTGTAAACAATTTACTTAACCCCATACACTCAAAAAAGGTCTTAGTTTGTTCAAGGACACCCAATTTTGACAATGCATCTTCACAAATAAACTTAGTAGGCATGATGGTTTTCTTAGCAAAGAGAATGAATTTCTCCCTATGAGAGTCGGAAGTGAAAATTACCTCCGGATAATCGGATAATTGTTCAATGACCGGAGTTGAAGTAGTAGCTTCCATAGGGGGATTTCGTTCTTGAACCTCCAACCTTGCCTCATGGACTACCAATGCCTTTGATACTTGTTTTGCTTGAAGAGCTAATTGCCTTTTGGAAAGTGTCTTCTTTTGGGGTGCCTTGTTTCCACCTTTTGTTCTTGCCATTCTCCTTTGCTTAATTTCACCAATAAAAGATTGAAATCTTCAATTTCTAGTAATGCCCATATCGATTTAGGATGAATGAATTTTGCTTTGTATCCTAAAAATCGACTCAAAACTTGAAGATTTTGGTGTTTGAATCACTTGTTGTTGCAAAAGGAGTGATTAATTTTTGTTGTGAGGGAGTTTGTATTTGATTTGGTTAAATTTGGTTGAGGGAATTTGTTTTTGTTGATGGAGAGGATGAGGGTTTTGGGGTTTTAGGATTTAGGGTAGTGTTTGTATTTTGAAGAAATGAGAATGAATGGGAGAGGAGGGTTTTAAAATGATCCGTTAATTTTGAACCTGCAGTGGGAGACGAGCGGACCAGGGGTTGGGACGCTTGGATTCTTCAAAAAATAGTTCAGAAAAATACGCCACAAGACGAGCGGACCGCAAGAAAGACGAGCAGATTCCTTCAGCTGAGATGAGCGTCTTCTTCTTTGGACGCTCGGATTCCTTTCCAGGGAGAAATCCCAGAATTTGGCAGCAAAAAGACGAGCGTCTTTCTTGATGGACGGCCGTCCAGACTGAGATGAGCGTCTTTCTGAATGGGACGCTCGGATTAACAGTCAGACCCAAATATTAATTTCTGCAACTTCACCAGACGAGCGTCTGATGGTTTGGACGCTCGGATTTCTTTAGGACGAGCGGATTATCCCTCAGACGCTTGGATTCTTCCTTGACCACACGGATTCAGGTCCATCCGTGGGTGCTTCGTAACCCGGTCATTTCATTCTTCGATTTTTGTGTTCTTCATTGTAGGGGCACTACAAAGGCATGAATAGCCTAGGCAATTGCTATCTCCACACTAAGTTTAAGCACAACACAACAATAAATTCATAAGTCCCTCCCTCACTTGTCTCAAAATGATGAATATCTTGATTAAGGCACAAAAATGTAAATCCAAAAATGACAAAAATGCAATAGAATAATTGAAATTCAAGTTAGGGAGTTAAAATATTTACAAATGGTGGTTTAGGGAGGACTCCACCAAACTCTCATCCAATGTAAGATGTCAAGGGGGAATGTTAAAGGTGTTGTTGATGTTATTCAACACCGTGAAGAAGTAGTCGAAAGCTTGCTCATTATCATAATAAAGATCGTCAACATATCTTTGCACTTGTTGTTCTCCATGATGGTCTTGGGTCATATCATTACCAATATAGGGATTGAATATCCCTTCAAACTCATCATCCTAAAGGCTGCATACTTCGTCTACTTGCTCACTAAAAAAGTCTTGAGTTGATAAAGATAACTCTCCTTCTTTCTTGTCTTGGCCAATGAGGCCTTTCTCTTCACTTGTCATGGGTGACCTTTTCAATCTCTCATTGTTGCAATTTCCTTGCTCTTTTGATGGGGCATCATCCACTTTCTTTCTCCATTGAAATTCCAACTTCTTCCTATCATCCTTCCGGCTATAGTGATCAACCATAAAATATGGCTCATACAATCGGGGAGCTCTCATAGTCTTGTCCAGATTGAAAGTAATGGTTTCATCTCCCACTTTGAGGGTGAGCTCTCCATGCTTCACATCGATCACCGCTCCCGCGGTGTGTAAGAAAGGTCTTACTAAGATAATAGGAATATTGGAGTCTTCTTCCATGTCAACAATAACGAAATCCACCGGGATGAAGAATTTTCCGATTCGCACGGTAACATCTTCCCATACCTCTAAAGGTGTCTTTGTTGATCTATCCGCCATTTAAAGCGTGATGTTGGTGCATTTGAGTTCTCCCATTCTTAGCTTCTTGCTAACCGAATATGGCATGAAACTAACACTTGCCCCAAGGTCACATAAAGCTTTGTTGATTATAGTGTCACCAATAGTGCATGGAATGGAGAAGCTTCCCGGATCCTTGAGCTTTGGAGGTTAACTCCCTTGAAGGATGGCACTACTCACCTTATTGAAGGCAATAGTCTCAAGCTTCCGGATTGATTTCTTCTTTGTAAGGATGTCCTTCATGTACTTTGCATAGACCGGAACGTGATTGATCAATTCCATAAAAGGAATCGAGACTTCTAAAATCATCACAATTTCCATGAATTTTCCAAGTTGGTCATCAAACTTAGACTTAGCTTGATGACTCGGGAATGGAAGTCTAATCACAATGGGGTCCTCCTCTTTGGCCTTTTCTTCATTTTTCTTTGAAACTTCTTGATTGGTGGGTTCTTCTTCCCTATAGTTTTGCACAACTCTTTCATTGTCACTAGCCTCCACAACTTCATCCTCAACTTGCTTCTTTGGCCCTTCATATCTTGCACCACTCCTCAAGTGGATGGCACTAACCGTTTCATGTCTTGGGGGATTACTTTAAGGTGGTAATTGCCCTTTTTGTCTTTGAGAGCTTGAAGATGCTAGTTGGGTCATTTGATTTTCCAACATTTTTGTGTGGTCTAGGATGTTGTTGATGGTGATGTCTTTTGCTTGGCTATCTTTTTGCATTTGAGTGAAAAATTCTTGTTGATTCTTTTGCATTTGGAGGACAGCTTTTTGAACATCAAAACCTTGGTCATGTTGTTGATAGTATGGAGTTTGATTTTGGTAACCTTGGTTTTGGTTGTAAAAGGGTCTTTGATTTTTGTTTCTCATTGGAGGTGGGGTGTATGTCGGTTGAGGGTTTTGAACATTTTGGCTTTTGTATGAGAGATTTGGATGAAATTTGGTGTTTTCATTGTAATAGTTGGAATAAGGGGTACCACTTTTGTATGCTTGAAAAGCATTCACTTGCTCACTTGTTCCCCTACATTCACTTTGGTCATGTCCCAAAGTTCCACAATTCTCACATATTTCACTTGGAATCGATGAAGATGCTACCATGGCACTAACATGTTTCTTTGGTGATTTTGAGACTTCTTCAAGCTTAGCCATAGCCTTTTCGAACTTCAAGTTGTTAGTATCAATATGAGCAATAAGTTGAGCACCCAATTGAGTAATAGAGTCCACTTCATGCTTTCCTCCTCTAGTAGCCTTGCGAGGTCTACTATATTGTGAATTATGGACCGCCATTTCCTCAATCTTGTTCCAAGTTTGATTATCGTCAACATCAGTGAACATACCATTTGATCCCATGTTGAGAATGTTTCGGGAGTCTTCATAAAGACCATTCCAAAATTGTTGTACCAAGAACCACTCTCTAAGTCCATGATGAGGACATGAGCGACAAGTTCCTTTGAATCGCTACCAAGCTTCATACAAAGATTCTTCGTCCCTTTGCTTAAAACCCGTGATTAGGGCTCTTAGCATGTTAGTCTTTTCGGGAGGGTAGAACTTTTTGTATAAAGCTAGAGCCAACTTCTTCCGAGAGTCAATTCCAAGAGTAGCCTTATCAAGGCTCTTTAACCATTGTTTCGTGGTACCAATTAGTGAAAAAGGAAATAAGACCCATCGAATTTGGTCTTGAGTCACTCCGGTTTGTGAAGTCGCATCACAATAGTCGAAAAAAGTCTCTATGTGAGAATGAGGGTCTTCACTAAGCATCTCCCCAAATTGGCTTCTTTCGACTAATTGGATAAATGTGGATTTTGCAATAAAATTTTCGAATAAGTGTTGTGGTGTGGGAGTACCATTGGGTAAGTTCTCCTCGGTTGGTACGGAATGTGATGAAAACTTAGGCATTGTGGGTTGATTGTGTGGTTGATTTTTTGTTAGGTTCTCCTCACCTTCTCTTGCAAAAGGGTTGATGAACTCAATAGTATTTGGTTGAATATCTACAACCTCACCAATACCTCTCAAAGTATTTCTAGCAAGTCTTCTATTGGTTGTCAAAGTCCTTTCAATTTCGTGATCAATGGGTAACAAGTTACCTTGGGATCTTCTAGACATGCAAAATATCAAACAACTCGAAAACAATTAGAACAAACCTTGAGGAGTTTTACTTCCCCAAGGAAAAGAAAGACACAACTAATAACAATCAAAGAAAATCAAATCAAGTTAACACCGTCCCCGGCAACGGCGCCATTTTTGGTCGGTCCGCTTTGATCTTAGATTTCGGCTACTTGTCGTTAGGAGTACCTAGACCAAAACAATATTTATAATCTTCACAAACAACTCTACTATTAGTAAAGAGGTAAGTAAAGGTCGGATCCCAAGGGACGGGTATTGATGTAGGATTTTTGATTGCAAGTAGTGGTGTCTAAGGGTGTCACAATTTGGGTTGAGATAAGAAGATCACTAAACTAAATAACAATAAAAGTAGACAAGCAAGATGACTAAAATGAGATGTAAACAATTGATTAAAGCACTAAGGTGTCATGGGTTCATAGGGGATTCATGGGAATTGATCATACAAACATATTCTCAAATTATAAGCAAGCAATTATTATTGTGATAGGAGTGAGTTGGTTTATATCTTACAATCCTAGGAAGGTTTGGGTCCCGGAGCCAAATCGATTAGATTGTACAATACCTACAAGTCGACTTAATCCTCCCTACTCAATTATATGCATGGTCTAATGAGACTCGAGTTGGTTTATGTCTTACAAGTCTCATTGAAAAGGTAAGTGATGGGTAAAAATGCAAGGATTCATAGGCTCGCATTTTATCAAACATAACATGTGCATAAGTTCAGATCACAACAAGCAAGCAAATAAATTATACGAACATATTAGATTAAGCATGAATCATCCCCCATGTTGGTTTCCCCTAATTCTCCATTAACCCTAGTTAAGAAAAACTACTCACTTATTATCAAGTTTAACATGTTAACAAGGTTGTCAATCATATCAACAAAGCAAAACATGATGAATAAGTAAAGATGATTAACAATAATTAAAAAGGGATTAAGAGAATTATACCTAATGATGATTCCAAAATAATAAGCAAAGAATAATAGAAGTACTTGATGAATGATTGGAAGGTTATTAATCCTCCAAATAAACCCAAATAATCTTCAATTACCCAATAATAAAGGATGAACAATAGAGAAATTAAGGAAATGATATTTGTATTAATACTTGATTAAAAGTTGATTATAAGATTAAAGAGAGATTAGAATAATATAAACTATACTAAAGATTGATAAGAAGAACATGATAATATAATTAGTATAATGGGGTATTAATAATGGGGATTAGGTGCACAAATTAGGGTTACTAAGGGCTTAAATGACGATTAAGTCCTTAAGAAAAGTTGAGGAAATGCTCCTCTCAAAGAAAGATGCGAGTCTCCTTTTTGCTAGTCTTTCGAAAATATGCGCATCCCGAGTAGAACAAGAAGAAATCGGGCTGCACTGGAGAACAATCCGAGCGTCCAAAAGGTCGGGATGAGCGGATTGTGCAGGTGGTGGATGAGAGGCTTGGTAGGTGGGACGAGCGGATTCTGGAGCTCTTGGACGAGCGGCCTGGTGCTGGGACGCTCAGATTGTGGCTCTTGGACGAGCGGCCCGATGCTGGGACGAGCGGATTCCAGTCCAGTGAGCTTTTTCTTCTTTTCTTCTTTCCTTCTTCCAAAAATCCTCTGGGATCTTGTCGGAGATGCAAGGATCTTCTTCATCGTTGCCCATTTACTACATTATTTACAAAGGTCTTCTAGTCTTGTCTTCACTTTGATTCTTGGTCATTAGATTCGATCAATTTTAGCTCTATTTTGCCGTGAAAATGCAAGGTTTGCACTCCTCTCCTACCAAGGGAACAAAACCTCAAAGAATATGCAAAACAAAGGACTAAAGATAGTAAATGACCCAAATATGCACTAAAAAGCATAGGAACGAGGCTAATTCGGGGACTAAATATGCTCAAATATTGGTCACATCATATAAATATGTTTAAAAAGCTTGATTGATTGCAAAAGGGCTTGCACCAGTTGCAATGCCTTTATCCATTCGGAATATCTTAGCGATTGATACATTTCATGACTATGAAATATGGTAGATGGATATCAAAACCGCCTTTCTGAATGGGATTATGGAAGAGAAAGTGTACGTGATACAACTTGACGGTTTTGTAGATCCTAACAATCCTAAGGTAGGTAGCAAGCTTAAGAAGAAGTCTTACGTAGGCATTAAGGAGTTGGAATCATTGTTTTGATCATGTCATAAATTTTTTCTCGAAATGTCAAGGAATGATGTTTATACATGAAGTAGAGTAGGAATAAGTTGGTCTTATTAGTCTTTTATGTGGATAACATATTAATCATTGGGAGTGATTTAAGACTCAGAAGAGGTGTAAGACATCTCTAGTATCCGGATTTATAGAAATAAATCTAAAAGATATTAGTGTTAAATTAGAAGTCTTATATTGATAAGATTTTGGACTAGTTCAAACAAGTTGAACACATTAGAATTGATTCCATTTGCTTCCGATGCTGAATCAATTAAATAAGCTATGATGTATTATTGTTCTTTAAATTTTGTATGCTCAGAATATGACAAATTATTACCAATTGAATCTAAGTGAAGGTCATTAGATAGCCATATAGATCATCCTTTGGTAATTAAGAAGGACTAAGGATGTGAGCTAAGTGATTAGATGTAATTCTTTGATTTGTGTAAGGGGTTACACAAATGCCAGTTAAGGTTTGTGTAAGGAGTTATAAGAATACCAGTTCCACAACACATAGGGATGGTTTGGAATCCCGATCTGGCTATGTCTTTTTGAGGAGTTGATGTGTAACACCCACATACAACAAGGTGCCTTACCAAGACCACCTAGCGCATGAGAATGCTACAATCTCGGTTACCCGAGGCATAGAAATCAAAGTACACCCTCCGGAAACGTACTTTAAGTAAATAAGTTTAATGTGATTACATCAAAACCAAAACTGAAAAGTAAAAGTACAACTGTTCCAAAACCAAAATCCAGCTAAGCAAAAGTATTATGACAAAATAGCGGAAGACTACGACTCTGACACGTGGTGACTCCATCCCCAGCAAGATCCTGCATGTATCCAAGATATACCTACTAAACAACTGCTCACCACCCTCGAATGGATCACCACAGTTTCCAAAACATTTAAACGGGGTCAGTTACTGCATAAACAATATAAGACAATACAACAGACAATTACACAATCACAATCCTCCAATTCCGTCACACCACCAAACATCTGACTACACACTAAAGTGTGTCACCCTGCCAGAATATCCATCGCAATAGATATTCCACACCGCCAGTGGGGGACCAGAGTCGTTCCCACCTAAGCCCCGCTCATCTCCATTGAGCGCATAACCCATGTCCATTAATGTGCACATCCCCCTTGTGACGGGAACCGCAAGGGGCGAATCAAGGGCGTGAAGCCACCCCCGCATGTGACTCCCCTCAGGCTAGGGTGCACCTCACGAACCACAGATAAATTACAATCCAATCACAAAACCAATGTAAACAATTCCTAAAACCAATTACGATATAATAACATGCCAATCAACAAACAACCATCTTATATAATTTACAAAATAACTGAGTAGGGAAACCGCACCTGGAATGCAATCACCAATCAAAAATGACAAGCAGCGGATCAAAAGCGTTCCTCTACGAAATCACCTCCTATAATCACATAATCATACAATTACAATCTATAATAGACAATACTCCCAATAACCCCCAATTCACACAATTAGGATTTAAACAAAACTAATGAATTGACATAAAAATGGTACAAGGACCTTACCCACAATACGACGATCTCAAAGGTATAAAGAACTCCGAAATCGGACGACTCTTGCCCTTGGATTTGATAGCAATGTGTAGATACCCGTATCCGTCGATATTGGAATTTATAGAGAACCCGACAAACACCCGATGATGATAGGACACATGTATTCTTTAGTTGTCACTGTCATTTATTTGGGTTCGTTTTACGATGTAGAATGGGCGTCGTCGATGAAGTATTTTATTAATTTAAATGATATTTAAATTAATGTTTTTTTAAGTGAGTTCATTTTATTAATTTAAATGATGTTTAAATTAAAGTCTTTTTTAAGGTAAATTCAATTTATTATATTTTATTTTGAATTTATTTTCCCAAGTTTATTTTATTGAAAATAAAATAAATATTTGATTTGAAAAATCATTTTATGAGTATATTTGATTTGAAAAGTCATTTATTTTAATGTGTTAATTGATTTGAAAAATCGATTTAAAAAGCGAAGAAAACTCGTTTTTGAGCTCGATTTTGGCTCGGTTTTTGAGCCCGTTTCCTTTACGAATTGGCATGAATCTCGAGTACACTAACCAACCTAAGCCTCTACCCATCTACCCTTGTTCGAACCCCCTATCCATGGCCCAAAATTCCATCCCAAACACCTCCCCAAACAGCCCGCAACAAACGAGCAGCCCCCTGTTTTGGCAGCTCAATCTCGAGCCCAAAACCCGCTCCAAACACTACCAAGACCCGTACCCATTAACCCTAACCCATACCCTAGTATCCTACCCATATTATCCTAGCTTAATCACCAAGAAAACCCCCAAAACGAACTCTAGAAACCCCCCCAAAAGCTGCTGGACAGCAGCTATGTTCAGCAAGCCCGATTGCCCCTCCCTCTCTTTTAACCTATTTTAACTCCTTATAAATACCACCCCTTGACCATACATTCATTCCTCTAAGTCCTCCATACATCCAAGCATCACATACAAGCTTTAAATCTCAGAAACAAACCCTAAACATCCTTCAAAAACCCTAAACAAAACCGACACACAAACTGAAACTGTTTGTGTGTCCTCTTCGAAAACCCTTTCGTTCCTCCATCAAAACTCCATAAATATTCGAGTTTCTTGTTCCTAATTAACCACATAACATCCATCTACACATTAGACAAAGATTTACGAGCCAAATTGCCCTTGAGAGTACACGAGATCCCTCGAAAAACAGAGTGAAATAACACTCTGTTTTCGCGGTTTACTCTTGTCTGTCCAGTTCTGTTTGTGCTCGTTTTTCGTGCCCAATAACCCAAAACGAGCAGGGGTTGCTTTAAGATCCTTGTTCTCCTCTCTTTCTAGTTTCCAAAACATCTTTCGGATCGAATTTTCGTCGTGAAACGAGGGAGATATCACTGTTTTAAAATCGCTGTCCAGAAACTTTCCAAAACCCGTGTTTGCTTTGTTCTTCGTCGACGACGGCCTCTCGAGATAAAATCTACCATCGATTACGACCCAAGACGGTGTCAACGATACATGTAGGTTGAGGGTGCATCAAATCCCCTTCTCTTTTCTCTTTTTATTTCGTTTTTTTATGCTTTTTTTATAGTTTGTTTTTTGTTTGTTTTCGTTTTGTTTATCGTTTGTTTTAATTAACTATGAAACTAGTTAGTCCGAGTATGAGTTAAAGTACCACCATGAACACCCGCGTTGACTTGAGATGGGAAAAGAAACCGCTACATCTGTCGGTCGTACACCCCCGTCTCATTTACATATCCTCGTGTTCAAAGTAGGGCATAAATAAAACGAGTTGTCTAACTTTCATCGCTTTCGACCCCTTTACTGTTTCGGCCAAATCGACATACCCTAGGACCCGTTGCATGTTAGTTTAACCTCTGGTTGTTAACCTATGACGTATTTAGATGACTTTAATTTAATTTAATAACCTAATTAGACACGATAGGTGGCTTCGACGTAAGTTATAAAATCAATCGACGATTCTGTAAATAATTGAATGCATCTCTCTCTTTCACCTAATTTCTCGCTAGTATAAGAGTGCGTGATTAGCACCTTCTTATTGACACTCGATGAGTTAAATTAATTAGCGAATTTGACCTAATTAGACCCTTTAGGCCGTGTAGAATGCACCCTTGCGCGACAATCAATCGACATCGTTTTTAACTCGTTTTCTAACTTGTTTCCTATCCCTTTTCGCAATCATTCGATCTAACCAATGAATCTAACTTAGGAACTAGGTTGGCCTTGTCTTGGCCGTGAGGTTGCCGTGGGTTTGGGCCGTGAGTTGGCCGTGGGTTTTGTCTTTCCTATTTCGTTTCTCTTTCCTTGTTTGTCATTCGTTCTTTGTTTATTTTGTAGCCTGTAATTTATCGTTGTTTATTGAGTTGTAATTTTCGAGTTTGTTTTACTTCTTTTGAGTCAAAACCTCTTCAAAAACCTTGGTCTTGTTTGGTTAGACGGTTGTTCCCCAATGCTTGTAGGAGCGTAGTAAACCGCATGTTGTTTAAAGCAACATGGCCGGTTTATGCTAATGCATGCTTTGGTGCGTAGCCTTATGTCTAATTCGATGAGATTAAGCGCGAGCACGCATTACGAGGAGTGACCCAAGGACCGTGGGTCATGTGAGCCGTGGGCCCCCCTCATGTGCACGGTTTTCTAGGCCAAACGACCGTGTGTGTTGTCGTGTATTGCGTCGTATGTAGCAATTGTATTTAGATCGAGTTGTAACTTTAATTTGTTGTTGTGTCGGCATGAAATGCCTGGTTTGTAATAGGTAGATCCCAATGGCTCCCCCATTCCCCCATCAAGCCTTGTTTGTTTCGTTTGAATGTTGTTAGATTAATCAACCCGCATGCTAAATTACAACTTTGACAAAGTTAGTTTAGTTGCATCTAAATCGACATAGAAACTTCACATGATAGGGTTAAAACAACGTTTGCATATCATACATCGTAGTAGCTATGACCTTGTTTGAACTCCGACACTTGACTTAGTAGAGGCCGTTATTGACGGGCGGGGTTGGGTGTCCTTATGGGCTTCCCAACACGTACCCTCACCCCTTACTCAAGATCTATGGTTTGTGGATCCGTCTAAATACCATTGGATTACGAGAGTCATTCAAATCGAGTGATATAGGGTACAAGTCTTTATCTTTAATCACTCGTAGTCGATGGGCTTTATGCTTTTCGATGAAAGGTGTAAAGTTGACTTGAACGGTTCCAAGTTCCCAAAAAAACTTGGTGGCGACTCTAATATGTCTTAATTCGATTCAAAAGAACCTCGAGTCGATTATGCCTGGTGTGGATCCCGCGGACGCAGTTCCCGAGGGCCTTGTCCACAGTTTGGCGACTCCGCTGGGGAAAAGAGGACTAGTTACACTTTGTTTCTAGGGTCTTTTCCTCCGAGGTTAAACTTGAAAAGAAAGTGTTGGAAAGTAAAACATTACTCATAGTGCTACGATTCATGCATAAACCCTTAAGGACTTGCCCGGGCCGTCCCAGCGTTTCTTCGTGATGCGTGGGGGGCGACGTCCCACTATGCTAGGAAGCTGCACATTGCTCGCTTCCACTTCACCTCGCGTGGTTCTTGATGGTGGGGACGATCTTCTAGGTACTCTACCTTAAGACACCTTGCTCTATAAGACCGCAAAAGGATGGAGGGCATAGACCTTCTTGTAGAAGACTTGCCGAGACTTAGAGATGTCTAGGAGCATACATCCTTATAACATGAGAATGACAATGTGCAATGTGTTTTCCCGAGTCCTTTTTTTCGAAAATTCCAAGTCCTTTTCAAAACCGAACTTTTGAACAACTTACTTTCAAACCTAGCATGATTTTCAAAACGCGGAATGCTGCCCAAATAGGACTAGGATTTTCGGCCCAAAACAAGATTTTATAGCCGGCATGCTGCCCATTTCAAATCTCATTTTTCAAATCGATCATTCGTTTTTCAAAATCAATCCAAAATGTTTCTCGAACCTCAACCAAGCATGAAATGCGTCAAGTCGTGTCCGGGTCATGGCCGTGTTAGGCCGGGTTTGTTTCAAGAGTCTAGAACACGACCTTGTTGGGTCACCCAAACTCACCTCTTGGGCCTTGAGTCATGTTGGTCGACCTTTTGGTCTAGAATAGTCCATAAAAAAAAACGTCCAAGCTAGGCCTTATGGACGTTTCACTCGAACCCTGGGCTATGTTAGCCCAATCACGGGTTTAGTCACACCGAGTCCAGTTTAGAATCGAGTTATGACAGTTTGAGTCATGTCGTTTTGTCGAGTCTAAAATGAACCGATGTCTAAATCAAACCGTGAGTTGAGCCTTTGGTTAGTCAATCTCAAGTCGAGTCTTTGTTTGAGTCAAGTTGGGGTCGTGTTCTTAAGTGTGCAGGGGCTCTTACTTTAAATATTGACTCAGTACGGGGTTTTCTTGTAGAAAGGCCGCCAAAAACCCGACGTCAAGCAATGGAAGATGCTGTTAACAAGCTTACTGAGGCCGTGAACCTCATGATGACCCGAATGGATGCAATCGAATCCAAGCTGGGTGAAGACTCCGCTTCATCTGCCCCACCTCTGACTGATCTGGAGAAACGGTTCAAGTTCATTGAGGACCGTTTGAAGCTCTCCCAGGGGAAGAACATTCACTATGAGAATGCTAGGGCCTATGCCCGATTCGGGATAAGTTGCCCACGAACATGGTACTCACTGACATCCCAAAGTTCAAAGGCACTGAAGATCCAGTCCACCATGTTAAGGCCTATAAAGGGTACTTAGCACTGAAGGGAGTACCTGCTGATATGCTCTCTGAAATTTTTGCCCAATCTCTAGATGAACACCCGAAGGCGTGGTTCTACAATCTGGACCTTAAGAACTTCCCCACTTTCGAAGATATTACGGTGGAGTTCTGTAAGCACTATGCTGATAATGTCGAGATTCAAACCAACATAAGAACATTGGAAGTGATGACACAGAAAGAAAAAGAAGGCTTTACTGAATTCCTTGCAAGATGGCGCGCTGAAACCGTGAAATTAGCCAGGAAGCCTGACGAAGTTGAAATGGTGGATAAGTTCGTAAAGAACCTACGACCTATTTACCGCAATGCCCTGAAATACCAGAATTTTGGCTCTTTCAAAGAATTGATAAGAATCGGGATAAAGGTAGAAGATGATGTCATAAGGGCGAGAGGTGAAAAGCCAGAAAGGGTACCAAGGGGCCTCATCGTCTAAGGGCAAGGCCCCAGCAACGACCCATATTGACGAAGCCATCAATCTCTTAGAAGGGCAATCGAAGAAGTCGCAGCGCCAAACACCTAGGGCATTCACCGATATCGGATGCACTTATACATACGCTCTCCAAAGGCTCATAGCCCAAGGAAAGTCAAGCCTATTGGTCCAACTCCGGACCCTCCCCCGATCAACAAGGTAAATGGTATAAACCAAATGCCTACTGTGCCTTTCATCAAGGGAAAGGCCATGATACTGAAAGGTGCTATCGACTGAAGCACGAAATCCAAGACATGATTGAGAATGGAACACTCCCAATCCCAGCTGTCAAACCCAATAACATCACTAATCCATTTGGCGATCACGCCAACGTTGTTTCTGTCGAAGACAATGTCGATTATTCACATCTTATCCGCCCATGTCACTTGAAAGGGGTGTTTATCGGGAAAATATTTGTGAATTGCTGTGAATTCTTGCCAAACCCGAAGAATGAAATTCAAGTCGGGAGTCTTGCTCTAGAATGTACTCCTCTCGTTAACGAAGTTAATAAAAGACAATTCGGTTCACCAACCTTCATCACTGGCGTAGATCCTCATAGGACTACCTCGGGATGGAGGCAAACCATCACAGGGATCAAGGACAAGAGCCGAGCATCTAAGCTGACAGCTGAACAAGGGAAAGCTCAAGACCAGATTTGAAAAATTATGAGTTGGGATCTGTTTTCTTTTCTTAGTCGCGTCGAGTCTAGGACTTTCTTTTCTTGAAGTTGAGTCGGTTGTCCCGCGATGACCTAGGGTGTGTCCTAGGAATCGTTCCTTTGAGTCTGTTAAGCAATTGCCTTTCCAATAAAAAGTCGCAGTTTCGTTTCCAAATATGTCTTGTTTCCAATCCTCAATCATTCCGAAACATGATAAAATGCACAACACACTCAAAGGAATCCCTGGGGTAGAAATATGTCCTGTTTCAAAATGTAAGGTACACTAGGATCCCGTGTTTGATTCCTTTACCTATTCCATGTCTGGTGGTAGAAAACCTCCATCTGAACCAATGTTTGTGACAAACTTTTAGATGATTCTATGACAAACCCGAACTAGCTCCTTGTTTCCCCTATCGATGATGGAAGGCAAGCCTTTTCCCCAACAAAATCATCCCATCTCGAAGAGAGAAGATATCAACCCGTTCTAACATGGAATTGTTAGTTCCTACCCAAATTAGTTGGCGAAGCCCAGTTTTCAAGGTGTATCCATTTATGACTAGGAGAATGAATAGAAGATCATTTTCAAAGAGAGAAAAAAGATGAAAAAGAATGAAAAATGAGAAAAAGAGAAAAATTGGAAAAATGAAAAAAAAAATGAAAAATGAAAAATGAAAAAAAGATGAAAGAAAAAGAAAAAAGAAAAAAAGATGTTGAAGTCATTGCAGAACGCTTTTGGGTGAATGTCGAAGTTACAGAGGCCAGAAGTCAAGTCAAGTACCCATAGTTGAGGTTCAATGGGCGAAGCCCAAAAGCGTAAGTAGTGACCTCTTTACCCTCTAAGTCCTTCCTGAGACGGTTACAAGGGGATAGTCAGGAATTTTGAGAATCATTCCGCTTGTGCTGTTACACCCAGCCTTTAGGGACCAGATATGGAAATTTGAACCCACATCATTTTTCAACCCATTTGCACTCGTGGTTCATCAAACCCGAGACACCCATTCCAACCACATCAACAGCCATAGCCCTTGGCCTTAGCACCACAAAACGAACCTTCAGAATGATGGTTTACCTTGCGAACCTATTTTTACCAAGCTCCACATCCCAAAGAACCACAACCTTTTGTACCAACCCCAAACACGGGATTTAACGGTACCTTACAGGCTAGAATGGGATATGACATGATACCTTAGGTGAAACCTTTGAGTGTGTACACACAATCAAAATGCCATGTTTATGCACCATGATCGAACTACGTCGGATTTGATTTCGCTCCACGCGAATACGTAGGCAGTCCTTCAGAATAAGGGATTCAATCCACCCATCATCCAAGTTGTCATCTTGTCGGTTTCTTACGGGTCTTAACCAAGTCCAAATGAAGCCACCTTTGTTTGGTCGGTCTTAGCACTCGATGTAGGCTAGGATAAGGATATGGGTTCGGATGAATAGTATCAAGTCTCGGAATGAGCTTTATCTAACGGTTTAGGCAAAGATGCTGAGTCATATAGATGTGAGTTTGTGTTGGGAACAGAAAATATGAAAAACCCGCTGAAAAGAAAGAAGGCGTGGAAGAAAAATAGTAAAAGCCCGCTGAAAAGAAAGAAGGCGGTGGCAAGAAATGATGAAACTCGCTGAAAAGAAAGGAGGCGAGGAGAAGAGTGACAGAATGTTCCCAACAAGAGTGATGTGTGATGTCTAAGTGTTCTCATAAAATCAGTCTGTGTTTAGTGTCTGGGCGAAGCCAACGTTGGTGCTCCGTGAGTTTAATCCACCTTATCAATGCCAAGTGATCTTGATTCCCATGTGCCCTCGGGAGCACGGCCATGCCATACAACATCTCCATCCCAAGTCCGACGACCTTGTGATTCCCGCTTGTCATCTTTTGACGTCAGAATGGCCAATTTACATTTCTACCCCCAACAAGTCAATAATTGAATTTAAACTCGTGCACACTTACGGTTTTATTTTCCTTTTTTGTTTTACGGTAGCGGGCTAGGCCCACGTTTGTTTATGGGTCATACAGAGTGTCTGAGTCGTATTTCCTGCTCACTCGTCAAGGTTCGATTTCAAAATGCCAAAGATTTCAGAATTCCGAAATTTCAAAAACCTGTGGTACATTTCAAGTCAAGGTTCAAATCTCAAAGTTCAAAATCAAATTTTGGGTCGACGACCCAACATCCAAGTGATTCATTTCAAATTCAAAATTTGGGTCGATAGCCACATTATTCAAAATTTTCAACATGTTCAAATTTCGGGTCGATGACCCACTCTTTCAAACTCAAATTTCGGGTCGATGACCAAACATTCCAAGTGATGTCAAATTCAAAATTCGGGTCGATGACCCAATTATTCAAAATTTTCAAATTCAATTTTCGGGTCGATGACCCAATCTTGCAAATGATCTAATTTTAGGACCGATGACCCAAATGTGCTTATGTGATGATTATTGCTAGTACATTTTCTATGTTTCAAATATAGCAGGATATGCTTCAACTGGGGGCTCTAAAGTCTTCGACTTTAGAGCCATTGCAAACTGGGGGCTCTGAAGCCGTTGGCTTTAGAGACCATTATCAAGATGTAAAGGATGATATCCACCAAGAATTCAATTCAATACAAGAGTATGAGATGGAAGAATTCCGTAGCTGAAAGCAAATGATGAAAGCGGCGGCAACCTCCTCGGAAAGTCCCGTCCCATTTCGGACAAGTGCCAGCAGATGATAAATTTTGGGCAAATGTCGTGAGATGATGAATTTTGGACATCGCCGACAGATGATAAACTTTGGGCATGTGTCGGTCGGTGGCCGAACTACGACGCGGGTTTGATTCCGTCAGAAACGGATACGTAGGCGCCTAAGGATAAGGCTCAATCCACCATATATGCAATTTATGACACAACAGAAGCAAGAGTCAATCCCCAACGAAGTTTCAGGTATGATCTCTTCTTATGGCTGGCGAGCTTATATACGCAAGTCTAATGGACTATAAACGACCCGAAGAATCCTCAGGTCGAAAGGGACCTGGGGTATACTTTGACTTTCGCCTTGTCCAAGCCTCAGTCAAAGTGGGGGCTCTGTAGATACCCGTATCCGTCGATATTGGAATTTATAGAGAACCCGACAAACACCCGATGATGATAGGACACATGTATTCTTTAGTTGTCACTGTCATTTATTTGGGTTCGTTTTACGATGTAGAATGGGCGTCGTCGATGAAGTATTTTATTAATTTAAATGATATTTAAATTAATGTTTTTTAAGTGAGTTCATTTTATTAATTTAAATGATGTTTAAATTAAAGTCTTTTTTAAGGTAAATTCAATTTATTATATTTTATTTTGAATTTATTTTCCCAAGTTTATTTTATTGAAAATAAAATAAATATTTGATTTGAAAAATCATTTTATGAGTATATTTGATTTGAAAAGTCATTTATTTTAATGTGTTAATTGATTTGAAAAATCGATTTAAAAAGCGAAGAAAACTCGTTTTTAAACATGTTTTTGAGCTCGATTTTGGCTCGGTTTTTGAGCCCGTTTCCTTTACGAATTGGCACGAATCTCGAGTACACTAACCAACCTAAGCCTCTACCCATCTACCCTTGTTCGAACCCCCTATCCATGGCCCAAAATTCCATCCCAAACACCTCCCCAAACAGCCCGCAACAAACGAGCAGCCCCCTGTTTTGGCAGCTCAATCTCGAGCCCAAAACCCGCTCCAAACACTACCAAGACCCGTACCCATTAACCCTAACCAATACCCTAGTATCCTACCCATATTATCCTAGCTTAATCACCAAGAAAACCCCCAAAACGAACCCTAGAAACCCCCCCAAAAGCTGCTGGACAGCAGCTATGTTCAGCAAGCCCGATTGCCCCTCCCTCTCTTTTAACCTATTTTAACTCCTTATAAATACCACCCCTTGACCATACATTCATTCCTCTAAGTCCTCCATACATCCAAGCATCACATACAAGCTTTAAATCTCAGAAAAAAACCCTAAACATCCTTCAAAAACCCTAAACAAAACCGACACACAAACTGTAACTGTTTGTGTGTCCTCTTCGAAAACCCTTTCGTTCCTCCATCAAAACTCCATAAAAATTCGAGTTTCTTGTTCCTAATTAACCACATAACATCCATATACACATTAGACAAAGATTTACGAGCCAAATTGCCCTTGAGAGTACACGAGATCCCTCGAAAAACAGAGTGAAATAACACTCTGTTTTCGCGGTTTACTCTTGTCTGTCCAGTTCTGTTTGTGCTCGTTTTTCGTGCCCAATAACCCAAAACGAGCAGGGGTTGCTTTAAGATCCTTGTTCTCCTCTCTTTCTAGTTTCCAAAACATCTTTCGGATCGAATTTTCGTCGTGAAACGAGGGAGATATCACTGTTTTAAAATCGCTGTCCAGAAACTTTCCAAAACCCGTGTTTGCTTTGTTCTTCGTCGACGACGGCCTCTCGAGATAAAATCTACCATCGATTACGACCCAAGACGGTGTCAACGATACATGTAGGTTGAGGGTGCATCAAATCCCCTTCTCTTTTCTCTTTTTATTTCGTTTTTTTATGCTTTTTTTATAGTTTGTTTTTTGTTTGTTTTCGTTTTGTTTATCGTTTGTTTTAATTAACTATGAAACTAGTTAGTCCGAGTATGAGTTAAAGTACCACCATGAACACCCGCGTTGACTTGAGATGGGAAAAGAAACCGCTACATCTGTCGGTCGTACACCCCAGTCTCATTTACATATCCTCGTGTTCAAAGTAGGGCATAAATAAAACAATTATCTAACTTTCATCGCTTTCGACCCCTTTCTTTGTTTCGGCCAAATCGCTATACCCTAGGACCCGTTGCATGTTAGTTTAACCTCTGGTTGTTAACCTATGACGTATTTAGATGACTTTAATTTAATTTAATAACCTAATTAGACACGATAGGTGGCTTCGACGTAAGTTATAAAATCAATCGACGATTCTCTAAATAATTGAATGCATCTCCCTCTTTCACCTAATTTCTCGCTAGTATAAGAGTGCGTGATTAGCACCTTCTTATTGACACTCGATGAGTTAAATTAATTAGCGAATTTGACCTAATTAGACCCTTTAGGCCGTGTAGAATGCACCCTTGCGCGACAATCAATCGACATCGTTTTTAACTCGTTTTCTAACTTGTTTCCTATCCCTTTTCGCAATAATTCGATCTAACCAATGAATCTAACTTAGGAACTAGGTTGGCCTTGTCTTGGCCGTGAGGTTGCCGTGGGTTTGGGCCGTGAGTTGGCCGTGGGTTTTGTCTTTCCTATTTCGTTTCTCTTTCCTTGTTTGTCATTCGTTCTTTGTTTATTTTGTAGCTTGTAATTTATCGTTGTTTATTGAGTTGTAATTTTCGAGTTTGTTTTACTTCTTTTGAGTCAAAACCTCTTCAAAAACCTTGGTCTTGTTTGGTTAGACGGTTGTTCCCCAATGCTTGTAGGAGCGTAGTAAACCGCATGTTGTTTAAAGCAACATGGCCCGGTTTATGCTAATGCATGCTTTGGTGTGTAGCCTTATGTCTAATTCGATGAGATTAAGCGCGAGCACGCATTACGAGGAGTGACCCAAGGACCGTGGGTCATGTGAGCCGTGGGCCCCCCTCATGTGCACGGTTTTCTAGGCCAAACGACCGTGTGTGTTGTCGTGTATTGCGTCGTATGTAGCAATTGTATTTAGATCGAGTTGTAACTTTAATTTGTTGTTGTGTCGGCATGAAATGCCTGGTTTGTAATAGGTAGATCCCAATGGCTCCCCCATTCCCCCATCAAGCCTTGTTTGTTTCGTTTGAATGTTGTTAGATTAATCAACCCGCATGCTAAATTACAACTTTGACAAAGTTAGTTTAGTTGCATCTAAATCGACATAGAAACTTCACATGATAGGGTTAAAACAACGTTTGCATATCATACATCGTAGTAGCTATGACCTTGTTTGAACTCCGACACTTGACTTAGTAGAGGCCGTTATTGACGGGCGGGGTTGGGTGTCCTTATGGGCGTCCCAACACGTACCCTCACCCCTTACTCAAGATCTATGGTTTGTGGATCCGTCTAAATACCATTGGATTACGAGAGTCATTCAAATCGAGTGATATAGGGTACAAGTCTTTATCTTTAATCACTCGTAGTCGATGGGCTTTATGCTTTTCGATGAAAGGTGTAAAGTTGACTTGAACGGTTCCAAGTTCCCAAAAAAACTTGGTGGCGACTCTAATATGTCTTAATTCGATTCGAAAGAACCTCGAGTCGATTATGCCTGGTGTGGATCCCGCGGACGCAGTTCCCGAGGGCCTTGTCCACACAATGCAAAAGAAGAATTTAACGTAGTTTGTTTTTTTGTAAAAAGGTTTAGAATAAGGTAAAAAAGTAAAAGAAAATGACGAATATCCTTTATATAACATTTCACGCATTGCTATAAAACCCGGCCCAAAATTTGTATAACCCGACTTACTCGATCGAGTAACTGAGGTACTCGATCGAGAACCGCCTACTCGATCGAGTTGCCCTCATTCGATCGAGTATCCATCAGGCATAATACACTCCAAAATACAAAACTAACTTACACGACAGACTAAGTCCTACTCGATAGAGTACCCAACAGCTAATAAATCTGAGTGATTACAGTCTTCCCTCCTTAAAAATGAACTTCGTCCCCGAAGTTCAAACCCTACCTATTAAACATGTACACCTAACACCAACTCCACCAACTATGCCTACTTCCATAACACGGCTCACGATATCGTCTCAACTATAGCATGGCCTCTCGATACTAACTCCATAATATTACCGAATACTAACCACAAATGTCGCTACCTCCGTCTCACTAACCTATTGCCCACTAGCAAATCCAATGTCAAGACAATCCACGAAGCAAGATCAACCACCAAAACCGAATGTCACATTCTACCACCCTTAAAATGAACTTCGTCCTCCAAACTTACTCACACTCATAAAC
Organism: Silene latifolia; assembly: GCF_048544455.1. NCBI lineage: Eukaryota > Viridiplantae > Streptophyta > Magnoliopsida > Caryophyllales > Caryophyllaceae > Silene > Silene latifolia. The sequence continues at coordinate 123,833,086 of NC_133538.1, read as the reverse complement.
AATACACTACTACAAGCGCTGCCATTACCTTTAATAATATCAACCGCAACATAAATCCATCCTTTATTCTACACCAAGGCTCAACTTCCAAATATACCGCATCATGTACAACCATCAAACTCTCTTTGTCGCATCCTACTCCTCCTAAGTTAAATGTTACGTCATCATAATTCACTAATACTAGATACTTTGTTATACCTCCCATAACCCTCATCACCACCGCATGTCAACGATAACCGACTATAACCTTAACACCTACAACCATTCCTACATCCAGGGCTCTCTTTCTCTAACAGCTCTCGTGCCTCCAACTATTCTGCACTCTATCTGACCTATACCATAAAATCCATAGCATAACCACTACTCCAACTCTTCAGCATTGCTGCAAAACGACATACTTCTTTATACATGCACTTATCTCCAAGATCATAACTCGCGATACACAATGTTACACACACTCACACTAGATCCTCAAGTTCTTTTATTTTAATACCGCAAAACTCACCCATAACTTAACATGATACTAAGTCCCAACACTCCGTACCTACTGTCCCGATAAAAGTTATAAACCACTTGTAGTTTCGAGTTCAGTACAACACATGTTCCACAAATCACTTGCAACTACTATGTCAACCAATGCCTCCTCTAAAACAAGAGCAAAAGTACTCCATCAACCTCTCATAACTATGTCCCATTAACAGAATATCACTATACCATGACAACAACGGAAACATACGCAACTCTCTTCTATATCATACTTTACCCTCACTCCCAAGCCGAACCTGGTTAGAAACATCAATAAACAAAACAACAATCTATATGCCCAGACCAGAACTAACAGGAAACATTAGTAAACAAAACACCAATCTATATAACTGATACAGACTTTCAAAAGTTCGTCTCATCAGTATCCCTTCTACTCCACCATAACTGATGACGGCATCGCAGCACTGCCACCAACAGCCGCACCGCAGCACGAAAATACTCACATCACAACATGAATTTCCGTGCCCGAGGCACAACATCCACATCGATAGTCATCCCAACTTATACAATCCCATAAACACTAACTCAATATAATTCCTTGACAAGAAAACTTCCTAAAACCGCTTCGCTAGATCACAACACAACATATTACATGGAATAAACACATAATAACCTTATGAATATCATCTACACTATTACTCATGAGGTCGAAACCTCACACTATCACTTACATATATCATAAATACACATACAAGTATAACTAGCCATTCTAGATCACCCAAATTACTACTTTTTGAATATCATCCTATTAGGTAACCGTACACAACATATGACATGCAACACTCAACTAACGACTTCATTACTATCACACCATACCACTACTCGTGAGGTTAGAACCTCACACAAACACTTACTCACATCATAGACCCATAATCGATTCTAACCAGCCAATCCTGACCACGTAAGTTACCACATGATAATGGGTATCTCTCACCCAAGCTTAAACGCATATTCCCTACATAACTCATTCTCCCGTCGCATAAATACCACCACCTAGCACATGTAACCATAATCATTAATACCCAACTACTAGCAACTGCCTCCTATAACCACATCTTATACTCCCTCACAACCATACATATCAATCCGGCCTCTACAAAATCAAGCTCTTTAGAATGGCTCTCTTTCCTATTTATCATCACCCTTAACCACTAGTGACAACACCACAACGCCACCACTATTCGTATATCAAACCTCTTACACTAACCTCTAAATAAAACGGTTCCTTTCCTATCTTCGGTTAACATCCCAAATAACTAACATCAATTCCATCAACAAAATTACCTCAACATTAATTCCAATTCTATCCTTAATTGTATCGTAGCCTAACTCTCCACCAAAATTTCGTATCGTACAAATACTCTACCAACTTCTTACTCCCAGAATTCCTTAAAATCATGGCTAACATGTCGCCTTGAAATTCCGATATAACCATTAACACACACACTCATGATAGTATAATAAATCTCGACGATTCCTGACTTCCATATCGTATAACTCCGGTCAACATTCTCTTAGTTTACTCCACTCATTCTTTTCCCTTTACACTCGACAAAATCAATTAACAATTCAACCCTTATTCCTACTACCTAACTCTTTAGTACTCCGGTTACCTTCTCATTGCTCCAAACTCAAATTATATTAATTCATATCGGTACCTTCTCACTCTTTCTTACCATGGATCATATCTCATCATGCTACTCACTCACACTTGCCACCAATTAGTCCACACAATCAACGTTTACTCTTCAGTTAATTGAAATTTTTTTACATCTCTAGAAAATAAAATTCATTTCATACCGTTAATTGCCCAAGGAAACTACACACTAGGCTCACCTCTTGATAATCCAAATTCTCTCACTCGATCGAGTATCCATCAGGCAGAATACACTCCAGAATGCAAAACTCACTTACTCGACAGAGTAAGTCCTACTCGATAGAGTACCCAACAGCTCATAAATCTGAGGTATTATAGTCTTCCCTCCTTAAAAATGAACCTTGTCCTCGAAGTTCAAACCCAACCTATAATACATGTACACCTAACACTAACTCCACCAAATATGCCTAATTCTATAACACGGCTGACGATATCGTCTCAACTATAGCATGGTGTAATACCCATCCTTTTAGAGACCCGTTAACCAACGTTGACTAACCTGAGACACCTATTTAGACCTTCGGAAACATTACGAGTTAAACCTTGTGACGTTGTGAGCCTTTGAGTTCGTGTTACTCGATCTAGCGGAGGCTACTCGATCGAGTAGCTTGAGCACTCGATCAAGTAGAGGCCACTCGATCGAGTAAGTGGGTTACTCGATCGAGTAACGTGAGTTCAGCGGGGAATTATAAATCGTAAAATTGTGAAACCCAAAGCATTTCTCCACCTTTCTTCCTAAACCTAGATGCCGCCATTTCACTTCTCCTTCACCATGGTTCATATCCTTGAGACCTTTGAGAGTGGTTACACCATAGGGGTGGGATGATTGAGTCGGGTAGCGGTCTTGACGCCGGATTGCTTTGTATAGGTATGTTGTCATCATCATCAACATCTCCCTTGGTTTCAGTTGTGATTATAGTAGTAGTAATAGATGGTTATGCTGATTGCTATAGGTGGTTATGGTGGTTGCTTGTTATCTTATGATCGTGCACGGAATAACTGCGAGTTGCTAAAGGTAGGTTTTCTTACTCAGTATTGTCGATTGTCTAGCGAGTCGATTGTGCTGTATAGTTGGTTTTGGTATTGTTGATGGTGTTGTGGGTTGGTTGTGATTGGTCTTTATGATTGTTTGTCTATGGTTCTCGAGGTGTGTCCTCCGCTGAGTGGAGTCACTTGCGGGAGTGGCTTCACGCCCTTGATTTGCCCTCTGTGGAACCCGCCACAGAAGGGGATGTGCACATTAAGGAACAAGGGTTATCACTCGGATGAGATAAGTGGGGCTTAGGTGGGAACGGTTGCGGTCCCCCCACTGGCGGAGTGGATTACTGGTTGTGATTGGTAACCTGACAGGACTGGACCTTCGAGCAATCAGAGATGAGTTTGTGATTGGAGTTGGTGGCATGTGTAATTTGTCATGTCTTATTGTGTCTATACTTGTATGGTCCTTCATTTACCGACCTTGTGTTGTGTTGTTGTGTTGTCTTCTTGTGCTATGTCTGCCGTGATCCACTATGGTGAGCAGTCGGTCTTAGCAGGTTGATGTCTGGATCATAGCTGGGTGCTTGGAGGGACGAGTCTACCACGAGTTATGGCAGAGATAGTTTCACATAGTTGATAATAGTCACGAGTTGTATCTTTATTTTGTTTATATCACTCGTAATTAATATAACTGTTCTTTAATCGAAATTTGATTGTTACTATCCTCGGGCAACCGAGATGGTAACGCCCTTATCTGCTAGGGAAGGTCTTGCCAAAGCTCCTTGGTAGATGGGCGTGTTACAAAGTGGTATCAGAGCGACGATTTTGGAACCTGTAACTAATGAGCCCAATGGACGTAGTGAGTCTAATAGAATGAACCTGGTGTATGTATGTTGGGAGCCCGGGCTGATGCTTTATTTTAGGTAAGAAGGCGCCCTTATTTAAAAATCATCTCCCCAATATGCTTAAGCCAGTCACCGAGAATGGGGATATCTAGTCAGGAATAGTGTGCATAAATGTGTATGATAAATAGGTTAGAAATAGTTGTGATGGAGTCTATGGCAATGTTTAGTGCGTGTAAATAGTGACGATGAACTGTGAAGGACTGTGAATTGTGTTAAGTGTGTGTGGATGTGGATGTGATAAAGATGGTGAATGTAACAGTAGTTGCATATGAGTGTTGGATAATGTGATGATAATAATAAGCTGTGAGTCGAGTCTTTATATGCGTTCTAATTAGTATAAGTTGGCAAGTAATGTTTGGGAATGTAATGAACGAATGTTGTTGCGTATTCTTGTGATATGACATAATTATGTTAGATATTTGGTTGATGAAATGTTGTGACATGTTTGAAATTTTTTAGCAAACTTGAGTAATATATGATAGTTTATTGCTAGATGGATGCTTAGTGTAGTGTAAACATAAGTCGGATAACTGAATTTGCAAATGCGTAAGCAAACATGGAATAATGTGTTGATTGTATATATACGTATAAGCTGATATCATAGTGAATTGTTTTGCATAATGTTAGATACAAGATGGAATGATATGAGTGATGTTCGAATCAAATAGTTGTGTTATATTTGAGTTAGTATTAATGTGTCGTGATTGGATGAAATAATCAGTGATGAATTTTAAATGTACTTTGGAACCGCCACGAGTTGTGGTTTTACAGGAATTGTTAACTAAACTCGTAACTTTCGACCTTGTACCTAACCTTACTCGACTGAGTACGAGTGCCTACACGACTGAGTAGAGCTTACTCGATCTAGTTGTGGAGTTATAAGGTCGAAAAAGTTGGAATTGCCAACGAAAATGCGATCGAGTAGCTCCAACTCGATCGAGTAGAGGCCACTTGATCGAGTACCCAACTTACTCGATCGAGTAAGTGGTACAGTACCCGGTATATGACGGGATTCTTATACCTTTCCCAAACTTTTTCTTTTCTTATTTCATCGTACTTCTAAACCCTAAATCACTATAATTATCTCTCTCTCAAACTATGGTGAAGTTGTGCTTGATTTCTTGCTTTCCTTCTTGACTAATTCGTTCTATTCATTTGCTAATCACTCAAGATAACAATGCTAATCTCTTTCTTTGTTTTTAATCGATTAGAACCATCTAAAAGTGTTAGATTTTATGGAAATTCGATTTATACTCATGTACTTTTGTTTATAATTGTTGTAGTATGGTATAATTACTTTAATTTTTTGATTATTGATGCTAGTAGTAGAAAAATCAAACCTATATGAGAACATATGTGGACCGAAATTTCAAGAGTTTGGGATTCAAATTGAAATTTTGTTTGTCTTTTGAGTATGGAAAAAGGGAAATTGAGTAATGTATGTTGTGGGTATCATATTTGGTGTTGATTTTGACTAATTTTGCCCAAAATTTGGCCTTAAAACTCAGTCTTAAAAGTGCCCCAAACTGAAATCCGCCCCAGATTTTTTTTTTATGATGTTTACCTTTTGCGAAACTATTATGAAGGGAGGAATACCTTAATTTGTTAATTGATGTTATAATTTTAAAATTTTGAAAGCTATAAAACCGTCTTTTATGAGTTGTGGGAGTAGCATGTTTTGGTGATTGTTGGTTGTTTTGGTGAAAACTAGTTTATATTGTTGTTTCTTCCTTCATGAGCATCTCTTGAAAGGTTGTTTTCTTCAAGTAAGTGTTTGTTTGTGTGCCTAAAGATATGTGTTGAAACAAATGCCGAGACCTACTGTTGGTACCCGTCAGAGTAAGAGGGGGAAGGCTTCTGAACCCGAGGCTGGGGAAGGAAGCCAAGGACCCACAGTACCACCCGTGCCTGAGTACCCCACCGTTATCTTTGCTGACATTAAGCAAAGGGATGCCTTTGCCGAGTTACAGAAACGTCGTATGAAACTAACCCATTGTATCGACACCACCATCTTAGAGGACCTTAAGGTAGAGACGGATGTGAGGCACATATTTGAGACCATAGGTTTGACTGGTTGCTATCGCCTTAGGAAGCATTCCCACTCCTTCCTGACCTTGGAGTTCATGAGCTCTTTCCTCTATGATGCGGCAACTAAGACCGTACAATTTCGTCTCATAAACACTAGTTTCCTCTTAACCATGGACATGTTTTCTACCCATCTTGGCCTTGCCCGACCGGAGAAGGGAGCCCTTAGGGATATCCCAACTGAGTGTGGAGCCAATAGTTACATGCCTTGTTTTATCGGCAAGAACGCCCCCACCTCGAGTAACATGTTGATAAATGACGTGCAACATATAAATTTGAAGATCTTTCTTCGTGCCTTGACTTGTCTACTCTATGACCGGAAGGATCTGAGTAAGTTGAAATCACATGAGGTGATTTTGCTAGTTGCTTATCTTAACCCCATCCGAGCCCTGAGAATTTCTTACAGTGCCCCGGCCACAGTATGTGCTATCCTGGCTTTGATGGCCACCTTTGGGACCCGATACCTGAGTTGTGGTGCCATTGCCACATGGTTAGTGGAGCGGTTGACCACCTTTGAGGCCTCCTTGGCCCTTACATCCATGGCCCCATTTGTGCCTACCTTGGACCGGGAGTACTTTCTCGACCAAAAATGGTTGAGAACTTTGGAGGGTGGTTGGTTGGCTTGGAGGGTATAGGTTATGAGCTGGATGAGGATACCTGACCCCGAGCCCCTTCCCGTGACTGAGCCCTTGACAGCGGCGGTAGTTGCATCGGACTCCGATGATGATGAGGAGGCTCCTTCGCGGCATTACTACCTCATTGATGATGGTCTTCTGGAGGTGATGCAAGAGCCGACTAAGAAGGAGCAGTCTAGACCCGATGATATGCAGCCTAGAGTGGGGAGGTGACTGAGATGAGTGAGGGAGAGAGTTGCTGAGACCCAGCCAAAGCAGCCCGTGCCTCCACAACATCAGTTTCCCCGCTACCCTTCATTCTTTAGTCCTGAGATGCGGGTGAGCGAGCTCACGGAGAGGGTATCTGCCACTTTGACGCTCCGGAACCTACGTGAGATGGCGTATGTGCAGGGTATTAGGACCGCCTCGGCTCAACCGGTATGGTGGAGAGGAGTTGGAGATGACAGCGGGGTCTTCCATTCCTTTGGCGTGGATCCCACTACATAGGGAGAGCCTACGAGTTACCCCTTCGGCTGTTTGGCACCATGGCGGATGGGAGCAGACGTGGGCACAGGTGCCACCACAGGTGAGGAGACAGGAGGAGCTGGCACATCCGGAGGTGGAGGTGGCGATAAGGAGATAGAGGTGCCTGCCGTGGAGTGATGTTGTTTCTTTGATTTCATATATACGCGTTTTCATGGATTTATCGTAGTTGGTACTTGTTTTATTGGTACTTTTGTTATACTTTGGGTTGTATTTGGCCATAAGGCCGTATTTTGGATGTTTATAGAACTTGTGATGCAGGAGGTTACTGTCGAAAATGAAATTCCGACTTATATTTGTTTCCTTGGTTTCGCAACGTGCCCATTAGGAGGATTTTGACCTGTGGCTACTCGATTGAGTGCCCCTCACTCGATCGAGTAACTGCAGATGTGATTTAAAGGTGCTCTCTGGACTCGACGTATTCGATCGAGTAGCTGATGAACTTGATCGAGTAATGTCAACTCAATCGAGTAACTTCTCAGCTCGATCGAGTGCCCCTGTGTGTTGGTTATTTCGTTCTAAATTTGGTTTGCTTCTTCATGCTTCTGTACTTTGTTGATATATGTTCCTTTATTCCTGTTAGTGATCACGTGGTTGTGTTTCAAGTAAGGTTTTTACGATATAAACATGGTTTTTTTTGCTTTCACCCTTGTTGAGATCAAAAACTAATTTGCCTCGGGTAACATGTTAAACGGTGCTTTTAACTTTGTTGCATGTGTTGTAATGCCGCATGAGCAATTAATCGATATCGTGGATAATAATGGGAAGACGGAATGCGTCTTTGTCTTGTCCACTTTTCATATGGTCTTAATATGCGAAGTCTTATCTATGTCATAGCAGGAAGTATCATGTTCGTTGTGAGTCTCAACGTATAGTATAATTTGCTCGTAATGTCAATGTGAAATAAAAGTAACGTCTAGTGTAATAGTTCTAGTTGTCTTGACGGTGAACTTCGGGGACGTAGTTCCTTCTAAGAGGGGAAGAGTAATGTCGCATGGGAAAATGACAAAATTATGACAATCTCTTAGTATTATGAGTAGTTGTTTGAGTAATTGTTAGTGATTGTTGTATAATTGTTGGAAAGTGTTGATTAATTTTATCACGTTGTTGCGTTTCGTTTCCAGGTAATTGTTTACAAAGTGTTAAATAATGGAGTTATTGCTGAACGGTTGAGTAATAGAAATGATTTGAAGGAATTAATTTAAAATGAATGTCATTTGTTTGTTGTGTAAGTGATCGATAATCTACTGGTTTTGGATGATTTATAAGTAATGTTTGTTGACAAGTAATTTATGGAGGAACAAACAGATAGTCGTGTTGGTTTATACTTGAGTCATGATGTAATATAAGTGGAAGTAACGGCTGTGTTGGTTTGTTCTCGTGTACAATGTATGATTGACGATTTGATAGAAAGTCATGTTGAGTGGTGTGTGCTAAGGTAGATGATGATGATGGTTGATGAGCATTCATATCGGGGTGGTATTCATGAGCGGTTATGTTTGTCCCTGTCGGGGTGGATGGTTGACAGTTGCCTTAGTTCCTTTTCACCTTGTGTCATAGGAGAGGATGAGTTGAACTTCGGAGACAAAGTTCTTTTTAAGGGGGGAAGACTGTAATACCCGTCCTTTTAGAGACCCCTTGACCAACGTTGACTGACCTGAGACACCTATCTAGACCTTCGGAAACTTTACGAGTTAAACCTTGTGACAATGTGAGCCTTTGAGTTAGTGTTACTCGATCTAGCGGAGGCTACTCGATCGAGTAGTTTGAGCACTCGATCGAGTAGTGGCCACTTGATCGAGTAAGTGGGTTACTCGATCGAGTAACATGAGTTCAGCGGGGAATTATAAATCGTAAAATAATGAAACCCCAACTCATTTCTCCACCGTTTTTCCTAAACCTAGATGCCGCCATTTGACTTCTCCTTCACCATGGTTCATCTCCTTGAGGCCTTGGAGAGTGGTTACACCATAGGGATGGGATACTTGAGTCGTGTAGCGGTCTTGACGCCGGATTGCTTTGTATAGGTATGTTGTCATCATCATCATCATCGTCTTCCTTGGTTTCAGTTGTGATTATAGTAGCAGTAATAGATGGTTATTCTGATTGTTATAGGTGGTTATGGTGGTTGCTTGTTATCTTATGGTCGTGCGCGGAATCGCTGTGAGTTGCTAAAGGTAGGTTTTCCAATTCAGTACTGTTGATTGTCTAGAGAGCCGATTGTGTTGTATAGTTGGTTTTGGTATTGTTGATGGTGTTGTGGATTGGTTGTGATTGGTCTTTGTGATTGTTTGTCTGTGGTTCTCGAGATGCCTCCTCGGCTGAGTGGAGTCACTTGCGGGAGTGGTTTCACACCCTTGATTCGCCCTCTGTGGAACCCGCCACATAAGGAGATGTGCACATTAAGGAACATGGGTTATCGCTCGGATGAGATGAGCGGGGCTTAGGTAGGAACGAATGCGGTCCCCCACTGGCGGAGTGGATTACTGGTTGCGATTGGTAACATGACAGGACTGGACCTTCGGGCAGTCAGAGATGAGTGGGTGATTGGAGTTGGTGGAAAGTGTAATTTGTCATGTCTTATTGTGTCTGTTCTTGTATGTTCCTATAGTTACCGACCTTGTGTGGTGTTGTTATGTTTTCTTCTTGTGTTGTATCTGCCGTGACTCACTATATTGAGCAGTCGGTCGTAGAGGTTGATGTCTGGATCATAGCTGGGTGCTTGGAGGGACGAGTCTACCACGAGTCATGGCAGAGATAGTTTCACATAGTTGATAGTAGTCACGAGTTGTATCTTTATTTTGTTTATATCACTTGTAATTTAATATAACTGTTATTTAACCGACATTTGATTATTACTGTCCTCGGGCAACCGAGATGTTAACGCCCTTATCTGATATGGAAGGTCTTGCCAAGGCTCCTTGGTAGATGGGGGTGTTACACATGGCCTCTCGATAGTAACTCTCCATAATATTAACGAATACCAACCACAAACGTCGCTACCTCCGTCTCACGAACCTAATGCCCACTAGCAAATCCAATGTCAAGACAATCCACCAAGCAAGATCAACCACCAAAACGGAATGTCACAGGATTTTACAACGGATGCTGAGTACATTGTAACATTTGATGATGCAAAAAAAAATAGCATGGATTGCACTGTATTGGAGGGACTAGGAGTAGTTCCTACAGCCGCGGATCCTATCATAAATTACTGTAATGACAGTGGGAGCTATATTGAGGCTAAGGAGCCTGATTATAGAGATAAGTCTAGATATGTACTAAGACAGTTCCAAGTAAATAAGTTATGTGGAATAAAGGGAAATAGCAATAAGTAAGGTTAGGTCAAATGAGGTGTCATTGATTCTTTAATCAAGGCCTTATTGAAGGCTTAATATGATTGTTATGTCATCTCAATAGAATTGAGGTGTATAATTTTATTGCTATAGTTTATATGGTGTGTAATAATTGGATATTGTATCAATTTTTACATATATAATAATCACATTTATCGTTTGAGTTTTTCTAAAACTCTTATATTCAGTATTTACTGGATTTTATAATATTTTGTTTTACAAAAAATAGGTTGTAGTGACAACGTCGGACCCTATTAAAGTGAATTGGATTAACATTATATTTTGTCCCTAGTTACCTAAAGAGGTGACGTCTCGGAGTGACTAGATTGTAAGACAATATGTTGGACAGTGACCATTCATAGAATCCTCACGTTGCCAGGTCGTGGCAAGGATTTCTTTTTATTCCTTCGAGTCAATTCTTTAGACATGCGACTATTTGTCTAAGTTGGTACAGTTTTCCGGTGGCTTTGGTTTTTGTCCTAGGTCGCGCCGTAAAAGGAGGCTAATGGGCATCTACTAGGTCATTGTGATCTCTATCGAATGAAGAAAATAGATCAATAGGATTGTCCACCAATGTCATATTTGTATCTCAAGGCCACTCGAGGAGAGGTGACTGGAAATCCGTGGCCACGCTCGGATGAGATCTACAGTAGATTATCTGTAACAATCATTCTCCTGATCGAGAAAAACCACTATATGATATGATCACGTGCAAGAACGACCTGAAAGACATCTTGGATTGAGTGAGAGATTTTATAGACAATAGCATTAGTAACGCACCCTTGTGTCGTACAAGTGGGAGATTGTTGAAGTAGATGTCATCCACAATAAGTGCGTCTACATATTAAATCTCGTAAAAGGAATATCAGGAATTTATTTCATATTTGTCAGTTGATCAACGTTTATAGGTAACGCTCATCTGACTAGAGTTTGACGTTACTGTTGTGTGACGGTGGTGTTCAACTGATCCGTTTCGGTCACACCTATAGGATGATGCTCAAAATGGAATAATTAATTATTGGTATATAGATACAATTTAATTAATTTCATGTATAATATTGACTTATGATTAGTCAAGTGATTTTGTTATTTGATGACGAGTTACGAACTCGGGCCAAGAGTATTTATTATTTAATTATGTGATAATTAATTAGCAAATATTAAATGATATTTTAGTAATTAATAGTTAATTAGCTAAAGTATTATGAGATGTGTGTATATATTTTGAGGCGGAGGTTATTAGCTATTTTAAGTTACAAGAAGTTGTAAAATTAGCTAATAAAATTTTATGGGACACATTTAATTTTGATAAGATGGTCTAATAATACTTAAAAGTTGGGTGTATATTATTTATTAATTTATATTATTTAAGTGTTAAATAATTAAATTAATATTTAATTATATAAGATAATTAAATATAAGACTTATAAGCATTTGTGGGACAAATGTCGAAAGTCGAAATAGACCCGGAAACATGTGCCACCTAACATGATGTGTATTACACTCTAATTGTGACATCATTAAACACTAACTTTTGTTGGTGAATTGTTTACATTTTGTGACCTATAAATACACTAGCATAGACACATTAATGGAGAGAAAAATGAGAACACAAATTCTCTCTAAATGGCTCCCTTGGCCGGTTTAAAAAGGGGGGGGGGGGGAAAGAGTAATTTTTCTTCATCTTTTTCATCTTATTTTGGTCAAATAGCTGATCAAATCTCCATCAAACAAAATCATAATTAATAAGTTACATCTACTAATATTATTAGTGTAATAATATTACATATTATACATTATTGTCTTAATTTACCTAGTTAGTAAATTAGGACAACTTTGAGCTTAGTCTTGGGTGCACACCAAAGGAGGTCACCTACTTTGGTGATTGAAGATTAAAGAGGATCATCCATACCATATTAGCTCAAGAACAACAAAAGGTAGGAGACCTTTGTTGTGCCAATCTTATAGCCATCTTACCAATGTAAGGAAAAATTCTTCCTTTATGTGATATTTTGCATATTAAATTGCATGCATGTATATTCAAGACCATCTTATAAAATTAACTAGTAATTTTTGATGACATTAGAATAGTCTAATGGGGGTCTTAAAACTAACAAGGTTCTTGCACGTGATCATATCATAAAGTGGTTTTCTCGATCAGGAGAATGACTGTCTGATCGGATAATCTACTATAGATTATCACATAATTTAATAGTTATCTATACGATAAACATCTGCCATCATCATAATTAGGGGTCTAATAAATGTTGAGGAATTATGTTTATACATGAAGTTTAGTGGGAGTATGGTGGTCTAATGAGTCTTTTATGTAGGTTACATATTAATCATTTGGAATGATGAAAGACTTAGGAGAATATTAATACATCTAAAGTATCTGGATTTATAGAGATAAATCAAAAAGGCATATAGGAGTTTTATCAGGAGTCTTATATAGATGAGATTCTTGACTGGTTCAAACGAGTTGAACTCTTTAGAATTGATTCCAATTGCTTCCGCTGCTGGATCAATTTAATATGCTATGATGTATTATTAACTTAACAATTCATATGCTTTGAGTATTACGAGTTATTATTAATCGAAGATAAGTGAAGGTCACTTAGTAGCCAGATTGGTTATCCTTTAGTACTTGAGAAGGACTAAGGATGTCAAGCTTAGTGTTTTGATATAATTATAATTATTTGATTTGTCTAAGGAATTAACACAAATGCTAGTTGATGTTTGTGTAAACAGTTACACAAATACCATCTTTCACAAACACATAGGGAAGGTTTGGAATCCCGTACTGGCAAATGAGAAGTTGATCTGCTGGAAAAGTTCCAGGCAGTCATACATTGCAGATTTTACAACGGAAGCTGAGTACATTATAATATTTGATGTTGAAAAAAGGAAGTAGTTTGGATTCGGTAGTAATGCAAGGACTAGAAGTAGCTCCTACAGCTGCATATCCTATCCTTACATACTGTGATGACAGTGGGAGCTAATTTGAGGCAAGGGTGCCTTAGTCTAGAGTTAAGTCTAGATATCCAATAAATTTTGTTACATGTAATGTAAGTCATGTGGAACAAAGGAAAATAACAATTTGTTGGTTTGATCAGATGAGGTGTCATTGATTTTAAACCAAGACCTTGTTGAAGCCTAAACATGATAGTCATGTTGTTTCAATATGGTTGTGACAGGGGAACTGAATTGTTGTAGATTATATGATATGTAATAATCTGATAGTGTATTAATTTTACATATATGATAATCGCATTTATCGTTTGAGTTTTTCAAAACACATATATATTCAGTACTTACTGGATATTTTTTTAATACTTTGTTAAATGTGAGAAGGTTGTGGAGACGACGTTAGACCTTTCAAGTGAACTGGATTAACATGGTATTATGTTCCTAGTAGCTTAATGAAGTGATGTTTTGAAGTGACTAGATTGTATGTCGATCGATGGTAAGTTCAACCACCATGGAGTCATGGAGATGACTGGTCGATTCCATAGGCAGATTGTCAGACGATTTGTCGGATAGTGACCATTTATAGAGTCCTCATGTTGCCTGGTCGTGGCAAGGAATTCTATTTATTCCTTCGAGTCAATTCTTTAGACTTGTGACTATTTGTCTAAGTTGATACAGTTTTCCGGTGGCTTTGGTTTTTGCTCTAGGCGCGCCGTAAAAGGAGGCCAGTCGGCATCTACTTGGTCATTGTGATCTGTATCGAGCGAAGAAAATAGGTCAATAGGATTGTCCACCCATGTCATTTTATATCTCAAGGCCACTTGAGGAGAGGTGAGTAGAAATGCGTGGCCACGCTTGGATGAGATATATAGTAGATTATCCAGTCAGACAATCATTCTCTTGATCGGGGAAACCACTTTATGATATGATCACGTGGAAGAACGACTTGAAAGACATCTTGCATTGAGTGGGAGATAATTTTGGACAAGAGAATTGGTAGCGCACACTTGTGTCGGACAAGTGGCTGATTGTTGGAGTGAGTGTCCTCCACAATAGTGCGTTTACATACTAAATCTCGTACAAGGAATATTAGGGATTTATATTTTATATATTTGTCAGCTGGTCAACGTCAATCGGTAATAATTGGCTGACTAGAGTTTGATATTACTGTCGTATGACGGCGGTGATCAGCTAATCCCTTTAGGTCACACCTATAGGATGATGCCAAAATGGATAGACTAATTATTTGTATAAGATATAGTATAATTAGTATCTTGTATATATTGACTTTTATTAAATCAAGTGAATTTATTTTCATGACGAGTTACGAACTCGGGCCAAGAGGATTTATTATTTAATTATATGATAATTAATTAATAAATATTAATTAGAATTTATTAGTTAATAGTTAATTAATTAATTTTATACGGTATATATATATGTTTTGAGGCGGAAGTAATTAGCTATTTAATTTTACAAGAGGTTGTAAAATTAGCTAATAAATGTCCATAGAACACATTTAACATTGATAAAATGGTGTAATAATTACTTAATAGTTAAGTGATTATTATTTGTTAATTTGCATTATTTAAATGTTAAATAATCAAATTAATATTTAATTATATAAGATAATTATTATAAGAGTTATAAGCATTTGTGGGACAAATGTCGAAAATCGAAATGGACCAATTTTTACTCAAGTGAGCTGGTTTTTTATGGACTACATGTGTCAAGTTTGTTGACACATAACTCTAGTGTAGTCCCCTTGACTTGCCTATATATATATCCCCCTCATTAGACATTATAAGGGTTGATTTTTTAGACAAAAAAACCTCCCTCTAAAAGCCACTTTGGCCGGCCCATTTTTGTTAGAAAAGGATCTTATTTTTCTTCATTCTTTCTCATCAAAAGTTTATCAAAATGTTGATCATCCAACAAATGAATTCACAAATACTATCATACATCAAAAATTATTAGAGTAATAATATTTGTTGGAATAATATACAAGATTTAATACTACTATTATTTAGTTAATAATAATAGTATTTTCGGGCTACCTTGGGTGCAACCAACAGAAGGTTTCCTACCATGGAAACTTGAAGATGGAGGATCATCCATTATGTTTTTAGCTCAAAAAAAACACAAGGAAGGAGTCCTTGTGTTGTGCCCAATTTTTCCTAAATCAATGTAAGGAAAAATTCTATATTTTTCATTTTTAAGCCATCTTATAAACATGCATGTAACTAGATCACATAAGAGACAAAATTAATGTATTTTTTGTCACTAATTAGAAGAGTTTAATTAGGGGTCTATCAGTTTCAAGTGGTATCACAATTGTTGTCTATATGATAAACATCTTAGTTAGATCTAGAATGTATATTCCTCCAATTTCTATGGCTTGGCCATTTACCAAATCATCATATGAAAAGGTGAGACAATTTTTTTTAATCACGAATGTGAATTCTTCTGTGTCTAACACAGAAATGGAAATTATATTCTTGCTTAGAGTTGGTACATAATAACAATTATTTAAGTACAACTCTTGGCCTGATTCTAATTTGATTACATATGTTCCTACAGAAACCGCAGCTACTCTAGCTCCATTTCCCATACGTAGGTCAATGTCACCTTTTGCTAAACGTCGAACGTTAATTGCCCTCGTAAGTGATTACAAAGGTGTGATCCGCAACCAGTATCAAATACCCATGTTGTGGTACAAGCATAGTTTATGTCTATCATATAAATATTGGAAGGAAAAGAGATTGCTAACGTCACACGTTCCACTACTTTATCGTCCAAACATTCAGGGTAATTTCATCTGAACCTCGTTTTATCCATAACAATTAATATTTCTTTCCTAAAACTCCCACTTATTTGTGCATTATTCTCTTCATAAGAGGATCTAATAACGTTTTTTGCACAGTTATATGATTTGGGTAAATGAGTTTCAACTAAGTTTCACATCATTTCGTTTGCCTTAATGTCCTTATGGAGATTAGCCTCCCGATTATGATAAATTTTATATTCCAAGGAAAATTTTCCCAAGGATAAACACGGTTATGAATTATGAGAAACGGATTTATCGTTGTTTGATGTCATTGCGCGATAAAAACTACAAAAATGGAAAAAGGAAATATTAACATTTATCGTGTAAAATACTCGAGAAACAATTTCAGCCGAGTTAAATAAATTAACATTTATATAATGACCTCTCACCTAAATTATATAAATGATTCCGAGATCCGTCTCTAAATAAATCTCGGCCCAGTGACTCCAGACATACGAGATCTAAATAAATTCAGTGAGTCAACTCCTTGACTGATTCTACTTCTAGAACTCTCAGTCGACAGATTTCAAGTAAATCCATCTCCTGGCCCCGGAACACAAAACTGGGCCCGGTGAGGCCAGACATACCAATCTTGGAATTCCGTCGAGTCCAACGAACTTTTACGTGGAATAACATTTATCACCCTACTTACCCAACGTAAAAAGGAAACACCACGGTGAGCCGTACCTGCCCCCTAATGAAGAAGGGATTCATAGGTGTTACTAATTGGAAGGGCTAGTCTCAATATTTAAACAATGTGAGAGATCTTGTCAATTTATTATCAATTCCCCTTAAGTGAAATAAAACGGAGAATTCTCGATAATTTTAATTGACGATAGTCGAAAACAATACAAATGCATGTAATGGCGATTTGGCATGAATGCATATAAAAGTAAAAAAACAAATTCTAGTGTGGCCTCCTAATCTAGTTAATCTAATTAACTATTATAACTTCGAAAACCAACTCCTTGGTCCCTTGAACTTCATCGGAACGCCTTCCAATATAGCTTGGTCATTTGAAAACTCTAGCCTTCATCGAAACTCCTTTCCGAAAGGCTACGTCTTTAGGACTCCGCCGGTCTTCGTAATAAATAATTACAAGTATAAAATGAATTAAATAGCAATTCCTATTATGCATTTGTAGAATTAAAATTAAAATAAATCTATTAATATTACAAAACGGCGATGCGAAATCTCATTTAATTACAAAATAAATTGGTATTCCCTTACATTACGGGTACTACCAATTAAACTAAATAGGTCATACTAGACAAATTACATTAATAAATTACATAAATTTAAATGGCGTTCATTTAAAACAAAATACATAATTAATATAAAATTTAAACATGCCCTAAAATGCCAAATCGCCCTATAAACCAACATTTTGATATGAAGCTCGAAACTTTGGTTAATTGAGCGATTTTTTAACCATTAAAAATCACAAATTGGTACTTAAATCAAATTTGAACACAAAATAACTTCCTAACTTGTTTTGGGATTCAAAAAGTAGTCTTCATTAATTTCATGATGATCTCATAAATTTTTATGAATTATTGCTAATTTAAATATATTTAATTATAACTTTTATGAAATAAATCCAAATAAATAAACAAAATTATGAAACATTTTGAAATAATTTTTTTTTTTTTCTGGAACATTTCCAGGAATTTTAAATTTCAAAAATTTTATTCAAAAATTTATTTTGTATCAAATTTGCAATTTAAACCTTGTTTTCGCAATTTTTAATGTATTAATTCCAAATTAAATACAAAATTTCGAAACATCATCAAGTAAAATTTTTTAATATTCTGGAACATTTTCCAGAACCCAAAAATGTAAAAAAATTTACCAAAAAAGTCCGATTAAAATTTGAGAAAAATATGGTTACATTTTATCGGTTTTATCACATAAAAACCAAAAAACATGCAAAAATTAATCAAATTAATCAAAAATTTTTAATAAATTTACATCCAATGTATACAACATGCAAGTAACCTTATATGTATTTCCCATGCCATAAAATTCATTTTAATGATTTTTAACTAATATAATCACATTTTATTGATATTTAACTATTAAAAATCAATAATCATGCAAAATTAATGAAATTAATTCTCAAATTTTTACTTAATATGTTAATATACTAAAATTTCATGGCCATATTTAACATGCAACTATTTTTTAGTTAACTTTTAACCATTTTCATGCATATTAAGTCATTTTTAGTCGAAATAATGAAATAAATAGCGATAAAATTACATAATTAACCAAAAAGATTTTTAGGTCAGTATGTATACATGCAACGAAAAAACATTTCATGCCTTACTCATTAATACACAAATTTTTCGATTCTATAAAGTTCTTATAACTTGATAAAATAGTCGAAAATCGACAAGCATACAACAACAAAGCTCTGTTACCACTTGAAGGTGCTAGACGCCTAATTAGACATCTCTTATTAGTAACAAAATTACTTGTTAATTTAGTTTAAATTGATCTAGTTACATGCATGATTATAAGATGGCTTATAAATGATAAAGATAGAATTTTCCTTACATTGCTTTAGGAAAATATGGGCACAACACAAGGACTCCTTCCTTATGTTGTTTTTGAGCTTAAATAACAAGGATGATCCTCCAATCTTCAAGTTTCCATGGTAGGAAACCTCCTCTTGACGGCACCCAAGTTTAAACCCAAAAGAACTATTAATATTACTAACTAGATAATATTAGTAATTAACCTTGTCTATTACTATAAATATTATTAATCTAATAATATTTGATGTATATTATTGTTTGTGAATTATTTTGATTAGATGATCAACAATTTGATCAAGATTTTAATGAGAAAAAGAATAAACAACTTGATCAAGTTTTTGATGAGAAAAAGATGAAGAAAATAAGCCCTTTTTCTCTCTATATGGGTCGGCCAAGGTAGTTGTTATTAGAGGAATTTTGGTCTCAAAAATTCATTATTTGCATGCATATGTGTGGTAAAGTGAGGTATTTATAGATGTTCAAATGTAAACAATTCATAGGAACGTCACATGTGCCAAGAGACAACAAACTTGACACATGGAAGTCAAACTTGACCTTCAAGAAACCGGTCCAAGTGGACCTATTTTTGGTACATTTTGATTTTCGATATTTGTCCCACAAATGCTTATAAGTCTTATATTTAATTATATTATATAAATAAATATTAATTTGATTATTTAACACTTAAATAGTACAAATTAATAATTAATGACCACTTAACTATTAGGTAATTATTAGACCATTTTATCAATATAAAATGTGTTTTATGGACCTTTATTAGCTAATTTTACAACCTCTTGTAAAATTAAATAGCTAATTACCTACGCCTGAAAACATACACACATCGTATAAAATTAATTAATTGACTATTAATTAATAAACTCTAATTAATATTTATTAATTAATTCATATAATTAAATAATAAATCCCCTTGGCCAGAGTTCGTAACTCGTCATCAAAAATAAATTCACTTGACTTAATAAAAGTCAATATATACAAGATACATTATACTATATCTTATATAAATAATTAGTCTATCCACTTGGCCATCATCCTATAGATAGGTGTGACCTAAAGGGATTAGTTGATCATCGCCGTTACACGACAGTAATGTCAAACTCTAGTGAGCCAATCATTACCGATTAACGTTGACCAGCTGACAAATATACATAATATAAATCCCTAATATTCCTTGAACGAGATTTAATATGTAGACGTACTATTGTGGAGGACACTTCTCCAACAAAGCTATCCTCATAAACTTCTTCCTCATGGTAAGATGACGAAAGGAGTAAGAAGAAGCATCAACCGGAGGCTCAACATACCTTAGCCTCTCCATAAGACATACCTCGAGGATCCTAGAGGATCCGAACGAAAGGGCTTCTCCACAAGAACCCTTCTTGTACAAAGCTTGGACAATCTCACCAAGCACTAGCCAAGATGGATCCCACCTATACTTCATTTGCTTGACAACATGAATGAGGCTCATACTACCATACCACCTTGGCCCCTCCTTCAAAGCATCAACAAGGAGGTACCGTCATTGTGCATTACACATTGTTTGGTACCGTCATTGTGCATTAAACAACTTGACTTACCACTTCGACCAACTACACCATCACTAAATCAAAACAACACTCTAGAAAAACGATTTTAAATCGAGTTTTATGATTCACAAGTTTTTACACTTTGTTGATTTCTCGTCAAGCAACCTAGCATGTAAGTATGAGGGTGTAATTGATCCTCTTCTTTCATGTTCTTTTTATCTGTTTTTATGACTTTAACATTATAAAACATGCATAACATGCTCCAAAATACGAATTGGTTGAGCTAAAACCAAGTTTTGACCGGAAACAGAGGCTGGTAGTCACCATTAAAAAGCACGCGCCTCTTTAGGCATCCTCAGCCAGAATTCAAACGTGTTTGAGTTCGTCTTTCCTCTATTTCATTTCTTATTTGCAATCGGTTTATACCATTTGAAATATTTCAAATCATTTTTATTATGAGCATTTTTAACTATGAATTATATTCACCCTTGCTACCTTATACCATGACGGTTTAATCCGTGACTCGGTGATATTATTTGGTTAGTTATGTTTTTAAAGGGTATTTTAAAGCCCTCTTATTCATTTGTTTACATTTTCAAAAAACCCTATTAGTCATACATGGATAATCATCTTTGATTCTACATACCATGTCGGTTTAACCCGAGTACGCTGATAAACCTTGACTAATTAAAAAGCAATGAACTTAATATAATTAAATCATATCAAGCATTTTTACACCTTTTTTTACAAAATAATTCATGTCAAGCTTGGAAATCCGAACCCGACATCGAATATTATAGAGACAATGATAATTATTTTGAGTCACGTTCTTCACATGAGCACAAAAACGGTCTTAACGACCTTTTCAACAAAAGCGGTTTTTAACAACCTTTCACAAACGATTTCACAAAGATTTTCAACAACCAGGAGACACCCCTTTGGATCGTCACCTAGCTCGCGCCTAAAAAGGCTCTCTGAACTCCACTTTTCAAACTTGGGCAGGCTCGCGCTACAATGGCTGCCTGGCACTGATGCTGTCCCATTTCCAGCACTCGTCTAGGACAATCCTGATTTCGGTTGACCCGAATACAGGACGGATCAGATTTATGAGTTTGCATTTACACCTTGCATTCTAAAACACCTTTTTAAGACAAATGGATCATGTTAAGCCCCATAAACCTAACTTGGTAAATGGATGTTTAATTACCGACTTGCATACAAATCAACATTTAACTCGACATCAATTACTACATACTTGGATAAACAACCGACATAGCAAATCTCACATGCTAGGTTTAAACTTGTGGATGCGCATTCATATATTTAACTCGTTTTATCAACTTTTGCACTTAACCAACCAAGATCGATCAATAGAGGCCGCTACCGCGGGCGGGATTGGGTGTTCGATTAATGAGCTTCGCAATACGTACCCTCACCTCTTACTCAGAAACTTTCGATAGTGGGCAGCCTTATCCAGGGCAAACGAGAGTCATTATAACGATAAGATGATAAAGAGGGACGATTCCTTATCTTTAGTACCTATGTCAAGCAGGGCTAGTCGCCCCGATCTGCAACGGATCGTTTTCATGTCAGTCGAAAATTTAGAAAATTTTTTCGCATTTCCGCAAAATTGATACATGACGTCAATTTTCTTGAAAATTGAAGTCTTGATCTCGCGAAATTCAAAATCAACCCACTCACAAAAATCCTTTTGAGATTCATTCATGGCGGTTTGAGTTTCACTTCTTTTGTTGCAAATCAATTTTGGCAAAATTCGATGCAAATTAATTTAATTGAAACTCGAATTGATTTTTCTCTCGAATAATTTCAAAACAATTCCATTTGAAAAATCCAAGCGTGACGTCTTGACGCGGAATTTTCAAAATTCATTTTCAAACAAGCAATTTCAATCTTAACTTTGAGTCATCGTGGTTATTTTGTCTTCAACAAATACTTTGCATGTTTACGTGTATGCATATGTGCTACATGTTGCTTGTTTTCTACACTAACGATGCTGGAGCAAATGCCAAAGCAAATGAGTAATCAGCCGTGTACCGCGCTTCTCCGAAACACAACACAAAAAAGCCAAGCACAAAACAAACTACAAACCAAAAACACATATATACAAATTGCCTCAACCAAAGTATATCCACATAAATACAAACCAAAGTCCAAAACACAGGCAAGCAACTATAAACTACTCAACGCCTCACGGCGGGCCAGCCTTGATCGGGCAAGAGTCGCGGGCAAAGCAGACACCACCTCCTGCTCTGGCACTCTCGCACGAGAACTCTCCAGCGTCTCTTGGTGCATCGTGATACGAAGCTCCTCTGCCTCGGCCAACTGAGCCCTGAGAGAAACGATCTCAGCATCTCGGCTCCGCAACTTCTCCTCGCGAAGCCTCAACTCCTGGTCTCGAGTGAAGAGTCCAAACCCCTGTGCCTGGATCACCACTCTCGCCTCGTTTAACTCAGCACGGACCCGAGAAAGTTCCGTCTCATCTGTAGTACTCTACAAAACATAACATAAGTCGCTAAGATCTAACCATGAAATGCAACACAAAAAGACACAAAAATAACCAACAAAAGGCAGCTGCACAAACCGAGACTGCCTCGCAGCCAGGTCACTTCCAAGCGCTCTCCACCGGTTAGCCATCTGCCACAGAGCCTAATGACTAACGGTCGACACCTACACAACAAATGAAAACCTTTCAACAACAGAAAAAAAAACCACGGAGCAAAGCAAAATAAAACAAGAAGGAGAGCTCAAGCTAGCAGCTCACCCTCAAAACCGTCAACCTCCACTCCATGTCAGCATCGGTCGCCTCAGGAACCGCAGGCTCTAGCAAACGCAACTGCAACTCCTCTCCACTCGGCCCTAGGAAGGTAGTATGTGCCGTGAAAGCTCGAGGCTGGGCCCTCATGAGGTGGTCAACACCCTACAACGGGAAACTATGTCAAAGATAACAAACCCCTCTACCAAAAGCAAAAAGGAAATAACCACGAGGTGAACAAAACATACCTCAATCGGGTACCAAGCAAGCCTCGACAAACGGAAGGTGTCGTAGTCTTCCTCCCCCAACAACAAGTCCTCACCTCCATGACCGCGAAGGTGCGACCTCGTCAGGCGTCGACTCCTGGAACAGCACCCTAGGCGGGTCGACAGGCACCACAAAAGTATCAATGAAGCACTGGCGAGCCAAACGCTCGCCAAGTTACCAAACTGGGTTGATTGCTGTCTCTAGGTACAAGCCATGAAAACTACGGGGCTGTAAACGCTCTCTGACAAAGGCATGCACACTTGTGTAGTGCTCCTAAGGCCACCCAACAAACTGGATCCACGACAATGCTAGTCAACTAACTGGGGCTTTCTAGCTACCTAGTCATCCTATCTCTACCTTTTTTTTTGCAAAACAAAAGAGCCAAGGAACGAAAACTCACATCGCCAAGCAGAAGGGCGTTCACCTGACGCCTGCAGTCTAAGTAAGTCGACTTGGTGGACTTCTTAGAAGCCACCGTCCAGCCCTTCATGGCCAGGTAAACTAGGGGCACAACACCCACCTTCCTCGGACGCAAAGTAGGCAGGTAGGCGTACAACCAAGCCTGAAACATAAGACACAACAAAACAGCCAACTTTCAAAGACATCGAATTGCAACACCCGCAAATCCGCAAAAACAAAACGCAAAAAAAGGACAACAACACAAAAAGCACCCATACATCCAGAATGCGGCCGGGACCGACCAAAGCAACGAAACTTCCCTCGTCCATCGTCTCTGGACGGACCGCGGTGTGTAGGTAGTGAGTGAACCGAGCCAAAGCAGGTGTCACCTAGTCGTACTGACCCAACACATCCAAGTCAGCAAGAAAAAAAAATAATTTGGCCGACAAGCGCTCACCCTTGTCACCAAAGTACGTGGTACCTAATAAATACCAAAACAACTGCCCCTCCTGCGCGTTAGCCTCAACCTCTACCTCCGGGCTCGCCAACAGCTCCGGAACAAAGCCAATCACTCTAACCTTGAAGTGGTCCCTCACGTAAGAGTTCACCATCAAAAAAGGGGTAATATCGGTTGGCGCAGGCAAATCATCGCCAATCAAACCCGTGATCACGGCAAAGGACACTCTCCCCGGTGTCTCCGGGAACTGAACCGATGTCTCACCACAGGGGAGACTCGACACCATAGAAAAATCCTCTAAGGTGATGCTGATCTCTCCTATTTGCATGTGGAACGACGCTGTCGTGTCCTAATAAAAATCTAACATGGCACGAATCAAACACAGGTTTGACCTAATCGAAGCCCTGTGAATCTTGCACCAAGCGACAACCAACGAACCCATGGCCGATCTCTCTATCAATGCCCTCGAGCCCGCTTGCAAGACGTCGTAGAAGCCCATGCAAGTCAAGAACCCTGAGAACATCCTCATGGTAGAAGTCTCCTGAAATTGAAAATCAAGCACGATCAGAACGCCTATTCAGGCCCAAAACAACAAGAGCTCAACAAATTAGACAACTCACCAGGCCCTCGTGTGTCCGGAAGGAGATATGAGTGTCAAGCCGCAGCAACAACTGGCTACCGTCAAAGCCCTTGGCCCACACTGGGGAGACCGCAAGTTCAGCCCTCGGAAGGCCTGAACTCGTCTAGCCTCAAACTTTGCGGTGAAGGCTATGTCCGCCTCAGTCTCCACCCACCGCCTCTTCGCACCACGGGACCTCACGGTGCGTCGAGGGTCTCCCTCGGTAATCCTAACAACCCCCTGCAGCTCCGTACGGGACATCCGAGGTGCCCGTCTCCGAGTACTAACTCTACTCCCAGAAGAACCAGCCGCGGTCTCCGCCCGAGTTCCCCAAGCACCGGCAGCAACCCTAGGCTCCTCCCGAGCCTCTGCACTAGCAGCCTCCACAACGGGCTTCTCCTCAGCAGTGTCCTCCTCAACAACGTCATCAGCCACTACCCCCGACACACTCCCCGAGGTACCGACCGGCCCGGACTCAGCTAAAGACTCCAAGGTCCTCAATACCTCCTCCTCCAAGGCCCCAGCCTCGGACCCAGCGGGCCTAGTAGCCCTCGAACACTCTCCTGAAACCGAAAATAAAAACAACGTCAGTCGAAATTCCGGCATTACGACGGCACAAAATAAACAAAATCCCAAAAACAAAAATCACATGCAAACACGAAACAAAAGCAAACAACGGCAACGGCAAACCCGCCCAATCCCATCCAGCGCCATATTTCACAAAAAAAAAAAACAAAAAAAAAAAAACAACGGCAAGGGCAAACCCGCATAATCCCAAGCAAAAGACGAGTCAAAACAATAGCAAAAAACACACAAAAACAACCAAACACCCTGAGGCTAACACAAGGCCTGCAAAAAACAGTAAACAAAAATTATCCGCCCGTCCCAGCCGGGCATTTTACAAAGCTCAAAAGCCAAATTTACGCCAAATTGAGCGCAAATAGGTCAAAAATTCAAATTACGGCCACAACAATGCAACGGGACTCTATCACGCCCCAGGACGACCTTAACTACCGTTAAGGTCTATTCTAAGCAATATGGCTCAGTTCGAGCCCAAACAGGCGCTTATTTCGTCACCATAAGACCGCCTGATAAAGGCAAAATACGAAATTCCGGCCCCTAGCACACAACGAAGGTTTAACATATCAAAGACGGCCTTCCCAGATTACAATGCAACCTAGTAGGGCACACGACTCAAGCAAACAAGCACAGCATTACGAAATAAGATGGTTTTTACACCTTATTCGCTTTTTTCACACCTAGGGAGCGGAAACGGGGACCAAAATGCAAGCTAAAAGCACCCCTATACTCCTAAACAGGTTTCTCACCTAATGCAAGCATCAATTTCACCCAAAAACGGGCGAAATAAAAACTCCCAATTCAATTTCAAATGAATTAGGGTTTCGTCCTAATTCAATCAAGACAAACACAAACAAAACTAAGTGGAATGAAGAGGATTTACATACCCTGATATCACATGAGTGATGTAGCACGAATTCAAGAAGCAAACGAGATCAATGGCTATTTTGGGAGCTTTTTGGGTGATTTGTCGAGGAAAAAGACGGGAATGAGGAGCAACGAGTTCTCGAGTCTTTTTTAGAAAATAGGGGAAGCCCCTTATGTCGCCCCAGGGCTCACGCCTCTTTGGGGTGACTCTGTCAGTTTCAGTAAAGTTTTGGGCTTTGGCCCATATTTACGCATAATCACTGATTTTTTCGCAAATGCAATTTTCAAATGACTGAATTAAAAACCGTTATTTTCTTCACAAACACAAATATGGCGAAATTCAAAATTCACTATTTTCACAAATTTCAAATGACGGAATTGAAAACCGTTATTTTCTTCACAAATACAAAATGGCTAAATTCAAAATTCGCTATTTTCACAAATTTCAAATGACAGAATTAACAACCGTTATTTTCTTCATAAATAAACAATGGCGAAATTCAAAATTTGCTATTTTCACAAATCTCAAATGACGGAGTTCAAAACCGTTATTTTCTTCACAAATACAAAATGTCGAAATTCAAAATTCTCTATTTTCACAAATTTCAAATGATGGAGTTAAAAACCGTTATTTTCTTCACAAATACAAAATGGCGAAATAAAAATTCGTCATTTTCAAAATTTTCAAATGACGGAATTAAAAACAATTATTTTCAAACACAAATAGTAAATAGCGAAATTTCAAATTCGCTATTCTCAGTACAAATTTCAAATGACGGAATTAAAAACCGTTGTTTTTCAAACACAAACAGCTAATAGCGAAAGTAAAATTTGCTATTATCACAAGAAAAACTTTCGACACGAAATAGCAAATAGCAAAATTTCAAACTCGCTATTTCTCACAAAATTCCAAATGACGGAATTAAAAACCGTTATTTCAAACAAAAAATAGCAAATGGCGAAATTCAAATTCGCTGTTTCCACAAAATTCCAAATGACGGAATAAAATACCATTATTTCAAGCGAAAATAGCAAATAGTGAAATTTCAAACTTGCTATTTCTCACAAAATTCCAGGATAACGGAAATAAAAACCGTTATTTTCTGCCTTTCAGAACTGCAGGTGGCGAAATTCAAACTCGCCATTCTCGCGAAAACTCTAAACAACGGCAATAAAAACCGTTAGTTCTCTTCAAAATTCAAAATTACAAATGGCAGTAATAGATGCCGCCATCTCCAAGAGCCAGGCCCAAGTTATAAAAGGCCTATCTTATCCAAGCACCGCAAACGTCCCTTATAAACACCAAAAATTCCCCGGCGGGACCCCTGAAAACCTCCGCACGGAGTCATCCTTCAGCAAACTAGAAAAAAAATACCTAAATAAGCATCAACGATCGGGCGTCAATCTAAAGCGACAGTCTAGCACCTTCTGCCCTCAGTGACATCAACATCGACATCGCTTCCCTTTGGGTCAGTTGGACAAGTAACCTCTTGAAGTAGGCCCAATGATTCAAGCTATTTAACGCAGTCTCATTCGACCATTAAGGGCTGGCGAGTCTCCATGCACTGACAAGAAGAAACCTCTTGAAGTAGGCCCAATGATTCAGGCTATTTCCCGCAGTCGATCATTCGACCTTCAACGGCTTGCGAGCCTCTACGCACCTTCAATGGCTTGCGAGCCTCTACGCACCTTCAATGGCTGGTGAGTCTCTACGTACCTTCAATGGTTGGCGATTTTCTATGCACCTTCAATGGCTGGCGAGCCTCTATGCACCTTCAATGGCTCGCGAGTCTCTACGCACCTTCCACTACTACAAATGAGCACTTGGGCCACGGCTAAATTCGTGGCGCAAGTGCTAAATTTCCGTGGCTAAGTCATTTCGCCACGGGAATACCTTCCGTGACGCAAGTGGCCGTGGCAAAGAGATAGCCACGAGAAAAGCAAGAACGTGGCTTTTTTTGAATTTTTGGCCACGGATTCTATCGTGGCTAATAACTCCCGTGGCCAAAAAAATTTCCCGTGGCGAAAAAATAATTCTCGTGGCAAACAATATATATGAAAATTAAATAAACAAAATGTAAAATAAATTTTTTTTTTCACGATGAATATTTTATCATATATGGAACCACGACAATCTAGATACTTGTTTCGCTAGTTAAGTCGATTCATTTGAACGTTATTTGGTTTTACCAGTCATGCATCCGTGCGCATCAGAGAGGCTTCCCAGGAGGTCACCCATCCCAACACTACTCTCACCTGAGCACGCTTAACTGTAGAGTTCTTTTGATGTGCTACCGAAATTGAAAGAGTTAACTTTGTTGATGTAATTGTCAGTTTGAATTCTTTTAAGTTTATTTTTTTCTTTCAAAATTTACCTTTTGTACTTTTTAATTATAAAAATGTAACATGATTTACAAATTCTTGTGAGAAAAACATTATTTTGGCCAAAACAATCAAATTTCGATGTTAACCTCCCGACTAATGATTTTGACGTAATTTTTTTTGCTGAAGTCAGCAAAAGCTTTTTCTCCAAAAAGTAAATTTAATCGTGTTTTCCTAACATTTTTTTATTTCTTTAGTTTATCGACATTTTTATTTTATTATTTCTCTTGTACTCGATTTTTTGTTTATTTTTCTATGCAAATTCTATAGTATGACCTTCGTACCTGCGATATGAAAAATATGACCATATTTTTGTAAAATAACGACCACTTTATATAATTAAAGTTTTTTTCCCTCAAAATGGTCACTATTAACCAAAAGTAGTCACTTTTTACCCAGAAAACACGAAAAAGACTGTCGTGCAACAGAATCGCTTATTTTTCGAAACTGATTTCCCTTTGTTATACTTTATTGTTTCTTTTCTCAAAATTTTCACATTATTGGTACATGTGACTTTAAATTATCATTATTTCTATATTTTCCCTGTGATGCGCTCATTTTCAATGAAAAACATTTCCATATCGAATTTTTATATTGATAATTTTTCCAATATGTTCTTTTCTTAATTGATTAATGGGAGATCATTTTTTTTTACTTTCATTTCTTAGCGCATTTATTTTATTTAATCTATTTTGTAATCTAATTGTTGTTTCTTTTTTACTCCTAAAAAAAATTTCCCGATTTTTTTTCCTCAACAAGTTGAATTTTATATCAAATTCAAATTTTTCTATAAATATCTTACAAATAAAGTTGTAAATATAATTTTGAATGAAACGGTTTGACAATATATTAATTTTAGATTTCTCTTAGATGGATGGTAAATAACTTATTTATTTAATTGATATGTTATGTCTTTAAATGTAATACGATCATTTAAGATTTTTATTCAAAATTATAAAGATTTAATTAAAAAAAGTAAAAGAAATTACTAGAAATTCATGACTTTAATAAACAAAATTATACTCCCTCCGATCCACACCAAATGTAACACTTAAAATGAATGATCCACACCAAAGGTAACATACCTTATTTGGCCTTAAACATTACCAAGTTGTCCTTATATCCATTTCATATTTACACAAAATGCCATTACATATCCACATACCATCCAGCAATTAAACCCACAATTATGTGGCCCACCTATTTTTTTTCCCTCTTTACCGTTACTTTTTCCACCTTTTTCTTAAATACTTCATTTTCCTCTATGTTACCTTTGGAACGGATCAAATAGAGTATATTAAAACAAAATTCTTAAATTATCAATGTTTTGAAAAACATATAAAGCATAATTGTGATTTGTAAAAAATGAAAAAACTTAGACGATAAACTTTTCTTTGCTTACACATAAGTTTATAAAATTTTAAAATTGCTTATTAAAGTAAATAAAATAATAAAAAATATTAATTAAGTTAAAAAAAGTGTTTCCAAAATTTTATATTTAAATGTATTTTCATATTATTTATATTTGATTAAATTTCATTCAGATTTTGTATATTTTTAAAGCAAGCAATTTTTTGGTTTGCCTTAACATGAAAATATCTTAATTTAAGTCGGAAAAGATACTCGCCACGGGTGTTGTTAGTTCGTGGCTAAAAAAGTTTTTGCCACGGAACATTTCGTGGCTAAATAAAATTTCGCCACGGGTGTGACATAGCTCATGGCTAAAATGATTATTTGCCACGGGTGTAGCCTAATTCGTGGCGCAAGTGACTTTTTGCCACGGGAAAAGTTATCCCGTGGCATAAATTTTTTTCTAAAATAATGAACAAGTTTTTCCCGTGGCTAAGCAGAATTTAGCCACGAGTTATAAATTCTCGTGGCATAATTCGTGGTGCAAGTGACAATTTGTTGTAGTGTTCAATGGCTGGCGAGCCTCTTCGCACCTTCAATGGCTATCTAGCCTCTCCGCATATTCAATGGCTGGCGAGTCTCTACATACCTTCAGTGGCTGGCGAGTCTCTACGCACCTTAAATGGCTGGCGAGCCTCTATGCGCGAACAAGAAGGAATTCAAGGACATATCCCGAAGATGCCTCAAGTATGACTTCTTCTTTTGGCTGTCAAGCCTTTATACGTAGTCTAACGGACTTTCAACGACCCGCACTGGTAGTCGACAGACTCTAAACTATTCTCGACGGTAGGTCCTTGACTCGGATCACCGATTCGCCTCGACACCGCCTTACCGATGGCAGGTCCTTGGCCTAAATCCTTTTGAGCCGCCTCGACGTCGCTTTGGTCTCCAGGTTGTAATATTCGATTGACCTAGGGGGTGTCCTTTGACTTCCCTCTGTCCAAGCCTCAGTCAATGTAAGGGCTCTAGGGGGTGTCCTTTGACTTCCCTAGTCAAAACTCAAACGTGTTTGAGTTCGTCTTTCCTTTATTTCATTTCTTATTTGCAATCGGTTTTTACCATTTCAAATATTTCAAATAATTTTTATGATGAGCATTTTTAACCATGAATTATATTCACCCTTGGTTCCTTATACCATGACAATTTAATCCGTGACTCGGTGATAATATTTGGTTAATTACATTTTTAAAGGCTATTTTAAAGCTCTCTTATTCATTTGTTTACATGTGCAAAAAACCCTATTAGTCATACATGCATAATCATCATTGGTTCTACATACCATGTCGAATTAACCAGACTACGATGATAAATCTTGACTAATTAAAAAGCAATAAACTTAATATAATTAGTTCATATCAAGAATTTTTATACCTTTTTTACAAAACTATTCATATCAAGCTTGCAAATTCGAACCCGACATCGAATATTATCGAGACAATGATAACTATTCCGAGTCACGCTCTTCATATTAGTACAAAAATGGTCTTAATGACCTTTTAAACAAAAGCGGGTTTTAACACCCTTTCACAAACGATTTCACAAACATTTACAACAACCAGGAGACACCCCTTTAGGTTGTCACCTTGCTCGCGCCTAAATAGGCTCTCTGAACTCCAGTTTTTAAACTTGGGCAAGCTCCCTTGCATCGCCAATAGGTTCGCACCTCAATGGCTGTCTGGCACTGCTCCTGTCCCATTTCCAGTACTCCTCTAGGATGATCCCAACTTCGGTTTACCCGAATACAGGACGGATCAGATCGATGAGTTTGCATTTTAAACTTTGCATTGTAAGACACCTTTTTAAGACAAATGGATCATTTTAAGCACCATAAACCTAACTTGGTAAATGGATGTTTAATTTACTTCTTACATGTAAATCAACATTAAAATCAACTCGACATCAATTACTTGATACTTGGATAAACAACAACCATAGCAAATATCACATCTAAGGTTTAAACTTGTGGATGCGTATTCATGCATTTAACCCGTTTTATCAACTTCTGCACTTAACCAACCAAGATCGATTAGTAGAGGTCGCTACTGCGAGCGGGATTGGATGTTTGATTTAAGAGTTTTCTAATACGTACCCTCACCTCTTACTCAGAAACATTGGATATTGGACGATCTTATCTAGGGCGAACGAGAGTCATTCTAGCGATAGGATGCTAAAGATGGACGATTCCTTATCTTTAGTTCCTATGTCAAGCAGCGCTTTTTTCTTCGTTTGACCGAGGTACAAAATGGATTCGAACGATTGATAAGTGCATTTTCTATACATTTTAACCCCTTATATTAGCTTTATTTCACATGTCATTTATGCACTAACCTTAGTGATTTTGAGCTAATATTGTATTTCTAGTTGCATTTGCACATTCTATCATATTTTGTAGGCACTTAAGCTTTAAGGAGCTTAATTCCACATATTTACAAGCACTATGATACAAAGCTAAGTTGAAGAGAAGAATGGACCAACAATGAAGTAAAGCATGGACTTGCATGAGCAAATGTGGTGAATTAATTTGATAAATGCACAACACAAGTCAAGAAATGAGCCCAAGTAATAAAATCAAGTGTTAAAGCCCAAGTAGAAGAAGATGGGAGAATGCCTTGGATGCTCATCTTAAGATGCTCTTTGGATGCTAATTGTGCAATTAAGAAGGTGTTGATGGCAAACATGGGATTCTCTAGGCAATTACTCAAGTAATTAAGAGAGAATATTTGGGGTTGACCCCTTGTATTTGCTCTAAGTTTCACCCCTTATTTCCTATATAAAGGGTGTAGACTTCAACATCTACACACCATTCACATTCATACACAATTTCTCATAATTCTCTCTAAATTTAGTAGTTAGTTTAGATTAGCTCTTCGTTTAGTTTAGTTTATATTTTATCTATGTTATTTACATTTCCCATTTACATTTCAAGTTATAAAACAATTCATATTTACAAGTTATTTATATTACAATTATTGTTCTTCCATTTCCATTTCCATTTCCAATTGCAAGGTAATTTCTTATTCATATTTTCATTATGTTTGCCATTTCATTTATCATTATTTTAATTTACATTTCCACCATGTTAGAGTAGTTGCATTTGTCTAGGGAATAAAGGAAGTCATGCATGATTAAGTAATATGTAAATGTCAAAATAAGGATAAGTTAATATTGTATAATTGTTTCTATCACATGTTTGCACCATAATGTTTAATCTATGTTTAAAGGCCTTATTCATCGATTAAGTTTGTTCATTCGTTCTAAAGTCGAGAGGCACGGAATTAAATTAGACTAAGCATGTGTAGTAGGACGACCTAGTCATGGACGAGAGTTTCTCTAGGACCCGGTCTATGGTTGACACTAATGTCGTAAGGTGGGTGTCTTTAAGCCTAAACATTTATCGTAAAATCAACTTCCTAACTTGGCATGAGCATTTACATAATTAGCATGCGTGACCCGACCTCCCTAGACATTTTCTTTATTATTGTTTTGTCATTACATCACTTCAACCCAATCAATCAATTGATAATCTACCAAGGTAAAATTCAATCCATAACAATTAATTAATAACTCCCGTCTCCTTTGGGTTCGACCCCTAAGTACCACATTCATTTGTTGTCTAGGGTATAAATATTATCTTTGCATAGGTGTGCGACCGCCTATCAAATTTTGACGCCGTTGCCGGGGAGACGGTTTTGTTTGGTAATTAGTTGTTGAATTTTATCTTATTTTATTTGTCTCGAGGAACACTTGTTCCTTAGGATCTTTCTCACGGTTTTCTTGTAGTTTTAGTGCCTTTTTCAGGTGGTAAAACTATCTCAAGGGGACCCTCATATTCGTGCAATGGGTGTATTTCCTTTCTTGCAACAACAAAACCAACCTTTCCATGACTATTTGTCCCAATTTGACGAATACGTTAATCATATTGCTTCTCTTGGATTCACTTACAATGAATATGAATTGGGTCAGGTTGTACTTGAAGTAATGGATTCCGAGTCCCGTGATTTGGCTCTTTACATGAGTTGTGAGAGTCTTTACTACAAGAGTGCGGAGGAGCTTTGGGTATTCCTAAGGTTCATGGCCGAACAATGTCGGGAAGTAGCTCGCCAAGAAAATTTAAGGCGTGTCGTAGAAGAGTTCACAATGCTTACTCAAGTTTATTGGGAGCAACAAGCTTCTAAAGTCCGTTCCTTAAAAAGGCTCGGAGACATGCTCACAGAAATGCGAGAAGAAAATGAGCGATGTATCGAAACTTCTACTCTTCCACCTTCCCAATGTGAGTCTTTTGCTCCTAATAACTTAGATTTATTGGAAGACGATGATGATGGTCCGAGTGTTTCTTTTGAAATTCCCCTTAACATCACTCCAATTGACCATTTAGAGACTCATGTTAATGACATTGACCTTGTAGTAGATGACACCCATGTCATGGATGTTGTTGGGCCCGAT
The DNA here is from genome assembly GCF_048544455.1 of Silene latifolia. Classification (NCBI taxonomy): domain Eukaryota; kingdom Viridiplantae; phylum Streptophyta; class Magnoliopsida; order Caryophyllales; family Caryophyllaceae; genus Silene; species Silene latifolia. The sequence continues at coordinate 123,798,322 of NC_133538.1, read as the reverse complement.
TTTAATGACACGGATAAGGTTACACCCGGACCTTTGGAAACCCTTGAAATTCCTTTCACGGAGGATATAGTCGACCCAATTGTGGTTAATGCGGGACTTCGTGATGAGCCTATCAAGAATAAGTGGGAAGAAACAATCATTTCCAAAGAGACTCGCCCCCTTGATTTTTCATGTCACCAATTTAAGACCATTTATGATGATATGTTATGCACTAACAATTTGTTTCATGGTCTTAAGCATGATGCTCTATCTCTTGCTGACGAGTGGAGTGATACGGTGGTTCTCTTTGAAATCTCGGATGCGCATTTTGATAAGATTTATCCTACTTTATCTTTGATCTTTCAAGCTAATATCTTATCAATTGCGTATATATGCTTTTGTATTGCCCATGCACAGGTATATGATTTACTTCTTAGGGCATTGACGTGCTTTTTAGAGGACGATGGAGGATCCATTAGAAAAAAAATAGTTTGTTTTTATTCCACTTTTTACGCAATTTCATGTTTTATTAGAATTAGGAATAAAATTTAGACTAATTAGCTATTTTGAATTGTGATTTGTAGGTGTTGAAAGAGGAGAAGAGACCTTTTGAAGAATAGCATACTACCTCATGTTGTAATCCCGTTCGGGGTCGTAACATTTCCGTTTTCAAGCAAAAAAAAAAAAATCTTTTTTTTTTTCAAAAAGTCAACGGTCAACCCCCATCGGGGTCGTAACATTCTTCCTTATTACGCGTTTTAATAAAAGACGGGATATGGTAATCTTTTCCATATGCTTCAAAAGCAAAGGACGGTATTCCTCCTATCCATTTTTCTTCATTTCCCAATCAAATCACCTCCGAAAACCTCTATTAGCATCAAGGACAAAGTACCCACCGGAATTTTGACCCATTTTTCAATGCGTTGCTAAGTGGAGGAATCCCCCAATGTTTATGCTAGCTTGGGGGAGGCTCGTTAGTCTAGTAAGTTTTCTTTCCTTTATACTTAGTTTATTTCTCGCAACCCATTAAATATGACCTCTTGTCCTTCTTGTTTATGTGCTTTGCGCCATTTTTATGGTTTAGTTGAGTGATTTGATTGTTGGCACATTGAGGACAATGTTGTGTTTAGCTTGGGGGGAGATTGCATTTGCATATTAGTTAGTTTGCATGTAGTTAGTATAGATGTAGTGAGAATTTTTGAAAAAAATTGTGTTGTTTTTGCTCTAATTCTTTGCTTGTCCTACTTATGCCCCTTTGTTTATCCCATGTTTAGCTTGATAGCTTTTGATTCACTATGTTTGACGGGATATAGCATGCATGGGGATGTCTTGACATAGTAGGTGGAAGATGGATTTTGGACCAAGTAAGCTTGATCTTGACTTTTGGCAAGCCACAAGATGGTAAGGTAGAACCTCGTTTGACCGACGCATCCATATCCGGTCTCTCTTAGGTGAGTGTAGATGTCTCCTTATGATGTGTGTTTCATCAAAACGCATAAATATGGTCTTCTTTTCATCTTTTTTAAGCATTACTTTCATTTTGTTATGCATTTTTGAAGCCAAATTCACATTGATAAATTTGCCCATTTTCTAGCCCCCTTCACATGTTCTTGTTTCCCTAGCTACAATATCAATTGCCTACCCTTGTTAAGCTAGTAGTTATGTTTTGGTGTTGGGATGCTCAAATTGGGATGTTCTATAAAGATTATGTCCTTGTGAATTGGTTCCCGGATTGTTGTTTTTCCGGAATTGTGAAAGTAGAATTGGAGCAAGAAAAAAAAGGAAAAATGAAAAAATGAAAAAAAGAAAAAAATGAGGAAAAAAATGAAAAAAAAAAGAAGAGTTAAAATTTGTTTGATGAAGTTGATGTTAATAATAAGTGGTAGAAGAAGAAGAAGAAGTTAAGATTTCTCATATGGTTAATTATATATTTTGGAGAAATTCTTAAGGTTTGCAATGTAAGAAGTCATTTGTTTTCTAATTGGGCTATTTTGGGTTGGAATGAGCATTTTCACATGGTTTTGTTGCTAGCTTAACATTAGCTCCACATATCCATAATCATTTGTCCCCCTTATGTCCCATATCACAATAAAGCCTTCTTCTAACCCTTTGGCTTCATTATTTGCTTGCATTTGATTGTTTTGGCTTATGATTTGATTGTTTACCATATTAGATTGCGGGCACATTCTCATGAGTCGAGGATAGCTTGAGTGATTATTCACAAAAATGTCCTTTACACAAAATTGAGTTATGAGTGGATCGTGAGAGTCCGAAAGTCAAAAGATCATGCAAGAGCCGAAAAGTTTACTTAAAATCGACCACACTATGCCGCCATGTAAATCTCATCCATGATTTTGCTTATCCTTATGCCCATGTTGTTTCGGGATTTGAATCAATTGCTTGTTAGCTACTTGGGATTTGCAATGTTGGGATGATCTTGCTTGAGGACAAGCAAGGACTTAGCTTGGGGGAGTTTGATAAGTGCATTTTCTATACATTTTAACCCCTTATATTAGCTTTATTTCACATGTCATTTATGCACTAACCTTAGTGATTTTGAGCTAATATTGTATTTCTAGTTGCATTTGCACATTCTATCATATTTTGTAGGTACTTAAGCTTTAAGGAGCTTATTTCCACATATTTACAAGCACTATGATACAAAGCTAAGTTGAAGAGAAGAATGGACCAACAATGAAGTAAAGCATGGACTTGCATGAGCAAATGTGGTGAATTAATTTGATAAATGAACAACACAAGTCAAGAAATGAGCCCAAGTAATAAAATCAAGTGTTAAAGCCCAAGTAGAAGAATATGGGAGAATGCCTTGGATGCTCATCTTAAGATGCTCTTTGGATGCTAATTGTGCAATTAAGAAGGTGTTGATGGCCAACATGGAATTCTCTAGGCAATTACTCAAGTAATTAAGAGAGAATATTTGGGGTTGACCCCTTGTATTTGTTCTAAGTTTCACCCCTTATTTACTATATAAAGGGTGTAGACTTCAACATCTACACACCATTCACATTCATACACAATTTCTCATAATTCTCTCTAAATTTAGTAGTTAGTTTAGATTAGCTCTTAGTTTAGTTTAGTTTAAATTTTATCTATGTTATTTACATTTCCCATTTACATTTCAAGTTATAAAACAATTCATATTTACAAGTTATTTATATTACAATTATTGTTCTTCCATTTCCATTTCCATTTCCAATTGCAAGGTAATTTCTTATTCATATTTTCATTATGTTTGCCATTTCATTTATCATTAGTTTAATTTACATTTCCACCATGTTAGAGTAGTTGCGTTTGTCTAGGGAATAAAGGAAGTCATGCATGATTAAGTAATATGTAAATGTCAAAATAAGGATAAGTTAATATTGTATAATTGTTTCTATCACATGTTTGCACCATAATGTTTAATCTATGTTTAAAGGCCTTATTCATCGATTAAGTTTGTTCATTCGTTCTAAAGTCGAGAGGCACAGAATTGAATTAGACTAAGCATGTGTAGTAGGACGACCTAGTCATGGACGAGAGTTTCTCTAGGACCCGGTCTATGGTTGACACTAATGCCGTAAGGTGGGTGTCTTTAAGCCTAAACATTTATCGTAAAATCAACTTCCTAACTTGGCATGAGCATTTACATAATTAGCATGCGTGACCCGACCTCCCTAAACATTTTCTTTATTATTGTTTTGTCATTACATCACTTCAACCCAATCAATCAATTGATAATCTACCAAGGTAAAATTCAATCCATAAAAATTAATTAATAACTCCCATCTCCTTTAGGTTCGACCCCTAAGTACTACATTCATTTGTTGTCTAGGGTATAAATATTATCTTAGCATAGGTGTGCGACCGCCTATCAACGATTTCCAGGCATCCCATGATTGCTTGGTAGCGACTCCGAACATCTCTACATCATTTCGAGACTTCACCGAGACGAAACCGACTGATTTAAAGCGATCTGGTCGTAAGCATTTCTACGTCACCGATCGTTGCTTTTCGACTGTCGCATGTCCACTGATTGGCTTTGCGTACGGGTGCCCCATGTTTACATCGCCGTTTTGGGGGCTCCTTAACCAACCCTTTGACCTTGGAGGACCCTAGTGAGAGATGGAACAAGGGAGATACGTACAGTCGAAGACTAGACCAGAAACACGATCTAGTAGCGGTCACTCGGCCGAGTAAGAGTAACTCGACCGAGTGCAGCGTATTCGGTCGAGTTGGTGCTTATTCGACCGAGTACTAGTTTGACAGCGTGCTAGTTTATATTACGCGGAGGTCGTGACTTATAACATTTCATTCTATCATTTCCGTCACTTCCTAAACCTAATACTGTCTCTCTAACCTCTCATCCCTCACTACCCATCTACTGTCATACCATGATCTAATCCGAGGAGGTAGACAGTCTATGCATGAGGTCATCGAGTCGACGTTGTCGCCGTCACCAACATCAGTTGTTCTTCAAGGTGAGTTGTGATTGATTATCTTTTCTGTAGTAGTATTTGAATAGCTTAGTGATAGGATACGATTGTTGTTGTAGGATATGATAAGGTGTCTTGCGTGACTTGATGATGGATGCGTTCTATGGTTTCAAGAAAAGGTAGGGTTTCCTACTCAGTTGGCTGTATAATTAATTGATTGTTTTTGATTGATTGTTGGCATGTGATTGTTGGTTGGAGTTGATGGAGGTTGGTTGGTTTGTGATGTTGGTTGGATGATTGTTGTGGAACTATGTCGGGAGATGGTTTCATACCTATGTTCGCACTTTGTGACTCCCGTCACAAGAGAGATGTGCACATTAAGGAACTGGAATCACTCGTTGCGATGAGCGGGGATTTGGTGGACAAGGCTGCGGTTTCCAACTGGCGGTGGGGGTTACCTGTTGTGGTGGATAACCTGGTAGGGCTACACACTTTAGTGTGTACTCCGTTATCGGTGTTTGTTGTAGTTGGAGATCGTCTGGTTTTGTTGTTGTATTTGTTTCTGCTGCGTATGTTGATTTGGTTATGCATTTGACTGACCCCGTTTAATTTTTTTAAAACTGTGGTGATCCATTTGGGGATGGTGAGCAGTTGTTTAGCAGGTTGTATGCTGATGTTGCTTGCGGGTTATAGACGGGATCGAGTCATCACGCTGACGCTTATGCTAGTACTCGCATCATTAGTTTTGGAGTGTTTTCTTTTGTCATGTTGTATAACTGTATAGATACATTTTATAAACGTTCTATTATTGTCTTTTGATATACTTACCTCGGGCAACCGAGATGGTAACGCCCTTACTTCCTAGGGAAGGTCTGGTTAAGGCTCCTTGGTAAGTGGGGGTGTTACATGTCGCATCTGAGCTTGTTCCATGATTCTCGTGTTTAGATCTTAATTGTTAACTCCATGTTCATTAAGTTTACGATTGAGATTCAAAGACTCTGTAAACCTGTGAGATAGAACTTAAGTCTTTAAGCGGAGTAATTTTGAGCAAGTGAAAGTCTTGAAGCGGAGTAGCTTCAAGCAAGTGTAACCAAAGTAGGTTGGCGAGTTATTTTAATTGTAAGGGGATTAGTAAGTTTGACTAAGTTTTCAAACAAGCAATAAAATAACGGTTGGACGTAGGCCTCGGAGTAGAGGCTGAACAAATTTTTTAAACATTGTCTTGTTTGTTCATTTACTTTTATATTTATTCTCCTTATTTATATCTTGTTTATCTCGCAATCTTTCTGTGTCACAGTGTTCAATATTGTGTCCCAGACCTGCTGATTGATTCAATCTTGTGAACTTAAAGCGATTAAGTATCTCAAGTTTTCAACTTAAAAGGGATTTACTTAATATTTTCATTGCTAATAGTATTCAACTTAAAAAGTATTCACTTTATATCTTCATTGCTAAGTCGAAGTAAAATACTGTTTCATTAATATTTTTCTGGTCTGAGCAACAGTCGACTTTATAGTTACATATACTGAGCTGAATCCATGTGTATATACTTCAAACTCAAATAGTTCTAAGTATAAACACTTCTATCATTCGAAGTATTGTCCATATCAGTTTAGTCTATTGTCCTACATTTCAAAGAAGCTTAATTCAAGCTTAAAATTTATAATTGGACACCTAATTCACCTCCTCCCCCTCTTAGGTGTTCTCGTTCTAGTCACTCTTCACTCACCAAAGTACTTCTCTCGATACCCTATCATATGCCTTTTCCAAGTCAATAAAAAATATATGCAGGTCTTTCTTCTTGTCCCGATGGTTTTCCATCAATTCTCTCATGATAAAAATTGCATCCATAGTCGATCTACCAGGCATAAATCCAAATTGGTTATCCGAGATGTATATACATTTCCTCAGCCTTTGCTCGATTACCCGTTCCCATAACTTCATCGTATGACTCTTAAGTTTAATTCTCCGATAATTGCAACACTCTTGAACATCAATTTTATTCTTATACAAAGGGACAAGAGTGCTTCTCCTCCAAGCTAATGGAATCTTGTTACTCCTCCAAATCTTGTTGAAGAGCATGGTTACCCATTCGATTTCTTTCTCCCCAGAGCACCTCCAAACTTCTATGGGTATACCATCTGGTCCTTTTACTTTCTTTGACCCCGTCTTCCTTAGCGCCTTTGTAACTTCACTCTTTTGTATTCTACGCACAAATTTTCGATTAACCATGCTTGGCGTTACTTGTATATCCCCAAATCCTTGCTCCTTATGTCCATTGAATAAAGTATCAAAGTAAGAACTCCATCTAGCCTTTATTTCGTTATCCTGAACAAGAACCTTGTCATCCATATCTTTTACACACCTAACTCTCCTAATATCCCTCGTCTTCCGGTCTCTTATGCGGGCCAGTTTATAGATATCCTTCTCTCCTTCTCTCGTGTACAACCTGGCATACACTTCTCGGTTAACTTTTGCCCTTGCATCACGCACTGCCTTTTTGGCGGCTCGTCTAGCCTCCTTGTACTTTTCAAAGTTCTCATCACTCATGCATTTCCCCAAAACTCTATAACTTTCACGCTTTGTCTTTATCGCTTGTCTGACCTCATCGTTCCACCAAGATGTGTCCTTAATTGATGGTCTATTTCCTTTAGATTCCCCTAACACCTCCCTCGCTAAATTCTTTAGAACATGCTCCAATATATCCCACGTAGCATCTATATCTTTCTTCATGCAATCCGACCAAATATCGCTACTTCTGATCTTATCCAAAAACGCTTGTTGGTTTTCCCCTTCTAGATTCCACAACTTGATTCGTGCCTCACCGATAACCTTTCTTTTCCTCTAGTCTCTCCTACCCCGAAATCAAGCACCACTAGCCTATGTTGTGTTGCGGTACTTTCACTGGGTATGACCTTGCAATCGGTGTACTCTTTCCTCCACATTGTCCTTACCAAAAGGAAGTCAATTTGACTAGCATTTCCTCCCTTCCTATAAGTCATCAAATGAGAATGCCTTTTCTCAAACCAAGTGTTCATTATACACAAGTCATATGCCAAAGCAAAATCTAATATGTCACTTCCTGATTCATTTTTTCTCAAACTTATAATATCAAAGCAAATTAGTTGAATCAAAACTCTGATCTTTAATTAGCGAAATGGATATTGGATAAGATTTAAGCCATGTAAACAAAGTGAATGCTTAAAGACAACAAATCCTTTTTTTTTTTTTTTGAAATAGTCAACTACATTGGGATAACTCTACTTTGGAAATGAGTGAAAATGTTAAATAAATCTATGTTTTTAGCGTGATGAATTAATGAAGTGATAATAGAAATAATATATGTGTCACTAAAGTAATACTAATACATAACTCTATATAGTAAGTCAAATTTGTGAACAATATTATAGTCATTTTATCCCATTTTGCTATTCTTATTTCCTTAATAGCCATCGTTTAAATAATTAAACTCCTCCAAATAAAAAAATCACAATATATTTTGTTAAGCAAGTGTTTTCAATGATGATATACGTAAATTAACTGATAACAATAATTATCTTATAACCAACACAATTTTCTCTGCGTACAATGAGATTAAATGAACAACTAAATGAAAGACAAATTTGAAACTTTATGTTGCATAGGGACTAATATTTAGCGTAAAATCTGGAAACATGGGAAGAAAAACCTGTATAAAGTTAAAAATTGTTTTAACGAATTCCGGTTAAATAAATAAGTGATGAACGGGTTTTTGCCGTCAATACTCGCACCAAAACATAACCCAATTATAGTAGTATAATCGGGGTCGAATCACAAGGATGGGTGAATTTGCACTTAGTTTGTTTAAGTCTAGGTCTAAACGAAAATAAGGAGGATGGTGAAATTGAATTAAACTAGAACTAAAGCAATTGAAAGCAAGTAACTAAGATGGTAAGATGTAAACAATGGATAGAAATTAGGGTTGTCGGATTCCCCTAAGAAAGTCTAACCAAGTATGGGTGTCGATGGTTATGGGTAATTATTGGCCAAGAAAGCTAATTTCTTCGACTCTCCTAAAGATGAACACAAAGTTCTCATAAAGCATCCAAATTCATTGTAAACATGCTGTCAAGCATCTATGTAAACTTTCATTCAACAAGACACTAAGCAAAAGTTGGAGAAAGACACGAACTTTCATTCACACATTTCTACAAACACATTCAATGCATGTTAACAAAAGCCAAACAATTTACCCATTTACCAACATTAACAACCCATATTTAATCCTTAAGCCTTACTTAGGTTCTCCCTAAACCCTAGAAGGGCACTACTCACACATACTTAAAAGACAAGTGCAAACAATTGGAGAAAAGCAAGCAAACATGGTGATAAACATAAGATTAAATGAAACAACAACTAAATATGAAATAGAAATGTAAACAATTGAAGACTTAAACTAAAAGGAAGGAAATTGTACCAACAAAAGGAAAGATTGAATCTTTGATTAATAAATGGAAGATGTTCTTCAACGAACTTCAATTACAAACCAAGTACCCAAATGTAAATTGTTGAAACTAAGTAGATCTAGCCTAAGTAAGTAAGTAATTAAGGCTTAATCACGGAAAGATTAAAACTTGGATTAAGGAAGGTTGCATAATTTTAGAGAGTTTTCAGATCTAGGGTAATGAGCTAAAATGAATTATGGAGGGAGTATTTATAGTTTACAACAATTTTAGGTCAAAAAATTACAAAAAGATGGAAACTAGAGTCGGGGTACTTGAGCCGGTTGGCCGACCGCCGGTGTCGCGCACGGCTGGGAGATCCCTGTAAGTTTCGGCATCAAATCCAAGGTCATCAGGTGTTCCCAGCCGGTGGGCCGGCTGCCGGTGGGCTGACCGGCTCGGAACCCTCTACATTTCTTCTCATTTTTGAAGTTACCAAGTGTGGACAGACGGTGAGTCGGCTGTCGTGGCCCATCCGGTTGGGAGTTCCCTGCTTCTTCCTTTCTATTCTTCTTCGTTGGCTCATGGAAGGATGCCCAGCCGGTGGACCGGCTGCCGGCCGGCTGGGAGGCTCTTTTCAGCTTTCTCCCCTCTTATTTCCTATGCAAACCTCGAGAATTCCTAACTTGCTCCCATTTCTTCCTTTCCGTCTCAAATCCTACAATGTGAGACATAAAATCATAGAACGAGAAATAGGGAAACAAAATGCAAGTAGTAGGCATCAAAACCATCTCAAAATCGACCAAAACGCATAGAAAAGAAGGGAGAATTAAGACCAAATAAATACATATCAATAAGTTGGTAGAATACGTTACGGTTACTCTTACATTTGTAGCTCTGACATCTCCAAGCACCAAATTATCAAACCGATTAAAAAATAACGAAATATTCTTAGAACTTAGAAAGAAGGATATCCAAAATAAAATCAAACATGGACTTATGATCCAAAAGCAAGGCTTTGATGGAAGAGAAAAATAAGCAGATAAAATCAAAAGGAAGAACAAATATGAAAATGTAAATCAAATGAAACAGACAAATTAAAGACGGTGAGGAAAGAAAAGCAAGGTGGGATCTATCTAACTATATCGTACCCATCTTCAATCATAAGAGCGACAAACCTGAAAAAATTACACAAAACAGATTTTAGTAAAAATTTGGAAAGTTGATGGTAAATTAAAATTTTACCACAAATATAAAGTTACTATAGAAATTGAGAGGAAACATTAATTTGGAAAGTGCATGAGAGCTACATTTAATTGAAAAAGTTTATGTGAGACACTCAATAATTTGTTAGTGACGCCATCTGACGTTTTAGATTGAAAATTTGTTGTTTAATGATGAGCTTGAAGAAGGAAGTTATAGTGGAGCTTATTCAAAAAGTCATTTCAAATTTTTAATTTACCGGAAACTTAAGCGACTACATTGAATAGGGTTATTTTAATTAAGCATTAATGCACTGTTTCCTTACTTTTTTTTCTTTGATTAATCAAAAATCATGGATATATAGAGCTTGTATAAGTTTTGCTTACATAGTATCTGCCATGTCTACTCCTCAATCTATATTTCTTTATACATGTGATTAGTTTTATTAAAAGAACAATTAAAAAAATGATTAATAGGCATTGAATAGTAACATCCACCTTAATGTGGCCGTTACAAATTCAATATTTATAAAGCACATTATCAATGTTATACCTATAAAGCACATTATCAACCCAAAAGGGTTGTCTATCTTTCCTATTCCGCTGTGTTTGCTAATGTTTCTAATGATCTCCAAGTGAACAAGAGGTTAAGCTTTCTTAACACTTGGATGGCTCAACTTGAGTCTGAAAATACTGTTAGGAAGGCTTGGAAAACTAGTAAGGAAAGCAGTCCCATTTTTTCGTTGTTTGAAAAATTGAAGTGTGTCAAACATGCTCTAACTCAACTTCACAAGAGTGATTTTTCTAACATTCCTGGCATAGTTAAAGTAACTAAAGTTAGGGCTGTAACTGAGCAAATTTGAGCTCAAGCTCGGGTGGGCTCGGGCTAGGCCCTAATTTTTTAGCTCGAGCTTGGGCTCGGGTCGAAGCTCGACAAGTCTAAAAAATTGAAACTCGAGCTTCACTCGGAAAAAGTTCGAGCTCGGCTTGAGTTCGAATTGAGCTCGTTTTATCTTTATATTATTCTCACTTCTCACTTTTTGAATCTTACTAAATATAAAAATTCTTACATAGCAAATAAGATGAACATATTAAAAAAATATCATCCATTTTGTGCCTTTTGTGTTAACCTGATGTACCTACTTGGCCCAAAGACTATCATTTTTCTCAGTGAGTCAAATGACTAACTTTCCCACATGGCTTTATTCCAAAGAGCTTGGTCTTTGATACCTAGGCCTCCTTCTTCTTTGGGCCTGCACACATTTTCTCATGCCACTAAAAGAGGGTTCTTGTAATAAGAGCTGCCTACCCAAAGGAAGTTCCTGCACATGCTTTCTATATTCTTGATAACACCCTTTGGTAGAATAAATACAGAAGCCCAATATGAATGTAGTGTTGTTAAAACAGCCTTGACTAAGATAAGTCTTCTAACATAGGATAGTTTCTTGTACTTATACCATGGAATATATTGCAAATCTTGTTTATAAGCACGTAACAATCCTTTCTCTTGAGCATGGCTGGTTAAATTAACATACCAAGGTATTTAAAGGTAGCTTGTCAGCCTTGAAACCAGAAACTCTCATAATATCTTCTTTAAGGCTGTAAGTTGGCATTAGATTTGGGTGGGTGCGCATACCCTTAATCCAGAGGTCTTGGAAAAGGTAGAGAAGACTTTAAGTATGAGCATCATGGAAGGACATTTCCCTTACACTAGAACACCATCAACTAACATAAGATTTGTTAATTTTAACTAGTTTTGTTGCCTGCGAAAATTTATGGGACCATTATTTATGATTTTCATCTATTCTTTATTTTGTTATTTAGGCAAATGAAGTTAGTAAGTGAAGATGACATGGCAAATTAAATACATAATATTGGATTATTTCTTTTTTTTTCGTTCTTTTTTTTGCGAATGATAAATCCCCCACTACTACAGATACAGCCTATAACAACGGGTAAAAACCGTTGTAAAATAAAAAAGCGGACGTTGTTAAAGCGGCCGTTGTAGAAGGTATTTACAACGGTTTGCTTATTTAGTGAAACCGTTGTCTAAAGTATTCACCACGGTTAAAAGCCGTTGTTGTTGGGTGTTCTCCGTTGTGGAAAGTGTTTCAAAATTTTGGAGGGAATAATATAACAACGGTTGTCGTATGTATAACCGTTGTTGTAACTTTCCCTCCAAAATTATGAAGTCTTTTGACAACGGGTTTATGTTACATACCCGTTGTTGAAATTTTTAGTAACAACGGTTGTTTGTTTAATACCCGTTGTTGTAATTTTACCTCCAAAATTGTGAATACTTTTAACAACGGTTCTTTGATTAAAACCTGTTGTTGAATATTATGCGCGGGTATTTGTAAATGTCATTCACAACGGTGTTAGTTTTATTAACCGTTGTGAAAGGTATTCACAACGGTTTTTTTTTAGTAACCGTTTTTATTACGTACACCTAATGTTTTGAAAAATTAAATTTGTTTCATGCCATTCAAAAACTCGCATATATCAAGAAAGACCATATACCAAAGACTAAAGATAAATCATAGTGGGTTCATCGTAACTCAATAGATTCAATTCAACCACATACAACAAAGAAAGATCATATATATATATATATATATATATATATATATATATATATATATATATATATAATTACAAGGAGTTGAATTTACATGAACTAATTAATCATTCCCTAACTTCAACAAAAAAATTTCTATCTATATATATTCTAAGACGTAGTTGCCCCACATGTCTCTTACCTCGTCTATATCTATACTTGAGTATTGCTCAATCATTGACTGGTTGATTACATACTGCGGAAAAAACAAAGAGAATACATTATGGTATATATAGCGGCAAGCAAGACAACATTAGCAACATCATGGTATATATAGCAAAGAATTGCAAGACAACATTAGCTCTAATTTAAAAAAAGTAATAAACACATGTTTAAATTATTACTAACCCTTTCTGGAATAACGAGATATCTTCGCCTAATAATCTCCAACATGAACCGACAAGCGTAGTATCCACATTGTATGCTATCTGGCTGGCGAGGGACCTATTATTACATAAAAAAAACAGACGAGAGAAGGCTCACATCAGAATCTTGAACTTTAGGTATTGTATTAGTATTAAACATAGATTTTGCACTTAATGTTATTGTATTTGAGCACGTACTCGTTATCGTAAAAAAATCAGGGCCAACATCGAATCGTTCGTGGGTTGATCCTCCTCGTTTGCTCTTTTCTTCTTAAAGGCCCTTTTTTTAAAAAATAAAAAAGGAGGCAGAAACTAATTTTTTTAGGGGCAAAAATATGAACGAGCTTTTTTCTATAAATAAAAATTGAAAATGTTATTATAAATAAATCAGTATTATAAACTTACATTTTAATCAAGTGCTTAAAAGTCTCGCTTGGTTGATGATGTAAAGAGTCCAACCGAAAACTTTTTCTTTGTCGGCATGATGGCTGCTAGCACCCAATGAGTCCTACATCAAGAGACATCATCATTATTAACAAGTACATATATTAGTTATGAAAATGCAATTGTAGGGGGAAACGTAATATTAATTTGTTTATTACCCTTTTTCATTATAAACGCCAAAAATCAGCTTCTTGGTTGTCGCCAATTGCTGAGCAATATAATCTACCCGTTGTTCGAACGAGAAATCCGCAATAAATAAAGATAAAACATAGGGGCACATGAATCCGTATTGATCAGATGGAATATTCTTCTTGGGGATCACTCTGGTTTGCAATATCCTACATTATTACGGTATTAATTCCGGTATTTAAAACACTATCTACCTAGTAGTCAGAATATTAGTCTATGAAATTATTTATTAAGAAACTTACTTCATCCAAACAAATATGTGTGCTATATCAATGGTCTAGTCCGGCCCATACGGCTAGCAGATCCCATGATATGCATGCTTGGCGCTCAGCCCCTAGAATATCCTCCTCGAGCGGAATAATTATCAGTTGCTCGGAGGCTATGCGATGGCCAGCCTCCTCATACAGTCTCATCATCGTCCCCGTTCTTACTTTTTGCATGTAATCCTTCCCTTTATATTTTGTGGAGTTTATACTCCTAACTTTCACTACGGAAAGAATGAGTCTTTGATGTGGTGCTACTACCACCACCAGCCTACACATGTAGTATAGATAATTAAAATAATAAAAAATCCAAAGGTAACATATCCTAGTTGGAGTAATAAAAATAAAAGCGTACTTAATTAAATACCTCGTCAACCCGCTCTTTCAATGATGAGGTAGTAGTAGAAAGGTGTAAGACTGGGACTTAGGCTTATCGGTCTTTTTTGTCCCCTACACAAAATTACCATGCTTTTTATAAATACAGACAAAATATAAATAAAGGGGCGAGGTTAATTTTTAAAAAAATGGAGAAGTTAATTAAATACATACCTCATCAAGTTGTTGTGAAGTCGAGGTTGTTGGCATGTCTGTGGACTTAGGCTTATCCGCCAAAGCCGCCTTTTTTGTTCCCTACAAAAAAAAAATAACATATAAATTTAACATATAAAAACATTCAACAATTAAAAATGTAACACATATATATATATATAAAGGTATTTCTTCTAACCCCAATCGCTTTCCCCGCTCAAAGCGGAGGCAAATGGAGACATCTTCGCCAAGTAGATGTGAGTATTAGGCCATTGGATGAAACTTCCAAGCGCATCTCCTTAATGGTAATATCGTCACGAATCGGGACAGCGGTGGAAAGTTTTCATGGCCTGGAAAGACTGTAGTTATCTCTACTATTGTATGATTCGGCAAAAGTTTTTCGCCATGAATAACTACGGTTTCGCGCGCCGCAGATTTGTTTTCTACGAGACCCGGCCAACACGCACATGTGGCTTTTCGATTCTATTAGGGTCAGCAAGAATAATGGCCTATTGTTTACGGCTTTGAAGAATATACACATACATATACATTATTATATATATCTTTGCAAAACGCTTCAAAGATTCAAAAGATTTTGCAAAACGCTCGTCTCGGGCCGATTTTTGCACAAACTTCAGCATTCATATAAATTTAACTAATTAAACACTTCATGCATACCTTATCGAAAACAGGAACCGACTTGAAGGGGATGTATGCGTTTTCCATCACCGTCTTCTCATCAAGTTGCATCTCCTTTTCGGACCCATTATTTACCTAATAAAATTAACCAATTCAATGGCACCATGTCGAAGTTGGCGGTGAACACACCCCCGATCTTACCCGAAAAAAAAAAAACAAAAGAAAAATAAGGAAGTATATTAGGTACCTGATCGGCTTTAGTTGTTACAACTTCGGAAGCATTATTAGGTACCGATCTTTCGAATCTCGTTGACCGATACTTCCTTCTCATGTATTGCCAAGGTAGTAGCGGCCTCTTCACCAATCTGTTGTACCTTATTATTACCCCCTTTAGAAATGACATCCTCCATCATCTTCACTTCTTCTTCGGAAAGCTTACCTCCAAAGATTCACTTTAGTAGTACGGATGCCATTAATCAAGTCGCTTGCCAAGAATGTAATGTGTCGCAATTTTTATCCCAACAATAACATGTGAATTGAACTTAAATGAAAATAATAGAATAAATGTTACCATGTCGGCGTTCTCGAGACTTAGTCTTCCTTTTCTTCTTTATCTCGGGCAGTTTTCCCATAATATTTCGTTACTCCAACCTCGTAACGGGACGCCCCTCAAACGACTGGATGTTCGGGTCGGCCGATCGCTCTAGCAAGAACGTCATTACGACCACCGGGAGTGAATTTCCCTTCTTCTACCTCTTTCAATACGTTATCCTATAATATATTAAATAAACTTCAAATTATATTTGTGACTAAAATAATAAAGTTAGTAATGAACTCATCTTAATAAAATAATGCTTACTATGTTGGCCAAAACTTCCACATCGTATTTGTCATGCGACGACCGGGATCCTTTAGGCGTGTGCCCATGTTTATAAGTTACATGCCGATCCACCTCTTTCACTCCCTTTGCCACCTACACATTAACATGGTAACATTTATACACGTAAATGTGTATCAATGCAAGTCCAAGTGTGATTAAAAAAATAAAGTCTCACAGGGCAATAATGCATGCTACTTACGAGGTCCTCTTCTATCTTTTCAGAACCGCCTCGAGAACCATAGAATTTCCCCTTCTTGCATGAAATGTTAGCACGATTTCTTTTGCTAACGGCCTTCAAATAATTATATAAAAGCGCAAGTAGATGAGATAATAAAAAGATTATATAAAGGACTCATTAATTAAAAAAATGATAGGTAAATCGTTAAAAGGCGAGGATATTTAACCTGAAACTTCTCAGTAGTTCTCATCTTTTTGAAAAGATCCCATTCTTCCTGCTTGATGGTGGGACACTTGTTTTCCGGTGGGCTCTTACGCATCTCCCCCGTTGCCTTGTCCACATACAACCAATCCCTAGCAACGCCACACTTCCACGGCCTGTGGACATCACCGCCTTATGCATTAAATACTCATCATGACTTTCATCGGGTATAATAAAGCCTTCCTTTATACGAGCCAAGTATAACTCCGCCAATTTTGGATTCAAACTTTTAACATCCTCTAAATGGATAGGCACAAACTGTCTTGTGCAAGCACCAATCCAATTGGAGAAAAGACCCGCATTTGGACCAAAGAGGGAAACCCTTCTCACTCCATGTTATTTCGAACTACTGTTTAGCGGCTATAGTGCAAGGACTTTCTTGCACTTCGTAGCACCCCTCTCACCAGGCTTATTATCACCAGGCTCATTATTCTTTTGACTTCTTTTACGTTTTTCACCCATGATAATCCTAAAAACCAAATATGAATGATATAGCTGGATATGAACAACTTAACAACGTACATGCAGAGTATTATCTAAAACCCTAAACCCTAATAGGAATGAAAACTTAAAACAACAGATTGAGCTTCTAAAATCCTAAACCCTGATAAGAGGAGTAAAGTAGATGATGCGGGATGATAAAGATAACAAAGAAGACGAAAAACAAACAAATGCATGAAAAAAGAAACAAGATGATCGTCTTAAAACCCTAATGACGAAACACAAAATTAAAGTGAACATACCTGTTGATGATGATGATAAAGAGAACGAGCAGGATGATAAGGGAAGGCAACGGAATCTGGGGTTCGGAAACTGGACGACGAGAATGTAAAAAGCGAGGAAGAGAGAAGGATTAACACAGGATACCAACGGTTGGAGTAATAATGTTGTGTGTGTTAGTTTGTGTATGGCATGCTGGATGGGTTTCTATATTAGTTTTTTATTAAGACAAACTATTAACAACGGGTGCTCAAAGAAGAACCGTTGTTATATGTTAATAACAACGGGTCAATAAAAGTCAACCGTTGTCAAAAGTTTATTACAACGGGTAACATATACCCGTTGTAATATATTTTCACCAAATTTGCGCCAAAATGAAATACGTCAAAAAAATAATTGACAACGGGTAGAGGTACTACACCCGTTGTTGAAAGTATTAACAACGGGTAATTTAAATATAACCGTTGTTATTGTTGAACCTCTTTTTTTAAAAAAAATTACTGTAATTCCATTACAGTCCAAACCTGTAACAATACATTATTCAAAAATTTCAACACCAAGCATCCACATCTAATAATAAGATCAAGAAAATAAGACAACTTACACCAAAGATGCATGCATATATCGTATGTGTCCCGATGAACTATCTCAGGATCGGGACGTTTCTTGGATGTCATAGTTTCTTCGTTAACCCAAATACCTTCACCATGGTCATCACGCATATAGATGCTTTCAGTGTCCTCATGATCAGTGTCAACATCGTCGAAATAAGATACAGTGGTAGACTGATCCATTCCCTCAAAAACGACATCCTGATCATCATCATCATTATCGGATGGACTACTCCTTCTTTTCCTTATAGACAGTACAACAGACCACTTCTTATCCATAGGATCGGTGACATAGAACACTTGTTTAGCTTGGGATGCCATTATGAAAGGATCATCCTTATTATTGCCAACCTTACCAGATTGACCAACGTAAATCCCATCTTATCCTTTCGGACACAATGGATGTTGTTATCAACCCGGTTACATCGAAACAAAGGCAGTGTGAAATCAATGTAATCTAGTACCAATATTTCTTGAATAACACCATAATAAAGGCATTTTCCCCAAATAGGCTTTTTATCTTTTGAAGTAGCAAAGTGCATTGCCTCAAATTCAGAACTCACACCACTATTTTGCATTGTGCTCACCTCATCTTGCTCGCGGGTGTAAAAAGTATATCCATTAATGGCAAAACTGTTGTAAAAGGTGACCCTGGCATTTGGACCTAAACCAAGACGTAGTAACCTAGGAGAGATGTCATCACCAGTTTGATCAAGACACTATAAGACAATATTCCTAAACCACTGGAAACGTCTTCGTATGCTCGTTCGCAATCCACTTCTCGGTCTTGTTTTGGTGATCGTATTTGAGCTCATCTTTGTGTTTTTGAATATAAGGTTGCACCTCATCTTCGTTGTTTAGCACATACATGTGTGCTAAATGCAACATTTCACGTGTCACAATTTTTTCAACCCGGCCCCTAATACCTTTTCCGGTCATCCAGTCACTATGACGATTCTTAGGAACGCCAATCAACTCCTCAGGGGAGAGATGAGCGTAACAATATGAAAGAGCTTCGTCTAAAATAGCGCGTTCAGCAATACAACCTTCCGGACGATACCGATTAGATGTATAGTCCTTGTAGACTTTCATCAATATTTCGAAAGGATACTGGTATCTCAAGTACACGGGCCCAAGGTACAAAATCTCCCTAACCAAGTGAATGGTCAGATGAATCATGATAGTGAAGAAAGAGGGTGGAAAATACATTTCCAACTGACAAAGAGAGGTTACAACGAGGTCCCGCAATGAATCGCGTCATCGGGATCGATGACTTTTCGCATATGGACTGGAAGAAGAGACAGAATCTAGTTATAGCATATCTTACCTTTTCAGGTAAAATGGAACGAATAGCCACAGGTAGTAATTGTTGCATCAAAGTGTGACAATCATGTGACTTTAACCCGGTGAGTTTTAGGTCTTGCATCGACACTAGGCTTTTGATGTTCGACGAATAACCATGTGGCACTTTAATTCCATTCAAGCATGCACAGAACTCTTTTCTCTCATTCCGTGAAAGGGTAAAAGCTGCTGGCGGTAAAAATGTACGATTACCTCTCTTCTGTGGTGCCAACTCTAGCCTAATACCCATCATTTTCATATCTTCCCTAGCTGCGGCGTTATCCTTTGTTTTACCAGGAACATTCAGAAGGGTATTGATAATATTATCACAGACATTTTTCTCAATGTGCATGAAATCGAGGCAATGCTCGACCTCAGTGTCGGCCAATATGGAAGTTTATCAAAAAATATGGATCTTTTCTTATACCCACGAGTAGACAATTTAGAGCCGCTCTTCTTCCCATAATCTATCTCAATATGCTTTACTTTCTGATAAACTTCATGCCCACTCAAAATTCTAGGAGGTTGACGAAGTTCTTGTCTTCCATTGAATGCTTTCAGCATCTTGCGATAACAATGGTGAGACAAGAACCTCCTATTTCCCATATACACATACTTACGAGAAGACTTCAAGTATTCAGACTCGATATCCTCCCCACACAATGGACAAGCCTCTTTCCCATGAACCGTGTGCCCAGAAAGGTCGCCATAAGCCGGATAGTCAGTTATTGTACACAATAACATCGCTCTCAAATTGAAAGTTTCGTTCTTATATGCATCAAATACTTCTATCCCACTATCCCACAACAATCGCAAATCATCTAGAAGAGGTTCCAAATATACATCTATATCATTTCCAGGTTGTTTAGGACCGGAAATTAACAACGACAACATCAAATACTTTCTTTTCATGCACACATATGGAGGTAAGTTATAAATAGCCAACACTACTGGCCAAGTACTATGTTGGCTACTCATGTTTCCGTGTGGGTTCATTCCATCAGTGGACAGCGCTAGACGTAAGTTTCTAGGTTCATTGCCGAACTCGGGATACTTAGCGTCGAACGATTTCCATTGCTTACCATCTGTCGGGTGTCTTAGCTTTCCATCATTTATTCTTCTTGTTTCATGCCAAGTTAACATTTTTGCATCATCGGGATTCGCATAAATCCTTATGACTCTTGGTATCAATGGAAAATACCACAACACCTTAGCGGGGATCCCTTCCTTATCCTTATAACGCCACTCCAAACATTTAGGGCAATTGGTTAAGTTTTGATATAATTTCCGATACAATATGCAATCATTTGGACATGCATGTATTTTCTCATATTTCATACCCACTCCTCTTATTAGTTTTTTCGCCTCATATGTCTTAACGGGTAGAACATTACCATCTGGAAGCAACTCCTTTATTAAGGCTAAAAAACTAGTGAAACACGTGTCACTCACCCCATTTGCCCCCTTGATATTATACAACTTCACCACGGCCGACATTTTTGTGAACTTACAACCAGGATACAGAGGTGCTTCGGACTCACACAACTTCTCATACATGTTGTTAAGGTCATCCCAATTACTAGTGTCATCACCTACATCTTCAAAAGCAATGGACTCATCATCATTCTCTTCATTATCTATAGACCCAACATTCAACTTCTCTACTTCCAACTCTTCCAACTCAAAAACTCGGCAAACTCAGGATCATCAGTTAGCCTTTCGTGTACATCAACATCATCTTCTTCAGAGTTATTCTCTTCCTCTAATGATTCCCCATGAAAAATCCAAAGTGTATAGGATCGACTAAATCTCCACTTTTCTAGGTGTATTTTAACGTCCAGAAAAGCCATATAGCTAATATTACCACATCTTTCACAAGGACATGCAATACTAGAAGAACCATTCAAATTGTTCGAAACGAATTCATAAAATTCAGCTAAACCATCCTTGTAGGTGCGGTCACTCATATTTGCATCAATCATCCAAGTTCGAGTCATTATTCTACATTCGTAATAATAAGCAACTAATTCAGAAAATACAATAATAGGCAAACAAATAAACGAAATTCGGAAAGCAATTAAGCTAAATTATCAACAAATTAGATAATAACCCAAAAAATCCTATATCTAGTTATAATAAGCGTTGCTAAGAAACATATATATACCTGATTGATAAACACGCGCGATGAGGGAGAGAAGACGTGACAACAGTGACGGAGATGAAGACAGAGAGACGATCAGGGAGGAATGGAGGATGATATAGTAGCAAAGATTAGCTTGTGTTTGTGTTTGTAGCGTATAGCGAGAATAAAGCAATATGTTGTTCTTAAGATTTTCATAATATTAATAACAACGGTTATTGAGATTACAACCGTTGTTAAAAAGTATTAAAAACGGGTTCTAATATAACCGTTGTGATTACTTTTCACTAATTTGGCGCCAAACCATTAACAACGGTTAAAATTTAACCGTTGTTATTAGTTTTTTCATTAACAACGGTTGTTTAAGTATGACCCGTTGTTAAAACAAATAACAACGGCTAACAACACATAACCGTTGTAATTAAGTTTGGTAAAATTCGCGAAATAAATTCTACAACGTGTTTTGATGATTTTCGTGAATAAGCGTTGTTAAAGGGCCGTTGTGGTTGCCTGTATTTGTAGTAGTGCCCTAATGTAAGGAGCTTAAAACATATAGGATTATAGGGCTTTTTATATTCTCAATATTTTGATTCTCATAATTCATATTTTGGATAGTAGCATTGTTATAAAGTTTAATTAATGCTAGTCTTTATATATCATCTATAACAATTTTTCAAAAATCCTAAATTTTAAATTTTTGTAAAACTGATAAATTAAGTTAAATAGTTGCCTACTACAAATCTCATTGCAATCTCATTATGTGATATAAGACATGTACATTAGATAATATGACATGTATGCATAAACATTAGATAATAATGTACATTTATCCATTATCCATGTCAATACGAATTTTTTAATCCAACTTGTTAATAAGATTGAGATCCTAGCAACTCCAATTTTATTCTATCAGTAATTTTCAAAGAGAAAATGATGAATAAAAAAATAACACATACCAAAACAAAACATACATTTGAAAGTTTCCGAAATTCTAATTATTTTTATAAACCTAAAAACAATTAGTCATTCACATTCGTGTTGTCAATCTTGTAGTTATTTTATAATATAGTACTGAGTAGAATAGAAAGATTATTTGTTTAAGCAATTCCAGTTTTTTTCTTCTCTATATAGTCTTCTTTATCCAATGAATCATCCCTAAAAAAACCACTGAGTAATTAATAACAAACAATATAGTGGAATTTGATTTATGTAATATTTACCTCATCGTTATTAATTTATGTTTTCCCTTAAATAATGAAAGAAAAGAGCATTGAGTCATAAAGATGTAAATATATTTACCTTTGAATAGCACAACACCACAAATCTTGATACCCCCTAAATAAAAATAAACAACACATATGTAAAGTTTTAAAATATGATGAACACTTCATAGCCAATTGAACTTAAAAAAAAATAAAAAAAAAAATAATATTTTAAAACCTTAATACACTTACCTTGATGTTGATACTATGAGAAGAAAGATTATTGATACATACAATTCTGTTGACAATGGAAGTAAAAGAATTATTTGCGTGAATTTCGGCTCACAAATGTTGCCTTCCGTCAAATATTTATAGCCAATTGAGGATGCGTTTTATGACTTTAGGCGTCTTTGTTTTTAATATTATTATCAAATAGTTAAAGATTACGATTGAAAGTGAAAGATTGAGAGTGAAATGTTGTGTGTTTTCTCATACATTGGGTATGGTATTTATACAACATAATACGGTGTGTATGCATTAAATGCATGGAAGGCATTTGCAATATTTACTATTGTAAATATGGACTTTAGGGAGGACGGTGAAGTAAATCCAGTAGGTGAGATTTTCACCGTAACTTTGTGTTTACAACACTCCCCCTTGGAAATTTCACCTTACAATTACTTGGATCGTATTATATGCCCTGAAGAGTACTACCTCATTAAAAACCTTGTCAGTAAAAACCCAATGAGATAAAACCTGACTAAGGGATAAAGAGTGTAGTGCATATAGTACTCCCCCTCAATTCAACACATATCTTTGAGCCGTCGCATTCCAATCTTGCAAACTAGTTCTTGGAATTGCTTTGATGGTAGTGACTTTATGAACAAGTCAGTGAGGTTCTCGCTTGACCTGACTTATTGGACACCAATTGTCCCTTGGTTCTTGAAGATCATGTGTGAAGAAGAATTTTGGAGCTATATGCTTAGCTCTGTCTCCTTTGATGTAGCCTTCCTTTACTTGGGCGATACACGCAGTATTATCCTCACATATTATTGTCAGATGATCACTTGTCTTGATATTACATTCCTTTTCAATGTATTGTATCATGGATCTCAACCATACACATTCTCTAGAGGCTTCGTACAGTGCAATTAATTTTGCATGATATGATGATTTCGCGGTCAAAGTTTGCTTTGTTGACTTCCAGGATATGGGTGTACCGCCACATGTAAATACATAACCAGTTTGAGATTTTGCCTTTTGTGGGTTTGACAAGTATCCAACATCTTCATATCCAATCAACGTAGCGTAGCATCTTTCTTTCTAGGATAAAATAATCCTAAATCTTGGGTTCCTTTAAGGTACCTTAACGAGTGTTAAACTCCATTCCAATGTCTTTTAGTTGGTGATGCACTAAACCTTGCTAGTAAGTTAACCGAAAACGCTATATCTGGTTGAGTGTTATTTGCCAGATACATTAATACACCTATTGCACTTAGATATGGTACTTGTGGTCCTAGGGTATTTTCGTTGTCTTATCTTGACCGAAACTCATCCTTTTCGACACTAAGAGAGCGAAAAACCATTGGGGAACTAAGTGGATGTGATCTAGCCATTCAAATCTTTGTATGACTCTTTGAGTCTAATTTTCTTTGTGAATAAGAACTCCATTCTTAAGATGCTTGATTCGTAGTTGATGTGTCTAATTTATATACGATTTTACCCCTTATATTAGCTTGGTTTCATTTGATAATTGCCCTTTTATTAGTGTATTTGTGGACTAATTCCGTGTTCTAGATGTCTTTGTATGTATTCATTGTATTTTGTAGAAAATGAAGCAATTGGTAGCTTTTTCCCGTCAAATTTGCAAGCACTAAAGTTCACAAGGCTAAAAGAAACAAGATCATGCAAATGGAAGGGCGTTTTGGGAAATGCCGAGCAAAGGAATCCCGAGCATGAAGAAATGAGCATGGGTTGATGCAATTAAAGGAATGGAAATAAAGCCCAAACAAAGTTGAAAAGACCAAGTCAAATTGCAAGCCTAGGATTCCAAAATGATGCTCTAACTCGAGGAATTAAGGAGCTTAATGACGGAACATAGGATGCCATATGCTAATTAATCAAGGATTAATAACAATTGACCGAGAGACCCTCGTCCCCGATCGGGGTGCTTAATCTGTGATCAGGGGATATCTTTTATCATATTTTATACACTTTTCATACTCTTAAGCACACAAATTCTCTTAGTTTTCAGAATTTGTTTACATTTCGTTAAGCATTTCCTTTGTTATAAACAATTTACTTAAGCATTTTATTCTTTATAATACAAGCTTTCCATTCAAGTTATCTTGGTTGATCACTTGTGTTCTTCTTGTTCAATTTCTATTTCTCTTATTACGGTAATTTCATTAGTAGCTTTACTTCGTAAATTCATTCGTCATTTACTTTATCATATAATTTTCATTATCGTTACTAGTATTTTACATATTATTATTAGTTTGTTACAATTTGTTATCAAGCTATTATCATCTTAGTTAATTCTAGCATTTCCGTTTACATTTCATCATATTTTCCATATTCATCATTTGTTATCATCATCTATTTATTTTATAGAATATAGTTTCTAATTCTTATGTTTTCATCATTTAGCATAATTTTAATTCTCTTTTATTCATTTAGTTATATTTCTATTATCATCATGTTTACTAATTCACATGTCATTAGTTTAATTTCCAACATGAGTGAGTAGTCCTTTTTGTCTAGGGATTAGGGAAGCCATGCATGAATTATATTTGTAATTGTTAAAACTAGGATGCTAGAATATTGTTTAATAGTTTCTATCACATGCTTGTTTTATTTGCTAATCTTTGGTAATTGATCACTATCTTTGATTAATTTGTTAATTCACTCTTATAAGTCGAGAGGCAGGAAAAAGAATTAGACTAGGCATGTTTTAGTAAACCGACCTAGCCATTGCGAGAGCTCGTTAGAACACGTTCTATGGTTGACAATAAGGCGAGGAGGTGGTTGTCATATGACCTAATAGAAATTATTTGCATGTGTGACCCGACTCCCCTAGACTTCTTTATCATTATATATTTATATCATTTTATTTACAAGTTTATCGAACTGACCTTGATAGAATTCTACTAATAGCAATTCACTACGCAATTCCCATCTCGTTGTGTTCGACCCCTACTTTACTACATTAATCTGTTAGCCAAGTTTAGGGTATCTTTTTAGGTGTGCGATAGCCTATCAAATTTTGGCGCCGTTGCTGGGGAGCACGGTTTTGTTGCATTTTGAATTGTTGATTTCTATCTTGTTTTCTTTTGTCTTGAGAAACACTTGTTCCTTGAGACCCTTGCTTACTAGTTTCTTGAGATTGTTGTCTTATGCCCAGGTCCTCTCGTACCGGAGAATTTCTTCCTTTTGATCCGGAGCCCGAGAGAACTTTCCGTAGCCGACTCAATTATTTCAAGGAGCTTGCCGAATCTTCTAGTCCCGGTGATTTGGGTCGCATTCGTACCAACTATCCCATTCAAGACGAGGAAGAAGTTTCTAGTCCATCATCTCCACCGCCACCACCCTCTCAATCAAAAAAATGGTGAAACTTTCCGATCATTCCAAGCCCACCGCGGCTATGCTTCCAAGGGGTATCACTACTACCCAAATTGGAGCCGCGGAGTTTGGGAACAAACCGGCTTTCATTTGCCTTGTGGAGAGAAGGAAATTTGGGGGAAGTCCTTTGGAGGATCCCAATTTTTATGTGCAAAACTTTTGTGACTATTGCTCAATGATTAGGCAAACGGGAGTCACACAATCTCAAATAAGGGAGATACTTTTCCATTTTTCATTGAAGGACAAGGCTAAGCTATGGATCAATAACCTTGATACAACCGCCATGGGTATCACTAATTGGGAGACTTTGGCATCGTTTGGTTGCCCGCGGGAATACAACTCCATAGGAATATCGAATTCATGGGAACTAAGTTCCAGCATGAAATTCACGTGAATTTAGCAAATCCGTTTGGTTACCTACATAGGAGTTCAATTAACACATGAGTTTAAAACTACATAGGAGGGGCTAAGTAATTCAACTCCTCCATTATGGGGGAGTTGAAAAATCATGTGATTTTCAAACTCCTACATTTTGCCAAAATGAGGAGTAACCAAACAACCTTCAATTTTGCAATTCATGGGATTTCTATTTTCCTACGTTTTGTATTGGGTAACCAAACGAGACCTTTGGCTTTTACTTTTTATCAAAAATATTTTCCACCTTTTGAAGGCTCAAATTGCCTTGCTTTAACAAAAATTGGAGACTCGAAATGCGGCTTCATCTCTTCAACAAGTCAATGCCATGTCCACTACTAGCCAAATTGTTTTTTGTGAAGGTTGCGGAGGTGCGGGACATTGCACCGCCTTATGTCAAGCCACCATTAAGGAGGTAAATGCTTTTCAAAGTTTTAGACAAAGTTCATTTCCACTGGGTACTTTTTGAAATACTTACAATCCTAACACAAAGTTCCACCCGAATTTGTCTTATAAGAGCAATAATGTACTAAATCCTCAACCACAAAATAACTTTGTGCCCCAACAACCACAAAACAATTTTGTACCTCAACAACAACAAAATACCTTCATCCCACAACAAAGGTTCAATTATCCGTCGGGCTATCAAAATCACAATCAAAGGCCACCTCAACAAAACTTTTAACAAAACTTCCAACCAAACCAAGGTCAATATTCACATTCCCAACAAGATAACCAAGGGGGGAGCAAACTTGAAGCCTTGGTCATGCAAATGGCTAAGACCCAATCCGAATTGTTGGCTCAAATGCAAAAGAGTGATCAAGTTCACAATGCTGCCATTAAAATGCTAGAGATTCAAATGCTTAACTAGCCTCATCTAGCTCTCAAAGAAAGACGGGTCAACCACCACCCCAAGGTGAAGAACCACATGATACCGTTATTTCTATTACCTTGAGAATTGGTACCACATATGATGATTCCCATATGCCCAAAGAAAGTGAGGAGGTAATTGTTGAAATGGAGGTTTCTCCTAATCCAAAGAAGGTTGATGTTATTCCCAAGAAGGTTGTTGAACCTATTGTTATTGAATTACTGAAGGATGTGGACGATGCTCCTCCAAAAAAAGATGTTGAAGTCAAAGTTTCAGAAAAAGTCAAAGTGCCTTTCCCTCATAGATTGACCAAATATCAAAAGGAGACTCAATTCGGTAAGTTCATGGAAGTGGTGAAGAGTTTACAAGTAACCGTTCTTTTTACGAATTAAGTACTCAAATTTCATCTTACACTAAATTCAAGAAAGACATTTTAACTAAGAAGAGGACTTTTGATGATGTTGAAACTATAGCATTCACCGCCGAGTGTAGTGCTCTTTTGCAAAATAAGTCCGCTCCTAAGTTAAAAGATCCCGGTAGATTTTCTATACTATGCACCATTGACACCTATACTATTGATAAAGCTTTATGTGATTTAGATGCTAGGGTAAGTGTGATGCCATACTCTATTTGTGATAAGCTAAACATGGGAGACTTAAAATGTACTAGTGTCACTTTGCAAATGGCGGATCGTTCTATAAAACACCCTTTTGGTATTTTGGAGGATGTTCCGATTAAAGTTGGTAAATTTTTCATGCCGGTTGATTTTATTATTCTTGACATGGCCGAAGATGCCCAAATCCCAATCATTTTGGGAAGACCCTTTTTACATACAGCGGGTGCAGTAATTGATGTCAAGAATGGTAAGTTGACTTTGGAAGTTGGTGATGATAAGGTCACATATAACTTGAATAGTGCCATGAAGAGTCCTATGCTTGAAGAGTCTTGTTATTCTATTGACGTTTTGGATATTGTTGATGTTGTGATAGAAGACTCTATACCTCGATCTTTGGTTAAAGATCCCTTGGAGGCACTCTTATTATTGGAATCATTTACAGGTGGTGATGAAATTGGATATAAAGAAGTGGATGCTTTGGAGGTTGTACTGGATGGAGAAGAGCTATCATTGGAGGAAAGCTCATAATTTGTAGGTTTGGTATCTACACCTCAAGACCTTGAGGTACAAAAACCCGAACTTAAGCCCCTCCCTCTAATTTGAAATATGCTTTTCTAGATGAGTCGGAAATGTGTCCGGTCATAGTTAGTGCTCATTTGAGTGAGAGTCAATTAACTTCATTGCTTCAAGTTTTGACAACTCACAAGAAAGCCATTGGATATAAGCTTTATGATTTGAAGGGCATAAACCCCGAGTTTTGCATGCATAAAATTTACCTTAAGGAAGATCATAAATCATGTGTCCAAGGTCAACAACATTTGAATCCGAACATGAAAAAAGTGGTTAAAAAGGAGGTCATTAAACTGTTGGATGCGGGAATTATTTATGCAATTTCCTACTCTAAATGGGTTAGTCTGGTCCATGTGGTTCCTAAGAAAGGAGGAACCACCGTAGTAAAAAATGATAAAAATGAACCCATTCCCACTAGAATTGTGACGGGGTGGTGAATGTGTATTGACTATAGGAGGTTAAATTTGGCCACCAAGAAAGTCCATTACCCATTACCCTTTATTGACCAAATGTTGGTAATGTAGGCATGTCACAAGTAATTTTGCTACTTAGGTGGTTATTCCGTGTTCTCTCAAATACCCATTAACCCGGATGACCAAGACAAAACCACGTTTACATGTCCCTATGGTACCTTTGCCTATCGTAGGATGCCTTTTGGTCTTTGTAATGCCCCTGCTACCTTCCAACGTTGCATGATAAGCATTTTTTCTGATTTCATTGTATCTATTATGGAGGTGTTTATGGATGATTTTAGTGTTTATGGTTCTTCATTTGATGCATGCTTGGCTAACTTGACTAAAGTTTTGAAGCATTGTGAAGAGGTTAAATTGGTTTTAAATTGGGAGAAGTGCCACTTTATGGTGAATGAAGGTGTTGTACTTGGTCATATTGTTTCCAAAAGAGGTATTGAAGTTGACCATGCTAAGGTCCAAGTTATTGAAGAACTACCCCCACCGGTAAATGTCAAAAGTGTAAGGAGTTTCTTAGGTCATGCCGGATTCTACCGCCGTTTTATTAAAGATTTTTATAAGATTGCCAAACCCCTTATGGATCTTCTTATAAAAGATGCTCCATTTGTGTTTTCAAATGATTGTCTTACGTCTTTTAATATGATTAAGAAGGCTTTGATCTCCGCACCTATCATCCAATCACCGGATTGGAACTTGCCATTCGAGATCATGTGTGATGCAAGTGACTATGCGGTAGGTGCCATGCTAGGACAAAGGAAGGACAAGGTGCTCCATGCTATCTACTATGCAAGCAAAACATTGGATGCGGCTCAAATCAACTATGCCACCACGGAGAAAGAGCTACTTATCATTGTCTATGCCTTAGACAAATTCTGCTCTTATTTTATTGGGCCCAAAGTCATTGTTCATACCGTTCATGCCGCTTTGAAGCATCTCCTAGCCAAGCAAGAGGCCAAGACAAGGCTTATAACATGGATCATGCTCTTGGAAAAATTTGATCTTGAGATTCGCAACAAAAAGGGGGCCAAAAATGTTGTTGCCGATCACTTATCCCGATTGAAGTATGAAGATGGAGGTATTGATATGCCTATTGATGATTATTTCACCGATGATTCTTTAATGATGTTGGAGGCCAACACACCTTGGTATGCCGACATAGCCAACTATCTAGTTAGAAAGGAATTGCCACCCGACCATTCATATCAACAAAGGAAGTTCTTACATTATGTCAGGTTCTTCCTTTGGGACAATCCTTATTTTTCAAACATTGCTCCGATGGGCTATTCCAGAGATGTGTCCCATAATGGGATGTGAAAGGTGGCTAGAAGGATGTTATTCTTCTCCTTATGGTGGTCATCATGGACCATCCAAGAGTGTTTCAAAGGTGTTACAATCCGGTTTCTATTGGCCTACCATGTTCCAAGATGCCAATATGACATGCGATGCTTGCCAAAGAACGGGCTCAATTTCAAGAAGACACGAGATGCCTTTGAATGATATCTTAGAAGTGACGGTGTTTGATGTATGGGGTATCAATTACCAAGGACCATTTCCTTCTTCAAAAGGTAATCATTACATATTGGTCGTCGTTGATTATGTCTCTAAATGGGTAGAGGCAATTGGTACTCCCACCAATGATGCCCGAGTCCTGATTAATTTATTCAAAAAGATCATCTTCCCAAGAATTGGTGTGCCAAGAGCGGTCATTAGTGATCATGGTACTCACTTTGGTGAAAAACAACTTGATGCGTTGCTAGCAAAGTATGGGGTTCCCATAGAACAGGCTTGGCCTATCATTCACAAACAAGTGGCCAAGTTGAGGTTTCCAACCGTGAGCTCAAGTCCATACTTGATAAATTTTTTGCTAAGTCGAATAGAGATTGGAGCATGAAGCTAGATGACACCCTATGGGCCTACCGTACCGCATTCAAGTCACCTATTGGTACCTCACCGCATAGGTTGGTCTATGGAAAAACTTGCTATCTACCAGTTGAAATGGAGCACAAGGCATATTGGGCGGTCAAGGAGCTAAATATGGATGCCAAGCTAAGTGGAGAGAAATGTCTAATATTGCAACTCAATGAACTTGATGAATTACGCTTGCAAGCTTATGAAAGTTCCCGTCTTTATAAGGAGAAGACGAAAAGGTGGCATGATAAGAAGATTTTAAAGAAAGAATTCAATATCGGTGACAAGGTGTTGCTACTCAATTCCCGTTTTAAGCTATTTCCGGGAAAATTGTGATCATGGTGTCCCGGTCCATTTACTATCACTAATGTCAACTAAAATTCGGTTCCGTTGAAGTGATGATTACCAATGGAGAAAAATTCAAAGCAAATGGCCATAGTTTGAAGGTCTATCATGAAAATGTTATCGTTGAAGTTGTAGAGGAAGTCACCGTGAATCCTCTACCTATAGAAGCTTAACTCATTCAAGCTTCTTACGTCGAGCGGGACGTAAAATCAGCGCTTCTCGGGAGGCAACCCGTGTTTTTATTTGTTTTTGTTTTTAATTTCCGAACAATTTAATGTTTTCGTAGAATTAGAAATAATTGCTAGACTAGTTGGTATTTTGATTTGTTATTTATAGGTGATTGAAGATGAGAAGAAGGTCATATAGAGGATATGCACGCTTCCCCATGCAATAAACCCTGTTCGGGGTCGTAACTTTCAAAAACGGAGCAACAAATAAAGCAATATGGAGGAGGGAAACTCAACGCGAAGGGACGTTCAACCCCGATTGGGGACGTGGTTTTGTAATTTCTTGTCTTTTAATTAAAAGACGGGATTTACGCTCATAAGTCTTCACTTGCTCAACAACCTGACGGTACTCCTTACTCTCCCTTCTCTCATATTTCTTCATTTTCCACCTTAAATCGCAACAAAAACCAGTTCCTTCATCAAGAATCAAAGGTTTGTTCATCAACAATCATCAACAAGTAAGTTTCTATCTCATGTCTCTTTGATTTCATCCATCTAATCATTTTAATCCCAATTTCTCAAACCCTAACTCAAATTGGGGGTTTTTGATTTGCCACTTATATATGTAAGAAATTGGTTTTATTGTGTTCTATTATCGTTTGTAAGATGAATTAGTTCACTAATTTGTTCTATTATCTTGTTTGGATGAATTTATGCTTGTCTTAAGACGAAATTTTTGTCTTAAATTTCAGAAATTTCATGGCCCATAAAAAATTAATCAAGCAAGGTCCTTCAAAGAAAGAAGGGGTGAAGCGGAGGCATCCCATGCTACGAAGGATGTCGAAATGCGGGATGTATCGGAATGGCATGACCCTATATTTCCGGATGTCATCTTTTTATCGGAAACTCAATGGCAAAAAGGTAGGTCCTTGAGAGCCAAAGGTATGAAGGCAACCAAATTCATTAATCATGACTCTTTAAAGAATACTGGTCTTGATAAGCATGTTAAATCTTTGTTTAAGGGTCTTGACATGAATTTTGCATACACTATGAATTATAAGACCTTCCCCAAACTCACCCTTGAGTTCTTGATCTAATTTGAATTTCACAAGTCAAAGAAGAAGGATTTTATTTATGGTGTAAGTTTCCGGTTGTTTAATGAAGACTATAGGATGACTCTTGGTGCATTTGCGGAAAATTTTCAATTAAAACACGAGAAATTGCACAATGAGTCACCCTCCCATTATAACCCCATGAATACATGGCATGCCATTTCTCATCACCCATTTTTTTATTGGAATCACGTACCTCACCAATATATTCACTACCCCGCCATTCGCATGGCAACGATTTATGGGTTGGACATTTTTGAGTAGAAATGAGCCTCACTCGGTGAGGATGTTGGAGGTAGAAATTTTGGGTGCATTTTTAAATGTTGATGGTGATGAGAATAGGGGGATTAATCTCCCTTACCATTTTGCGATTCATTTGACTAAAAAATATAACCCATCCACTAGTAAGATAGTCTTGGGTGGATTGGTAACTAGGATTGCTAACAAGGTATGCCGCTTTAACCAAGAGACCTCACATTTGCAACCTTTGACTTCATTGGGGGAGGTGGGTGACGGACTAGATTATCAGTATTTTCTTTCTTTGAATTGGTTTAGAAATTCTCACCTGGATATGATTTGGAAACTTGGTAAGAATGACTCAATTAGTCTTCAGGGTGAAGTTTTCGAATTAAAAGCATTAGTCCACACCAAACCCCGTCGAGCGGGTGCCCCCTTTGAAAGACCCACTTATCTCTTGAAATTAAGTTCGGAGACACCTAATCCACCCACTATTGTGAGATAAGAAATAGGTCAATCCTCTAATGATCCTCCTCTAACCTCTAATAATGAATTAATGGATATGATGCGTGACTTAACCTTTAACATGACCACCATGAAAAATGACCAAAGACTTGCTTTGCACCCCATTTATGATCACTTTGCTAGGCAAGGAGTTATCCAACCCGAGGGCCCTCACCCATCATTCTATAATTATCCCCCGGGTGGGTTTCTGTCTTCTTCTAGTTATGATGCAAGTACTTATGAGCCCGGTCCGGACTATTGTTGTTCGGATTATGGAGTGGAGGCCATAGGTAGTGGTTATGATGGATATGAAGGATATGATGGCTATGGTAGATATGGGGGCGGGTTTGGTGGTGAGAGAGATTTTTATGGGTATGCTAATCCTTTCCAAGGTGGTGAACTGAGTGGTAGTTCTCAAGATGGTGTGTCGGGATCCGGTGGAGGTCAAGCACCAAGTGGTAAGACGGGCTTTAACTTTTGGCCCTTTTCTTGATGAATTTATGATTAGAAGAATCCCCCGTATATATACTAGCTTGAGGGGAGGCTAGCTAGTCTAGTAAGTATGCTTTTCTTTGCATTTTAGTTATATTTCCCGCAACCCATTCGATATAACCTCTTGTCTTTCTTGTTTCTGTGCTTTGAGTCATTTTTAAGGTTAGTTTGGATGCTTTACATGTTGGCACATTGAGGACAATGTTGTGTTTAGCTTTGGGGGGGGGGGGGATTGCATTTGCATTATACTTAGCTTACATTGTAGAAAATTCTGAATTTTTTTGAAAATTGTGTCGCTTTAGCTTCTCATGCTTTGTTTAGCCTACTTTTTGTCATGGTAAATCTATTTATGCCCTCTTGCATATCTCAATGATAGCTTAATAGCTAATGATTCTTTCTTATTGATGGGATAATTGCTTTCTTGGGGATGTCTTGACATAGTACGTTGAAGATGGAATTTGAACGAAATAGGCTTTATCTTGACTTTTGGCAAGCCACAAAATGGTACGGTAAAGCCTCCTTGGACCAATACATCTATATCTGGTATCACTTAGTTGAGTGTATGTCTTCTTATGGTGTCTGTTATATCAATAACGCACAAGTATGGTTTTTGTTTCATCTCTGTATAAGCATTACTTTCATAATATGCTATACATTTGAAGCCATTCACATTGACTATGTTGCCCACTTCTAGCCCCTTGTTACACATATTTACATCTTATCTAGCTACTTCTATACTTGCCTACCTTGTTAAGCTAATAGCTATGTCATTGGTGTTAGGGTGCTCATTTGGGATATGTTTTGATTGAATCATTGTGAGCTTGGTTCTGCCGGAATTGCTATTTTCTGGAATTTGATTATGAAAGAAAGAGAATGAAAAGAAATCGAAAAAAAATGTGAAAAATAGAAAAAAAAAGTAGCATGAATTGAAATGAAAAAATAAGAAGAAGTTGAGTTAAGAAACTCTCATGTTTTTATCATGAATATTTAGAGAGTATTCTTATGATTTGTAGTGCAAGATGTCTTATGTTGTTGTTTTTGGCTTCTAATATTGAGTTTAGTTTGCGATTGAGCATCCTTTCACTTGGTTGTTGCTAGCTTGATGTAGCTCCACATACCATCATTCATATGATCCCCCTTATTACCCATGTACATATTACCTTCTTCTTACCCATTGGCTTCTTATACATGCTTGCATTTGAATGTTTTGACTTGTAGTTTTGAAATGACTACCATATTAGATTGCGGCCATACTCTCATGAGTCGAGGATAGGTGAGTGCTACTCACATAAAAATCCTTTCACATATAAGTGAGTATTGAGTGAATCGTGAGAGTCCAAAGTCAAAAAGATCATGCAAGGGCCGAAAAGTTCATTTGAAGTCATTCATGCTATGCCGCCATGTAAATCTCATCCATGTTCTTGCATTATCCTTATGCCCATGTTGTTTCGGGATTTGAGTCACTATGCTGATTGCTTATATTGGGATTATGCAATTGATATGATATGTTTGCTTTCTTGGTGACAAGCAAGGGTTTAGCTTAGGGGAGTTTGATGTGTCTAATTTATATACAATTTTACCCCCTATTTTAGCCCGGTTTCATTTGATTATTGCACTTTTATTAGTGTATTTGTTAGATAATTCCATGTTCTAGGTGTCTTTGCTTTTATTCATTGTATTTTGTAGGAAATGAAGCAGTTGGTAGCTTTTTTCCGTCAAATTTGCAAGCACTAAAGTTCACAAGGCTAAAAGAAACAAGATCATTCAAATGGAAGGGCGTTTTGGGAAATTCCGAGCAAAGGAATACCGAGCATGAAGAAATGAGCATGGGTTGATGCATGTAAAGGAATGGAAATAAAGCCCAAACCAAGTCCAAAAGACTAAGTCAAATTGCAAGCCTAGGACTAAAAAATGATGCTCTAACTCGAGGAATTAAGGAGCTTAATTATGGAATATAGGATGCCATATGCTAATTAATCATGGATTAATAGCAATTGACCGAGAAACCCTCGTCCCTGATCAGGGTGGGGTGTCCCCGATCGGGGTTACCTTCCCCATTGAATTTTACGTTTCACCCTTTATCCCTATATAAAGGGTGCTTAATCCGTCATTAGGGGATATCTTTTATCATCTTTTATACACTTTCCATAATCTTAAGCTCACAAATTCTCTTAGTTTTCAGAATTAGTTTACATTTCGTTAAGCATTTCCATTGTCATAAACAATTTACTTAAGCATTTTGTTCTTTAAAATACAAGCTTTCCTTTCAAGTTATTTCGGTTGATCTCTTGTGTTCTTCTTCTTCAAGTTCTATTTATCTTATTACGGTAATTTCATTACTAGCTTTACTTCGTTAATTCATTTGTCATTTTCTTTATCATATAGTTTTCATAATCGTTACTAGCACTTTACATATTGTTATTAGTTTGTTACAATTCGTTATCAAGCTATTATCATCTTAGTTCATTCTAGCATTTCTATTTACATTTCATCATATTTTCCATACTCATCATATGTTATCATCATCTATTTATTTTATAGAATATTGTTTCTAATTCTTATGTTTTTATCATAAAGCATAATTGTAATTCTCTTTTATTCATTTAGTTATATTTCAATTATCATCATGTTTACTAACTCACATGTCGTTAGTTTAATTTTCAACATGAGTGAGTAGTCATTTTTTCTAGGGATTAGGGAAGCCATGCATGAATAATATTTGTAATTGTTAAAATTAGGATGCTATAATATAGTTTAATAGTTTCTATCACATGCTTGTTTTATTTGCTAATCTTTGGTAATTGATCACTTTTTTTGATTAATTTGTTAATTTACTCTTATAAGTTGAGAGGCATGAAAATAAATTAGACTAAGCATATTTTAGTAGACTGACCTAGCTATAGGGAGAGCTCGTTAGGACCCGTTCTATGGTTGACAATAAGGTAGAGAGGTGGTTGTCATAAGACCTAAACAATTAACGATATTATCTATTCTTAGTTTAACATGAGCATTTACATTTTTGCATGTGTGACCCGACTTCCCTTGAATTCTTTATCATTATTAATTTACATCATTTTATTTACAAGTTTATGAAACTGAATTAAACAAACAATCGAGCCGACCTAGATAGAATTCTACTCATATCAATTCACTACGCAATTCCCATCTCCTTGTGTCCGACCCCTAATTTACTAAATTAATTTGTTAGCCAAGTTTAGGATATCTTTGTTTGGTGTGCGATAGCTTATCAGTAGTCCAAGGCAGAATTTTGTCCGTCCGAGATCTTTTATCTCGAATTCTTTCATTAGATATTTTGCAGTGATTTCAAGCTCGGCTGGACTTCCAATGATGTCTAAATCATCGATATACACCACAATGATTGTGAATCCATTACTCATCTTATGCCACATCAGGCGTCCTCGCTTATTGATCCAGCGTCCACGCCCACTTCTAACAACAAAATTTCCCTTGCCTTAGGTATTGCAATAGATCCACTTGGCCTCAAATTGTCGTTTTTTAACAAAACATTGTCATTTTGTTCAGTGACTAGAAGTATTGCAATAAGGTCAGTAAATTTTTGAATTTTGCTTTTCCTTATTTGTCTTTGAAAATCAATATTGCGTTTGCCCATAGTTGAGAATGTTTTCTCGATTTTAGTGGAGTCGCTAACTTCATGACCACAATACTCTAATTATGAGGTAATGCGAAACCGAAGTAAAATCTTGGAAACTTAAGTTTTCCCACTCATAGCGAAGTTTAGGGAGTAGGACATATTGTTGATGTCCAAATCTTTCCTCGAGGCGAGTCCATAATTCAAAAGGGTCTCTTATTCGCAAATCCTCATTTTTTAGCCCTTCATCCATATTATGTCGTATAAATATATGAGCATTTTGCTTTTCTTACTAGGTACAAAAATTATCTACCTCAACAGTATGTTCGAGGCCCTTGGCTCCCAAATGGGCTATGACATCATCTTTCCATAGTAGGAATTTATGCCGAGATAGATCAAGAATATCGAATTCTCTTTTAGAAATGTGTGACATTTTTCTATGTAACGTTAAAAACAACTTTTAGAATACAAGAATAGTTATGTTGAAGTTTTCAACCTCAATTAACCCAAAAATTATAACATTATTAACTTATTACGGTTAGCGGTCTCGTTATTCATTTATTATAATTAGAATTGGTCATAGTTTAAGATAATTTAAAGAAAGATAATTTAGCTTAATCAAAAGATTACAATATAATTAATATAAAAGCATAAATAACAATATATAACAAGAACTAAATATGCATAAAACTTACTTATTATCCATAATATGAGCTAAAAACGTAGCGACAAAAGCAACTAATACAATTATTATTATTATTATTATTATTATTATTATTATTATTATTATTATTATTATTATTATTATTATTATTATTATTATTATTATTATTATTATTATTATTATTATTATTATTATTATTATTATTATTATTATTATTATTATTATTATTATTATTATTATTATTATCATTAACCAACTAAGCCGAGTTTCTTAGTCGCAGAGATTTTTCTTAATAGAGCACATGAACTCATCTTCCGCTATTATATCCTTATTATTATCCATTTTTTTTTTTGTGAAAACGTGATTCTGAATAAGGGAAGTAATTGAAGAAATAAGTAAAATTGTAGTATTTTGTGGGTTATATAGTGTTCAAAATACCGTAGCGTCGATGGTAATAGTAATAATATGGGAAAAAAAACTAAACTTAAAGAAAATGTTTACCATTATTAATGAGATGTTCAAATATATACTCCCTCCAATCCTCTATATTCTTCCCTATTTCCTGAAACGGATTATTCAGGTTTTCTTCTCCTTTCTATTTTTGGTAAATTTTACTCTTATTTTATTCACCAGTCTCTCCTATTACCGAACCCCACCCAACTCTTTTATTCCTATTTTATTCATTCCTTTAATGTTTGTGACCCACAATTCATTATTTAACTTCTAATTATCCATCTCTCTCTCCTATGACCAAACCCATCCAATTCTTTTACTTTTATTTTATTCCTAATTACTACTACCCCTCTCCAATTCTCCAACCCCACATATGTACTTTACTAATATAATACTCCCTCCCTTAATCCTTGTGCCCACTTCAAAGGGGAAGAATAAAGAGGATTAAAGGGAATATATAATTGAAAACGATAATAAATAAATCCTGCATAATAAAATTAGAAACAAGATATAATGCATATAGAAGGATATTAGACCCTTAATACATACTAAGTATGATATTAATACTAACTTAGGCATACAACTATAACACTTCTATTTTCAAATTATTGTACTTATATTATAATTATTATACCCAACAAACATATTTATTATCACACCAAACTATAACTTTTGCTACTCTACTACTAGTCTACTACTCACATTTTTCCTCTTCCTCCTTTTATACATTATTGCAGTACCATTTTTCTAAGTCTCTCGTTGTCCTTCAGAAACAAATATTAAAAAAAAAATAGAGTTTTATCTCAAATGCGCAAAATAACAACCTTCATAATAACAGCCATAAAAAAATATTTTACTACCACTGACTAACAATTCCAAAAAATTTCAGACGATTGACATGGTGGTCGTTGTCTGACGTTTTTCGGCCGACGCTGCGAGCCTAGGTGGCCCCAAGAGGCTAACCGGCAGGGGTAGATGTTCCAGTAATAATGTTTGTACTGGGGCATTTGTCACGGATGGAGTTAGTTGACTTTAAGGACACTTGTTCATCTCTTGTTCTCTTCAAACGAGACGGTCCTGCTATATTTTCCGGGAAAAACTGACGGGTTTTGTGAAACTTTTTGGTTTATCTTTCTACTTGACTATTAAGGTTGATTTTGATCAGTTTTGATAAGTGTTGATTAAGAGGGGCGACAACCGATGGTTTACTTGTTTGTGGTTGTGGTTGTGGTTGTGGTTGTGGTTCCGGTTGCGGTTGCGGCCGAACAACAAGGATATTTATAGGTAAGACATTATTGGGTTCGATAATGAAATATATGTTAGAATTTGAGATATAACTTAAAATAGTGTTGATTTAATGACATTGGTGATCTAGGTTACAAATATTATAGTAATATAATTGATTTGAAAAACTAACCTTAGAGCTAAATTATTACGAGTATTTTGAAATGATACCTTACGAATTCGGAGCAAGTTCGTGCTAGTAACGTGTTAAAGGTTACGATTGAGAGTGAAATGTTGTATGTTTTCTCATTCATTGGATACGGTATTTATAAAACATAATACGGTGTGTATACATTAAATGCACTGAAGGCATTTGCAATATTTACTATTGTAAATATGGACTTTAGGAGGACGGTGTAATAAATCCCGGAGGTGAGATTTTCACCATGACTTTGTGTTTACAACAAAAATTTAATATATACATAAATATATAACAAGGTTTTATGACTTTTGAACATTCTTTTTCATTATTATCAAATTTAATATAACCATAAATATGAAGCAAAGAGAAATAAAATGTAAAAGGTTTGCTTTAATTTTTATTTTTTTTTGACAAAATCTACATTGCTTTATAGATTTATATATATGTATCCAATTTAATGAAATTAAGCAAGTCTATAGCAATAAGAGGGAGTTACACATATAAACAGTTTAAAATTAGAGTGATGTAAATTTTTATTTGTGGGACAAACCTATTCTAGTTTAAAAAATTAAAAGGCCAATATTTAATGTTAAGTATGTTATTATTTATCCTTAATATTTGCAAATTCTTTATTTTTTATTAACGGTCTAAAATTAGAATTATGTGGTATTTATATGTTACTTAAAATATTCTAATAATAAACGTTGAAATTTAAAAATTTAGTATGACTTTTGATTTTTAATTGTCGTTTAATTTATCTAGAAATTAGAAAGGCCAAAGTTTAACGTTTGTTATGCTATTTGCATATAATGTTTCAGATTTTTTTTCCTTTTTCCTTTTTAAATAAGAAATAATGATATAGCTGTTGGAATATGTGTCCTCCGACAATAATGCGATCACGACTGTTGATCATGATGATCACATGTTTAAGTCTCATTATAAAGAATACAATTGGGAAGTAATATTTTTGTCAATGATCAACATATATCGGTAATGATTGGTCGACTAGAGTTTGACATTCTTTGTCGTGCGACGGTGGTGATCAGTTGATCCCCTAGGTCATACCTATAGGGCAACACTCTTAATTGATCATTTAATTAATCGTATAACGTTACGAGTTAAATAAATTACTTGAAAATTGACGGACGATTTTGGAAGTAAAATTTACGTATCACATTGAAATTGATTAAAATGAGATATGGTCTGAGTATTTGAATTGTATCATTACTCAGATGAAATTATTGTTTAAAGAAACGATTAAAATTGAATGAATTATTATAAATACAATTTATTGTGATTTGTAAATTGGTAAAATATTTTGGTACAAGTAATTATGAATTACTAACTCGATTTTTGTATATGACGTATTTTTATTAATACGTTGATTTTTAATATGTCAAAAATACATAACTAATTTATGTAACATATGACATGTGACATAAGACAAAATTGACAAAAATAAAATGGATTCCATTTTATGTATGTACCGAAATTAAGGGGAGGTTTTGGCTAAAATTGTGTTGTTTAAATTAGTGGAAAACATAATCATTCACTAATAGCCTAGCCATGCAACCCTAGTTTGCATTGTGAAGGCAAACAAGAGCATGCATTGGGTCTCCTTTCTTCCCTTCTCTTCCCTCCTACCCGGTTTTACCAAAGAAAAGGCAAAGGGTTTTTGTCTTATATTTTTTGATATACACAACATGCATGAGTGTGCATTATTCATTCATTCTAACTTATCAAAAATTAAGATTTTAGAAAGAGAAAATACTTCCTCTCCTATTCTCTCCCAACCGGTTTTTGGGAGATTAAAAACCAAATTGTTTTGGGTCATTTTTCTACAAGATTAATATTGTACTAGTATCTATAATATTAATTTTAATTAAGAGAAAGCTTTGGGTATAAATCCTTGGGAGAGATCCTACACTTGGGTCTTAGTTCATCCAAAAGGGAAAGCTCAAGAACAAGAGAGAAAGGTGATCTCTCTTGTGCCGATTAAACCGAAAATCACAATGTAAGAACAATGTTTCTTCCTTATTTTGTTTTAATGTTTGCATGCATAAGATCAATCATTAATTTTATGACAAATTAAATTATAACATATATGAATATGTAAGTATATAGATCTACTTTTCCATCAATTGGTATCAGAGCCAAGGTTGTTTGCATGCAAATCGGTTAAAAGTTTTTCCGAGTTATAAAGATTCACATATAAAACTTGTAAAATTTGCGTTATTATGATATATCACGAAATTAATTCATGCATGTTAAAATTTCTGGTCCAAAAATATTTTAGGATATTTTGGTTAATTTACGTATTTTTTATTGTTCATATTATACAATAATGGCATTTAAATATGATTTTATGAGTAAAAATGTCATTTTCGGTCTAAAATTAGCTGTACTTCGAATTTTCCAGTGATTTTTGGATATGTTGTCACAT
Source organism: Silene latifolia (assembly GCF_048544455.1). Lineage (NCBI taxonomy): Eukaryota > Viridiplantae > Streptophyta > Magnoliopsida > Caryophyllales > Caryophyllaceae > Silene > Silene latifolia. The sequence goes on along the minus strand of NC_133538.1, from coordinate 123,755,983 downwards.
ATATTATTTTGAGATAACCTGTAAATTTTCATAATTTTTGGACTTCTTATGCTCGAAAAATGGATTTTTCATTATTAAATTCGGATTTAGGTGAAAAATAGGTTAATATGAGATAAATTTCGAATCTGGTCATAGAAATTTAGTATGTTGTCACATGCAATTTTACAAGATGTATGTAAAATAATGGGCTATAGTGAAGTCTTTTTGCATGATTTATGGACTTTTGAAGGAAAATGGCATGAATAGTGACTTAATTAATGAAAAAAAAATTAATAAAACATACTCTATGACTAAATAAAAACATCATATGTTGCATTTTATTATCTTTTTCAGATCTAAAATTGAAAAGTTAATGTATATAATTTTTCACATGTTTTTATGATTATTTTGGTTAAAACCGATAAACCGCAACATTGTTTTTCCGGATAAATTTCGAAATTTTTAACCTAAGTATTTTGAACATTATGAGTGTCATGGTATTTTTCCAGAATGTTCATGAGTTTAAATTTCAAATTTTGAATTTATTTGAAATTTTGTGATTTATTTGAAGTTTATAGCTTATTTTTGAAATTTTTAGTCCATTAATGAACAAATTTAGAAATATGAGTTAATTATGGTCAAATATTAGTGAAGACTAAATTTTGAGTCCTAAGTGGTTAGGGTAATTAACTTATGCATAAATATGAATTTATGTAATTTTTGTGATTATAAAATGTTGAAATCACGCAAATCCGTAAAAACCGAGTAATATACGATATTGGCTAATTAAAGGCGATTTAACATAAAATTGGGCATGTTCATACATATTTTAATGCTGCATTTTTCCTTTATGATTGTCATAATTTTATTTATGTAATTTTGAATTATGTAATTTTACGTAGTATGGCCTTAGTTTTAATGGGTATTTCCCAAAATGTATGGGAATATCGATTCGGTTGTAATTTTATTGTGATCTCGTTTTGTAATTTAATAGATTTATTTTATTTATTTTAGTTACAAATGTATAATAAGAAATTATGTAATTTGTTATGTTATTTAATTTATCTCGGAGTTCCCAAAGACGGATTTCTTCAAGATGGCGATACATAAAGACGATGTTACCTCGAGATGCGTGCCACAACCGAAGTTCAAGGGTCCAATGGAGTTGGTTTCCGAATATGTAATAGTTAAATAGTTTTTCTATTTTAGGAAAGGCCATACTAGGATTTATTTATTTTATGCTTGCATTTTATTTATATGTCACATGCATCGCTAAATCGCCATAACTAAAACATGCATCTTCTTTCATCGAGTTTAATCGACCGTGTCAATTAGAATTATCGTAGTTCACCGCTTTAGTTCACTTAAAATGTGATAGATAATAAATTGACATGACCTCTTGCTAAAACAATTAATTGAGACATAGCCTTACCAAATAGTAGAAACCATGAAAACCTATTTCGCAAGGGAGTGCACTCGGCCCTACCGGGGTACAAAACTTGTTACGTAGGGGAAGTGGGTGATAAATGTCTATCCACCGAATTCATGTTGATAAGGGATGAATCGGCCCTACCGTGCCCGAGTTGATGTGGATCATGGATACATTTATTCGAAATTTGGATTGAACTCAACAAAAGTTTTTCGATAAGGGTTTCATCGGCCATACCGTGCCCTTGTCGGATGTGTTTTGGGCTATAGATAATTATTAGAGTAATTTTATCGACCAAGAGTTCTAAAAGTAGAATCGATTAAACGTTAATCCACCGAGTTATATTGATAAAGGATGAATCGGCCCTACCGTGCCTAAGTCGATATGAATTTGGGTCTTGGAATCATTTATCTAGTTGGGTAGAGGTCACTAGAAAAATGCACAAAACTTGTTTAAATTAAAATTTTTACGAGTATTATTATTAAAACGACATTTGTTTTACTCCTTTGTTTTGTAGACCACTTTTTCCTCATAACAAATGGCAACACCAACCCCTATTGTAACGCCTCTCGCTAGTTCATCATGGCTCCGATCCTTCATGGATCGATGTAAACTTGAAAAGAATGGGTCACATTTCTCCGATTGGGATGCCCAACTCAAACTAGCCGCCCAAGGTGACGACAAGCTTCGTTACCTTACCGAGGCATCTCCACCCGAACCTACTACTAGGTCGACCGCCGCCACTAGGGAAGCATATGAGGCATACCAAAAGGAGTCCGCCGCAATGAAAAATGTCTTGATATTTGCGATGGAGGCGGACCTCCAAAGGAGAGCCTTTAAAATGGGCAATGCTAATGAGATTTACTCCAAGCTTGTGACAATGTTTTCACAAACTCCGCGGATCGTCCAATATGAGGCGGCCGCGGCATTCTTTGATCTCGACTTCAAAGAGGGCCAAAAGGTTAGCCCTCATGTGCTCAAACTCATGGAGCTTGTCGAGACCTTGAAAATTCAAAAGGTTGAAATCCCCAAAGAACTCATTGTAGATAGGATTCTACACTCCTTGTCCAAAGTCAAAGCATATGTTCAATTCCGGGTGAATTTTAACATGCAAGACAAGGATGTGTCTCTTGAAGAATTGCACAAGTTGCTTGTGCAAGCCGAGAGGGACATGGGGTTAAATGTGAATCATCCAAAAGATGTGCTTAACATAAGCACTAAGAGTAAGGGGAAGTTCAAGAAGAATGGGAGGAAGGGTAAGAAGCAAACTTCCACATTCACCAAAGCTAAGACTTGTGAAGCTAGCACTTCAAAAATCAAGAAGGGTCCTCTTGATAAATGCCATTATTGTAATGGTATGGGACATTGGAAAAGAAATTGTTCCAAATACCTTGGTGATATTAAGGCTGGAAAGATTACTCCAGTAGGTAAATGACTATCCTTCTTTTATGTTTCTAATTCAACTATGGTATTATGATGCAAAGTTGTGATAATGTATCTCCCTTTTTATTGTAAATAAGGCCTCCACCAAGCAAAGACAAGGGAAAGGAAAAGCAAGCATGAGAAACCATCAAGAAGCTAGGGATAGCTTTCATGGAGCTTTTCTTTTCATTGTCTTATTTTAAATTATGTTTTGGATTTTAGAACCTTAAGTTTCCGTGTTCGACATGGAAAGGTATTTTGGATAATGGGTTGTATTTTGGATAATGGTGACTTGGTTTGCAACCCAAGTCACCCGTTTTATCATTTTATCCTTTTGTTCTAAAATTCATGTTTAAATGCTTATTCTTAGAAACATATAACTTAAAGTGATCTAATAGACAAATATTGTAACACTCAGGAATTGTAGGAACGTTGTTGACCGATCTTGTTGACCAAACAGACCTTAGGGATGATTGGGTGAGGGATCAGACTGGTAATAGGAGACGTGTAGGTTAGTTACTCGACCTAGCCGAGGCCACTCGGCCGAGTATCACCAATACTCGACCGAGTGGAGTCTACTCGGCCGAGTATTCCTATACTCGACTGAGTATGGCTGCTGTCGACGCGTTAGTATAAGTACGAGTTCGCGAGATTCATTTCTATTTTCTCATTTCCTCGACAATTTCTCTTTCTCTAACCCTAGACCATCACCCTACTCTATCACTCCATAGCCTCATACCTTAAAGAAATTAGCCTAACCCCTACCATGGGAATGTCGGGATTCGCGGAGCAAGGAGGACATGGGTGGTGGTTGTCTATGTCGTCACCGATGTGCAAGGTTAGGTAAGTTTCTGCCTTGTGCCCTTTTGAATGATTCTTTGAGTATAGTCGTGTAATAGGACATGGTTATCATTGTTATGGTGCTTATTGGAGTCGTGCGTGGCTGTAGTTGGAAGTCTTTCATGCTTTGCGATGAGGTAGGGTCTCCCTACTCAGTCTACTGTTAATTGATTGGAGATTATGATTGTATTGTAATTTGTGTCTATCTGCTGATCATCGGAGTATGGGTGTTGGGGTGATGATGTTGTTGTGGTGTGACAGCTGTGTCATGTGATTGTGATTGTGGTGGAGACACTTGCGGGAGTGGCTTCACACCCTAGTTCGCTCTCCGTGGAACCCGCCACGGGAGGGGATGTGCACATTAAGGGACATGGAATGTTAGTCGCTCGATGATGAGCTGGACTAGGTGGGAATGGACTGCGGTCACCCACTGGCGGCGAGGGCTACCTGTTGCGATGGGTAGCCTGGCAGGGCTACACCTTTCGCGGTGTAGTCGGTTATGGTACGATGCGGTAAGGTTGAGATGGTGGATGATCAGCTGTTTACTGTATTGTTCTATCTTATATTTGATTAGTCAGTACTGACCCCGTGTTGTTTTGTGGTATCTGCGGTGATTTATTAGGGGATGGTGAGCAGTTGGTTTAGCAGGTATTGTTGATTACTGCTGCTAGGATTGGAGGGATCGAGTCATCACGCTACTGGTCTAGAGATGTAGAATCACATGTGTTGTAATTGAACTTTATTTTAGGGACCTTGAGTAGAATGGTATTGTAATAGATATTCTAATGATATAATATTGTTCTTGTATTGTCTAATTTGATCTACCTCCTCGGGAAACCGAGATGGTGACACCGTCATATCTTTGGAATGGTCCTTGGAAAGGCGTTACGGTGTGCGGGGGTGTTACAAAGTGGTATCAGAGCCGACGATTTTGGAACCTGAACTAACGAAATTAATGAACATAGGGTGTCAATTAAAATGAACCTGGTGTATGTACGTTGGGAGCCCCAGCCGATGCTAGATTTTGGGTGAGTAGGCGCCCTCATTCCAAAATCATGGCCCCATCGGACTTAAGCCAGACACGGGAAAAAGAGGGTAGCTAGTGTAAGTCATGGATTGCTAGGTGATGTATGTTGTGTGCATCTATTATGTGCGTATCTGTTATTAGAGTGGTAGGTGTTAGATATATGTGTGGAAAAGTGGAAGTGTATATGGAATTATTGCAATGTGTGATCAGTGACAAATTAATCAATTTGTTTCACGATGAATGTGTTATGTGTTGAACTACTATGTTGCAAATATGATTATGGAATATGTCTGGTGTTTAGCGGAATTAACGATGATGTGACATAAGAATTAGATTTTGCAGGTACTGTAGTTAGTTTGTTAGTATGCTATAAAGATAGAACAAGATAGTTGTGGGGAAAGGGAGGAATAAAGGTAGGAATGATGATTGTTCCGATGATGGATGTTATGTGATGTGTGTTAATGTGGTAGAAATCAGTGTTAATAGTGACGAGCCGGATGTCCGGAACTCCGAACGATATTGTTTAATCTTGCAGGAATAACGAAAAGTTACTACTCCTTTTTCGTTTTCGGAAAACTCGACCGAGTGGATCATACTCGGCCGAGTACCAAGTTACAATACCCGTGTGTCTGTAATGTGAAAGTATTAATCGCTTCTGTTCTTCAAAACTCGATCGAGTAAGAAAGGTACTCGACCGAGCAGTGTACACTCGGCCGAGTATACTGAATACTCGACCGAGTAGTGAACACTCGGCCGAGTATTCCCAACACTCGACCGAGTATTGCTGTAGCAGGCCATATGCGGGTTATACAAAAACCCTAATTTCGTGCTTTTCTTTCTTATTTCCGCCTCCCATCTTCATCTTTCCTTCTCTCTAAAACTCCATACTCATCCTTTCTCAAGCTCCTGGGTAAAATCTTGGTGATACACTTGTTCCTATTTGCCCTAAATCAGTTTAAGGTAAGATTTAAACTCAAATTCCTTAATTGTTTTCAAATATTTTGTGTATTAGCATGCTATATTTCAATTTCTTGTTAAAAACAATCGAAATTCTGTCTTAAACTTATTGATTTTCGAATTTGACCACATATAGAACTTGTGTATATTTTGATTGATTAATTTCATGAGGTAAAATTCAATTTCTGAAATTCTAGGTTAGCAAAAACGAAATTTCCCTTACTGTTGATGAGTATCCTTTGATTTGAAGAATTTGAAAACTTGGAACCATATAAATTGTAAAGTAGTTGGCGATTTTCTGATAGTTATCTTAGAAACCTCATACTAAAATCGTGATACAAGTAAAACAGACCGTCTCTTGTGCTAAGAACTTTCATGTGTCAATCCTTTGTTAAAGATGATTTTCTTGCAGTATGGTGAAATCTAGAGGTTTACCCAACAAGAGACCTCGCGCGAATGTCCAACTCGAGGTGGGCAATGTAGCAATGGGGTTGTTACCGCCGGCGGAGGCACATCCATCGGTAATCTTTGCTAACTTCGATCATCGTAAAGCTTTCGTGGCTCTTATGCGCCGTCCTTTTCGCCCCACCCGTTGTGTCAACCCTAGTATCCTTGAGACTCTGGGGATTAAGAAGGACATAGTTCACATTTTCAAGATTTTGGGCATGGAGGGGTTGTATCACTTGAGAAAGAAATCCTACCCCCACTTAACCTTAGAGTTTTTGAGCTCTTTTGTGTATGATAGGAAGGGCAAGACCGTCTCTTTTCGTCTCATGAATGAGGATCATGAGCTTACCCTTGACGAGTTGGCTGACCATTTGGGTTTAGAGGCCGAGGATGATGACTACCTTAGTGACGTGGCCAAGAACAGTGGCGCACCTCGGTACCTTCCGTATTTGTTGCGGACCGGCCCCTAGCGTCAGTGCCATGTTGATCAATGACATTCAGCACGTGTCCCTTCGTATGTTTCTAAGGATGATGACCTGTTTGTTGTACTCGAGAGAGGACGTGAGTAAGCTCAATTCTCACGAAGTCATGCTCCTTATGTCTTACCTTAACCTCCACCGCCGGAAACCGTTTTACTACAGTGCTCCTGGTATAGTGTGCTCTAGTCTGGAGCGCATGGCACAGTCTGAGACCCGATTCATTGCTTGCGGGGCCATAGTGACCCGCCTAGCTCGCCGCCCGACCGACTTTGAGGCCCCACCTCCTGAGGGGAATGAGTATGTTGAGGTTGTACCCACCATGGACGCCCAGTATTGGCGTCAGAACCGATGGTTGAGGAAGATGGATGATGGGTCGTATGCTTGAAGGGTGAGAGGGACTATGTGGATGGTGCTTCCGGACCCAGCTCATCTCCCTGTGGTTGACCATTTGGCCGAGTGGGAGCCTTGTGGCATTCCTAGACCTGAGCCCCAGTCTTACCTGATTGACCCACGGATCCTCCTGGACTTACCTGAGCCTGTCACCGTACATGAGGGGCGGAGCACCTCCCCCACCCGGGAGCGTCGTGGAGTTAGGTAGCCTAGGGTAGACCCGGGTGTGTCTGAGCCCTCTTACTCTGCCCCCGACTCCTACCCTTACCATCCTTATCAGTACTCGCCGTACCCTACGGTGCATGACCCTAGGATGCAGCCTCATGAGTTGGCTGAGCGGATCTCTTCTACTTTGGTGCTCCGCAACCTACACGAGATGACCCTTAATTGGCACAGCCTGTCTGGTGGAGAGGACCGGGAGTGGATACGGGAGTGTTCCAAAGTTATGGGGTGGACCCGAGTTTCTGGAGACCTCCAGAGGAGATGGAGTTTGGCTACCTCGCAGGACCGTGGGGAGCCAACTCCGCGATCGATTGGGGGGGACTACTCGGAGTGTGCGGGTTTTTCAGTGCGGGGAGTTCAGGTGCAGGTACTTCTGGCGCAGGTGGTGGAGATGACATGGAGGAGGGTCCTCGTTGCTGATCTTAGGTTGTTATATTATTTAGTTGATTTCTTGGATGTTAGACTTATTTAGTAGTGATGGACTTGTTTGTTGTGTCGGATTTATTGCTTCTTCTTTGGCTGTTGCTTTCGGAATTTGGTATCTTTCGTTGGATGACTGTATTTGGCCATAAGGCCGTTAGTTACTTAATTATCGTAGGCAGATGTGTTGAATGTCGACTAAGGTTGGAATTTGTTATGCCTGATATTGCTACGAAAATTTCGTGCAGGTTGATTGTGAATACTCTAAGTAATGTCGTTAAAACGCCCTCTGGTTATGATAACTCGGCCGAGTATACGCAGTACTCGACCGAGTAGAGCTCACTCGGCCGAGTATACAAATATACTCGACCGAGTATTGCTTACTCGACCGAGTAGCCTTCATACTCGGCCGAATGTGGATGTAACAGAAGGCACAGGTGAAGTTTATATGATAACTGTATGAGAGAGTGGTCCATATCTTATTTTGTTATTTTATACCATAATATGCCGCATAGGTGAATGATAGTTGTATCACGGATACGTGATTGAGAATGTTTCGTTTTATGACATGGCTTGGTTGTCGGGAACTTAAGTGGTTTGGGGAGGAAGACTCGAATCATTAAATTATGTGAAAGGTAGCACCATACGCAGCCAGTGTAGTAATGGTAATAAGTTTTATATGGGTATATATTTGATTGCAGTGATAATCGCCTCAACGAGTTACGCATAAGACTCTCATTAATTATATTGAATCGTTATACATTAGTGGGGTGTCGAAATGTCTCGGTCTTTATAAGTCATAAGTGTGTGATGTCATAAAGGGAGGTACTCTACGTATTAGCTTTGGTTAGTAGTGAACTTCGGGGACGAAGTTCCTTTAAGGGGGGAAGAGTAATGTCGCGGAATTAAATATTTAATTATGTAATTATGTAAAATATGTGTTTAGTTATACCTATGACTTTGGAATCACATGTATGTAGTTAACATTCGGAATTTACGTTCATGTTTCCTTGAAGCGGTAGCTATGTTGTATCCGGGTAATATGAAGATTATACTATACACGGATGTCTCAACTCAATTTCTTTTTCTATGATAAGTATTTTACTTATGAAATATGTATTTTATTTATGTGTGAGTATTTAATTTTATGAAATATTGGGAATCATAGGTGTGTTAGGTGTGTTCACATTCGGAATTACTGGATTACAATTATGTTTTCTTTATGCCGCATCTATGTTATATTCAATTAATATGAAAATTTTATGGCGCAAGAGTGTCAAGTAATATGAAGATTCGATTCAATTGATGATAATTGGTATATGTGTTCGGAATGTGGTGATTGTGTACTTATGTACTTTACAATGGTGTATCGCTGTGCATTTGTAGATTTAATATAAACGTACGGAACGTGGTAGTTTACATTTGTGTATGGTTTTCTTACATTGTGTAAGTGTTGCAATTGCATACTTGTGTAAGTATAGGGTTGAATACCGTTTTGAAAATGGGTTGCATACGTGTTTTAGGGTCAATAATAGTGGTGCCATGTTTGGCAAAATAAGGCATAGGAATTTCGCTAATCTCCGTATGTATATGTGTAAGTTAGTGAGTAGCCTTGTTAGAAAGGTAGCTGTGATAAGCAAATTGTTGTTGAATAAGATGGCTGATGGTAATGTATGGATAGTGTGAATTTGTGTACATTTGTGAAGGTGATTAAGGTCATGGTACGTAATCTTGCGGGGAGTGTCGAACGGGCTGAACTTCGGGGACGAAGTTCTTTTAAGGGGGGAAGATTGTAACACTCAGGAATTGTAGGAACGTTGTTGACCGATCTTGTTGACCAAACAGACCTTAGGGATGATTGGGTGAGGGATCAGACTGGTAATAGGAGACGTGTAGGTTAGTTACTCGACCTAGCCGAGGCCACTCGGCCAAGTATCACCAATACTCGACCGAGTGGAGTCTACTCGGCCGAGTATTCCTATACTCAACCGAGTATGGCTGCTGTCGACGCGTTAGTATAAATGCGAGTTCGCGAGATTCATTTCTATTTTCTCATTTCCTCGACAGTTTCTCTTTCTCTAACCCTAGACCATCACCCTACTCTATCACTCCATAGCCTCATACCTTAAAGAAATTAGCCTAACCCCTACCATGGGAATGTCGGGATTCGCGGAGCAAGGAGGACGTGGGTGGTGGTTGTCTATGTCGTCACCGATGTGCAAGGTTAGGTAAGTTTCTGCCTTGTGCCCTTTTGAATGATTCTTTGAGTATAGTCGTGTAATAGGACATGGTTATCATTGTTAGGGTGCTTATTGGAGTCGTGCGTGGCTGTAGTTGGAAGTCTTTCATGCTTTGCGATGAGGTAGGGTCTCCCTACTCAGTCTACTGTTAATTGATTGGAGATTATGATTGTATTGTAATTTGTGTCTATTTGCTGATCATCGGAGTATGGGTGTTGGGGTGATGATGTTGTTGTGGTGTGACAGCTGTGTCATGTGATTGTGATTGTGGTGGAGACACTTGCGGGAGTGGCTTCACACCCTAGTTTGCCCTCCGTGGAACCCGCCACGGGAGGGGATGTGCACATTAAGGGACAGGGAATGTTAGTCGCTCGATGATGAGCTGGACTAGGTGGGAATGGACTGCGGTCACCCATCAGCGGCGAGGGGCTACTGTTGCGATGGGTAGCACAGCGGGGCTACACCTTTCGTGGTGTAGTCGGTTATGGTATGATGCCGTAAGGTTGAGATGGTGGATGATCAGCTGTTTACTGTATTGTTCTATCTTATATTTGATTAGTCAGTACTGACCCCGTGTTGTTTTGTGGTATCTGCGGTGATCCATTCGGGGATGGTGAGCAGTTGGTTTAGCAGGTATTGTTGATTACTGCTGCTAGGATTGGAGGGATCAAGTCATCACGCTACTGGTCTAGAGATGTAGAATCACAAGTGTTGTAATTGAACTTTATTTTAGGGACCTTGAGTAGAATGGTATTGTAATAGATATTCTAATGATATAATATTGTTCTTGTATTGTCTAATTTGATCTACCTCCTCGGGAAACCGAGATGGTGACACCGTCATATACTGGAATGGTCCTTGGTAAGGCGTTCTGGTGTGCGGGGGTGTTACAAATATAATGACGGGTTTCATTATATGTCCACATGCTTAAGGCTTGTGTATCATCATTTATAAAGCGATTTTGAGTCTATGAACTCTCTTAAAGGAATGTCAATCACCAAGTATACTTACGAAATCTATAACTATTAGTCAATCTATGAGATAGTTCTCCTTATACTTCAAATCATTATTTGTGTCTCATATGCTATCTTTGAATCTATAGTGTATTTATTCTAAAGATAGAGTGGGAGAAAAATGAGGACACAACACACGAGACAAGATAAAAAGTAGATCTATTGTGTAAATGAAGATCTACGCAAGAAAGAATGATTTGAATGAAGGTATATCTATTTACATAGTATACCAAATAGATGAGATCTATGGTCTCAAGTAAGTTCTATATGACAAAAGAGACCAAGTGAAGTAATCGAAAGAACATATTCTTATGATAACTACACGAGGAGACCAAAAGAAAGTTTTGGAACAAAATGACTAATGTAAAGTCTTAACAAGTTTTTGACTAAGTTTATGATAAATTTTGACCAATATTTTCAACCTTGAGATTTACTTAAGAGCCTAAATGAATCAATGTAACATCCTAGTAATAAGCGATATTTATCACTAGAAGTTGCAAGAAGTGATATACCGATATCTCCAATAGCCAAAGTTTTAAACCACGCAGATGTCATTACTTAACCTCATTATGAAAATGGATTGGTTAAACATCCTTCTAAAAGGGATATTTTGAAGGTTGTGTATTAGATATTACTTATATTTAATAAATGACATTGCCATACATCATTATGACATGAGTGTGTTAGAGATTTAAAATCTCTTTCCGTAAGGTTAAAATGAGATCTCTTCGAAATAGGTATTTTGAAGGGATATGATGGGAACATATATGGTTTTATCTTAATAACTTGGCAATGCAATTTATTTTTCAATTCTTGAAAAGTTTCGATTGAGAAGTCAATTTCGAAATATGTGGAATTGAGTGGGAGTTAGGAAATTATCATATGAAGACATGGAATTTAGTGGGAGCTATCATCCTTTGAATGTTTACAACTCACCACTCATTAAAGAATGACGAGCTAACACCTTCCTTCATAGAGGAAGTTTTGAGTTTTCAATTCTGGATGAAAATGGACTATGATGAATCCAATTACATCAAGGGATGTTGGATAAGTATTGGGAGATACACATCGGATCAACAGACACATAGGTTATTCATCTAAATGAAATGGAATTGCCATTAGCAGTCATGGTCGTTCCTTGAACCTAAATATAGTTGATGACATGATTATAAGTTACTAATGTTTCCGCCATTAGAATGATCATGCACATGTCCAATGGTGAAT